>NC_133461.1:37659100-37968200 GCF_048565385.1 Saimiri boliviensis | reverse complement strand
GTATATAAAGATTAGTGGGAAAACCTTATCTTTGGTTTTTGTCAGGATACAAACAAAGATATGGCATCACCTAGGAATATATATTTGAAGTAAGATGATGGTAATCTCTGGGACATAATACCACTGCTCTGGAAACAAATTATTTTTGCTTTGCCTGGTCAGGGAATCATGATGAGGCTTTGAATAGAGCTACAAATGGATTTAGCTTAGGAAATCTGGAAAGGAGTGAATTGGAAGAAACAAGGCAAAATTTACACTAATGAGCATGGCTGAAGGATAAATAAGGGTTATAGGTAAATTTGATATCTAACATTTCAGGATTTTAACAAAAAGATGTTGATGTTATCTGCTTTTAATATTACATTTTGCATCCACTTAAAATCCAAGATGTTATTTTGCTTCTCCGGTATAGAGCTAGTCAATTCCAACTGGTAATTACATAACTCTCTCTTTTTCCCCAAGGAGAAAGTTCATTTTACAAATGCAATATACAAACAAATATAGGCAACAGTAGAGCTGGGCCTGCAAGCTTTTAGAGAGCGGATGAAATTTGATTAAATTCTTCTTTTGTTGTTATGATGTTTTCATCACCTTTGTCGTTGTGTCTACACTTCTGAACTCCACCTGGGAGTGGCAGTAACAAGGTATCACAAAACTGGCTTTTCTCACTCTAATTCCAACCTGCCAGAAGCAGCAAACATATGAAATCTCAGGAGAAAACCCCTTGTCGTACAATTTACTGCCCAATTTTGCAAACCCGAGAGGTTTAGCTGCTAGTAGTTGCCAGGGTTTCAAATAAGCTTACCAGGTTGGGGTTATTTATCCATAATAAACTTGTAAATATTTCAGATAAAAACCATGAGTTTTCAGGTTAGAGTATACTGATGAATACTCTTTGAGGATTTCAGACAAAGAAAGAAGTTTAATATACAGTGGATGCTATATAATTCTGCTTTTCTGTTATTACCTAATATTTATGGCTAAAATTATACGATTGCAGAACTAAAAGAGACCTTGGAGATAATCTGATTTAATGAGTTCATTTTGTAGAAAAGTCTGAAAATGAGTTACCCAAGATCACACAGTTATTTAGTAGAAGAATTGAAATAAGTATCAGGTTTTATAACTCTGCACAGGCTTATACTCCATTCAGAAATTGAATTGAAATCACTTCAACTGAAGCCCACAGCTGTTCTACAAAAGAAGTAAAATGTATAATATTTTTTTCTCTCAATAGCCTTCTACTGTCTACAAAACACATGAGCAAAGCAGATGATTCTTTTTGACTGTAGATGACTATAACCTAAGCTGAATCCATTCAAATAGGAAATATGTGGTGTTCTGGTCCAGAAACCTTAATAAAGGTAGTCATTAAGTTGAGCATCGATGGAGATCAGGAGATAGGTACTTTACTATAATGTACATATGTAATCGTGTAGAGCCAGGATTTTTTTAAATGGAAATGGGAATCATATATGAATCTAATAAAAATAGGAAAAACTGTATACTCTAACATTCTCAAATTAATAAGACAAATATTTTAGTCATGAGGAAAGTACTTTTTTTTTTAACTTTTAGAATCATTTACTGGGCTTATCAAACTATTCTTGAATAAAAGTAAAAGTGTTTCTGAGTCTTTTTGAGCTTCTGTGTAAAAGAACTATAACACTGCTAACTTATAAACAACAGAAATGTATGTCATACAGTTCTGGAGGCCAGTATGTCCAAAATCAAAGTCCTGGGAGATTACGTGTCTGGTGAGGACCCATTTCTCATAGATGATACCTTCTAGCTGTGCCATCCTATTGTGGAAGGTGCAAAGCTGCAGTATGCGGCGTCTTTTATAAGGCCACTAATCCCATGGGTCAGGGATCCAACCTCGTGAACTCTCTCTCTCCCAAAAGGCTCCATCTCCTAATATCATCACCTTGAGAGTTAGAATTTAAACATATGAATTTTGGAGGACAAAAATATTCACACCATAATGTTGTCTATAAGTATAAAGAAACAGCTGTAGATTTATTTATTTTGCTTTTAAATCTGTAAATTTAATAAAATCACATGTATAAAGACAGTATATATTTTTTCACTACTTTTAACAGTTTTCTTTTAATGTTTGTTTGTTTGTTTTTTGTTTGTTTGTTTTGAGACAGAGTCTCGACCTGTTGCTTAGCTGGAGGGCGGTGGTGTGATCTTGGCTCACTGCAACCTCTACCTCCAGAGTTCAAGCAATTCTCCTACCTCAGCCTCCTGAGTAGCTGGGACTAGAGGCATGTGCCATCACACCTAGCTAATTTTTTGTAATTTTTAGTACAGACAGGGTTTTGCCAGGTTGCCTAGGCTGGTTTCGAACTCCTGAGCTCAGGCAATCGGCACGCTCTTGCCTCCCAAAGTGCTATGATTACAGGCATGAGCCACTACACCTAGCCAAGATTTTATATTTCAAAAATAATAAAGAGGGTTTCTATGTAATTTCTCCTCACTTTCTCTAGTAATAACATTTTATATAAGAATACTATTGTCAAAATCAGGATTTTACACTGCTACAATATGTTATAAAAGTCACATTAAGTATCCAGTATGAAATATGTTTTATTGACAACCTTAAATCTGACAAAAAATGGATTAAAACAAAAAAATTACTTAAGATTTGTTGACAAGGTATGGTGGTTCATGCTTGTAACCCATGTGGTTTGGGAAGCTGAGAAAGAAGGACCACTTGAGGCAAGTGTTCAAGATAATCCTGGGCAATATAGTCAGATCCCATCTTTAAATAAATAAATAATTTTGCTGAGTATGGTGGCACATGTTTGTAGTTCTAATTACTCAGGAGGCTGAGGCAGGTGAATTCCCTGAGCCCAGGAGTTTGAGACTGCATGAGCCAAAATTGGGCCACTGCATGCCAGCCTGGGTGACAGAGTGAGTCTTTGTTTCTTGAAAAAAAAAAAAAATACCTTTTTCTAGTTGGTTTCCTTCAAAAAACAGAGAGCATACAAAGAAGAGTTTGAAGAATATTTAGTTTGAAATATAATTTTTAATAGATGTGAGAATTAAGAAAAAATGACAAGAGATAGCAAAGCTCTCAGGAGCTACCAACAGCAGCCATTAATAACCTTAAGCTTAAGGGGCTAGTGAAGGGAACAATTGTGTTTATGAAGAGGGAGCTATTCGATTTTTACAATAGTAGTACACCAGAAAGAGCATTTCGTGCCCTATGGAAAAGAAATCTCTTACTAGGCACCTGTGGAATACAAGAAGGAAACTGGGAAGTGAGTACTTCACTCTGTCCTCTCCCATTCTGATATTTTTGCTGGTTCCTCCCATTGCCCACAAGCAGCCAGAAACTAGAGAATATGAGTGGTTGATTCATTCAATACAGATTAACTTCCCTGAACACTGAGAAGTGAAAAGAATAGAAAATAAGTTCAAAGGATACAATGAAGAATATCCAACCAAGTACTTCAAATATGCAAAAAAATGCTTAGTAGTTTATATTTCTTTAATTATATCATTTATTTGTTGGCAAACTGGGTAAAGCAGTTATACTATTTATTTTCCTGCATCAGTGAGAGTTCATGTTTTAACTCCTGAATGTAATATCTGTGTATAAAACATACAAAAAAAGTTCAGAACTCATGTAGTAAGCAATAAGTCATACCATTAATAATAATAATTGTATTAAAATATTCTTACCACAGATCTCTTCTTTCTCATCTTTATGAATCCAAAAAATTCATCAACAACTTAACCTGGTTTTTTCCTCTGAAATTTAAACCTGCTGTTTTTTTTTTTTTTTTTTTTTTTTTTTTCCACTTAAACTGTTTTCTGGGTTACTTCAGTATCAGTGCTAACTGTTTTAAATTCCTGCTTCTGCCCATCATGGAGTAACAGGGACAGATTTGTCCTCCCTTCTGAAGCTACAGATATAGAGATGATAAAGGCTATTTTATAAGTTTTCAAGACACTGAATGTTAGGTAGCAAAACAGGGTTATCACTGAGAGATAGAAAACAAATGAATGAGTTGTATGATTTCTCTAGCTGACTACCATGAGAATTTTTGGGCTACAAGGCATCCAGGTAGATACTGGTGGACTCACTCACTTGAGGAGATGGAGTTAAAATTCCAAGGAGACCATGGCAGCTGGAATTCACAGGACAGGGTAACAGGGAGGAGAGACTATGCAAAGAGCTCATGCTGGACAGCTATGCAGGGTTATTCTAAGGTACTTAGCAGAGTACTAATAATTGCAACATCATGAGAAAACTATCTGAAGCTATAGTAAAAGTCAACTGAAAGAAGAAACACCACCTAGCATTGAATCACATCTTGGAATGTATCATTATTTCCATAGGACTGACTAGAAAAAAAAGTCATAGGTCATGGGACATTAGAGATTTTTCCTTAGTAGTGGGAAATAATTACTGTAGGCTGAGCACGATTCTAGACCTGACTAAAAAATGATGAAGTTATCAAGCCTACAAGTACCAAAGTGTTTCTAAATAAATTAAGTGCATATCAGAACAAAAATATTTTTAAGGATATAAAAATATACAGCATTTAACCAGGTAAAATTTAGAATGTTGGACATATAATTAAAGTATACTAGGTATGAATAGAAGCAAGGAAACATTTTCTATATCGAGGAGGATAATAAATCAATTGAAACTGACCATGATGTGATAGAGATCTTAAAATTGTCAAAGATTGTTAAAACAGTTCTTATAACTCTTTTCCATATGTACAAAAAGTTAATCAGAAGCATGAAAGATATATATAAAAGTGACCCAAATGAGAGTTCAACTAATGACAACTACAATGACTAAAATTAAAAAATACCCTGAGTAAAATTAAGGGTAGATTAGACAGAAAAAGTGATTAGTGTGTAAAACATAGAGGTACTGTTTTTTACTCCATCTTGAGCAGAACTGAAAGATATAGCTCAACTGGCTTTGCTGTTGAATTGTAACAAACATTTAAGGAATGCATAATATACATTCTACACAAACCCTTCCAGAAAACTGAAAGGAGGAAATCTTTTCCACTTAACTCTATGAAATAAGCATTATCTGCTAACAAAACCAGGCAATTACATTAAAAGAAAAGAAATCAAACATTCATTTATCTCATAAATCTGCATTCTAAATAAAATTTGATAAATCCAATTACACAGTTTGTATCTCCATCCAAATGTCATGTTGAATTATAATCTCCAACGTTGTAGGAAGGGCCTGGTAGGAGGTGATTAGGTTATAGGGGCAAATTTCCCCTTTTCTGTTCTTATGATAGTGAGTGAGCTCTCATGAGATCTGATTGTTTAAAACTATGCAACATCTCCTGCTTCACTCTCTTCTTTCTTCTCTGGCCATATAAGACATGCCTTCTTTCTCTTCCCCTTCTACCATGATGGTAAATTTCCTGGGGCCTCCCCAGGTATATTTTCTGTACAGCCTGTGGAACCATGAGCCAATTAAACCTCTTTTCTTTACAAAATATTCAGTTTCAGGGAGTTCTTTTCAGCAATAGGAGAACAGACTAATACATTCAATAATAAAATATATATGACTTAAAATATGTCATGACCAGATAACATTTATTCCAGGAATGCAGGATTGATCTAACATGATTCAGGGATAGAGGGAACTTCCTCAACTTTAAATATAATATCTACAAAAAACACATAGTTAATATCACACTTAATGGGTGAAAAGCTGAGTATTTTCCCCTAAGATCAGAACATGTCGAAGATGTCTGCCCTCACCAATTCTGTCCAGCATTTTCCTAAAGCTTTTAATCAGTGCAATGAGGAAAATAAAAGGCATTCAGATTGGAAACAAGAAAGTAAAACTGTCTTTATTGACAGAAAACATAATTGTCTATACAAATTTGGATGAGATCTGCAAAAGAAGTTACAAAGCTAATAAGCCACTTAAGCAAGATTACAGAATAGAAGATTAATCAATTTATCAAAATAAATTATATTTCTGTGTTAGTGTAAACAATTGAAACTTAAAATTTGAAAAGTAAGATTTATAATAGTATAAAAATGAAATATTTAGTTATAAATATGACAAGAGATGTGAAAAACCTGTCTACTGAAATTGTAAAATACTGATGCAATAAATTTAGGATCTAAATAAATAGAGACAGATACTTTGTCCCACAGGTCAGATGATTACAGAAGACTGTGTATTTTTATTTATTTATTTATTTATTTTGAGGTAGAGTCTTACTCTGTCATCCAGGCTGGAGTGCAGTGGTATGATCTTGGCTCACTGCAACCTCTGCCTCCTGGGTTCAAGTAATTCTCCTTTCTCAGCTTCATGAGTAGCTGGGATTACAGGGGTGTGTCACCATACCTGGTTGATTTTTGCATTTTTAGCAAAGACGGGGTTTTGACATGTTGGCCAGGCTGGTCTCAAACTGCTGAGCTCAGGTCATCCTCCCACCTCTGCCTCCCACAGTGCTGGGATTACAGGCATAAGCCACTGCCTCTGGCCTGTGTATTGTTAATATGTCAGTTACTGCCAAATTACTTTATAGATTCAGTGTAATCCCAATCAAAATCTCAGCTGGCTTCTTTGTAGACATTATCATAATGATTCTTAAATTCATATAGAAATGCGAAAGATCTAGAATAGCCATATTTTGAGACTTTGAAAAAGTATGTAGTTTTAGACCTAACATTACCTAATCATACAATTTATTTTAAAGGTGGAGTTATCAAAATATTGTAGTATGGGAGTATAGTGAGTCATGTCAGTAAAACTGACTTTTCATCAAGTTTATAGCTTGATAATTTCTTTCATTTTTATAAAATATACATAACATGAAATTTATTATTTCAGTTGCTTTTAGGTATACAGGCATGAACAACTGATTTTTGATGAAGATACTATGTTAATTCAATGAAAACAGGAGTGTCTTTCTGCAAATATTGCTGAAACTTTTTTTATACCTACGCACAAAGAAAGGAAAAATAAATAAATAAATAAATAAATTTTGAATCCATATATAAAAACTATCTCAAAATGGATTCTAGACTTACCATTAATAAACTTAGTGAAGGAAACAGGAGAAAATTTTCACAACTTTATTTTATGTATTTATTTATTATTTATTTAGTTTTTCAGATGGAATCTTGTTCTGTCACCCAGGCTGGAGTGCAGTGGCACAATCTCAGCTCACTGCAACCTCCGCCTCCTAGGTTCAAGCAATTCTTCTGCCTCAGCGTCTCACGTAGCTAGAATTAAAGGCGCGTGCCATCACACTCAACTAATTTTTTGTATTTTCAGTAGAGATGAAGTTTTGCCATGTTGGCTAGGTAGTCTCAAACTCCTCACCTCAAGTGATCCACCTGTCTCAGCCACCCAAAGTGCTGGGATTCCAGGCATGAGCCACTGCACCCGGCCACAACTATAGTTTAGACAAAGATTTCTTAGATAAAAATTTAACAGCGTGATCTATTTGTAAAGTTATATACTGGACTTCATCAACATTAACATCTTCTTCCCATCAAAGATACTGTTAATATAATAAAAGGACAAGCCACAACTGGGAAAACAATATTTGCAAAACATACATCTGATAATGAACTTGTTTCCTAAATATGTAAATAATTCTTAAAGCACATAAATAAGAAACAACATGTTTTTTTAATGGGCAGAATATATGAACAGACAAGTTACAAAGAATATATACAATTGACAAACATGGAAATGAGGAGGAAGGAAGGAGGAGTGATGAGGAGAGGAGGAAGAAGGAGGAAGAGAAGGAGAGGAGAAGAGGAAGAAGAAGATGAAGAAGAAGGAGGAGGAGGAAGAGGGGAGAGAAAGTGGGAGGAGGAGGGGGAGGGGAGGAGAAGAAGGAGGAAAATCGGGAGAAGGAGGAGGACCAAAAGGAGGAGGAGGAGGAGGAGAATGAGAAGAATGAGGAGAAGAAGAAGGGAAGAAGGGGAGGAAGAAGAAAAGAGATCTAGTAAATGCAAAAAAAAAAAAAAAAAAAAAAAACCCAGATCAATGATTGTCTGGAAATGGTAAAAAGGGAGGAGCTATAAAGACTGAAAAGAAACTTTTGGGGTGATGAATATGCTCATTGTTTTTATTACAGTGATGGTTTCACAGATGTATACCTTTATTGAAATGAAATAAATTGTATAACTTGGAATATGTGCATTTAGTGATGGGTCAATCATACCTGAGTTATACACAAAAAACCTTCCATATCATTTTTTCCACTTCTTTTACCTTCTTTTCCCATTTTATAACAAAATCTATTCCCTTTTTATTCCCTTTTGTATTCTAAATTTTCAGTCTTTTCTTGATCTGAGATTTGCATCTCATAAAATAAGAATGAATAGACAAAAAATTTTAATTAAGTAATAGTACATAGAGGCAGGCATAAAAAAGAAAAAGAAAACCTCTCAATTATTATACTTGACAATACTGTATGAAAATTATTAGTCTTTCCTTCCTTCTTGTCCAGTAAACCGTGTGATCTCTGAGTGCCTTATTAATCTTTTTTTGTATAATTTTGACACACAGTCATCCTTTAATATGTTATTTTAAATGGATGAATGAATGATGTCTTGCCTTAAGAATGTAACAATTTAATGGGGATGACAAGACGTAAATCTGATGGCTATAAAAACTCTTTTACATCACATAGGAACAATCAGGCAAAGAATTGCACCCTGTGTTGGAAAAGGTGCAAAACAGTATTGGTCACAATTAGTGCGACAACAAAAAACCAAGAGAGATAAAGGAACAAGGTATATTTGTGATGGTTGGTAATCATTTGACTATTTTCACCACATAGCCATTCATATCCTGCCCTTTCTACTTACCTGCCACTCCTCTCTCTTTTACACAGTCAATTTAGTGTTTTTATTCTTTAGTAAAAGGCTTTTTCCTGTTGCTCCTTTGTGCTCCGCCTGGCTTCTGCCATCTTTTATTTCTCCTTCACATGGCTACCTCGGGAAGGTGGTTTTCACTCCTAAACGATGGGGTAAACACCAGTGTGAGAGACCAGCGATTCCTATTCAGAAAAATGCTATTGAAATTGTATCTGGTTTCTTGAAGATTTCACTGAACTGTAGCTCCTTATTCCATTATTTTGCTACAGATAGGATTTTTTTTCCCCCTTAAGATGCTGGCCTGTCTGTCAAAACCTTTTTCTCTTAAGCTGTACCTCTGAATGGCTTCCATTATGAGCTTGGCTAAAGAATTCTTAATGAATCCCCCTTTATCAGCAAGACTCAGCTTTTGCGAGGAGGATTTGCTACTTTTAATTCTCTGTGGAACACAAATGGGTCACCAAATTGTTCTGTGCTATTACTGACAAGATTTGTTGCCATCATTTAATTACATAAAATTTTCAGTTTTTGAGAGACTTCTTTAAGTTACGTGACTGTATCTGGTATAAGGGATATGGGAAAAAGTGTGTCCAAGGTCCTGAATTGGACTTGGGTAGACAATTATTTAAAGAAGGGCTGAGTTCTAGGACAGCTTGGGCCATGTAACAAATGACTTCAGAGTAAGAACACTTATGGAAACCAACTATTTCTCAGAATTGGTGGGCATAAACATATATCAAAGTAGTCATAGAATTATAAGTAACAAGACATTTGGGGATGTTATAGTTAGAAGACAGACTGTTTAGATTTCTAGTTGAGGGAAGGCTCAGAGGAGATAGAGTTTGCTTCAGCAATCTTCCCTTCCTCTGAATGTTGCTCCAATTGTTGCATGTATAAATAATATGCTAATCATCATATATACCTGGTGTGTATTCGCTAGCAGTCTTGAAGTATACCTTAAATAAGTCTTCCTTTATGCATATCCTGCATTTCCCCAAACAAATTATATGATTCTTAGGGGCAAAGCCCATGTGTGCCTGGTTTACAATGGGTGGTTGCACAGTCTCTTGCTTACAGTTTGTGCTCAATAAATATGTTAATTTTTGATTTCATTACAATTTTTAAACTGATTGTAGCTCATATGGTAAATTAGTATAATAGAATCAAAGCAAATATTATAAAATCTTGACAAACATAAGATGCATAAAAAGAAATACTACTTAAAGGTCCAATGTAGAAGAAGCATGAATCGTCTACTATGTAATGTTGAATGGTTTGGGAGGTAGAAACGACAAATTAAACATTAATGGATAAAAATGTAAACTTGTATATTTAGGAGACATGTCTAACTTTTGAAATTACAGGAATGTAACAACCACAGCAACGAAAATCCGCAAATTATACTGATTTTCTCAGATCACATGAAAATTTGCTTCCTTTGCTTTTGATTCTTAGGCGTTCTTGTGATATTGATGGACTGTGATATTAAGGTACTTAACTGATACCATTAGTATTCATCTTCTGTGGCTGCTATAAAAAAATACCACAACATTGGTAGCTTATGACAACAGAAATTTATTTCCTTGCTGTTCTAGAAGACATAACTATGAAATCAGTATCACTGGTCCAAAATCATGGCATCAACAATGCCACACTTCCTCTGTAGGTTGTAGAGGAAAATCCTTCCTTTCCCTCCTCTGACTTTTGGTAGATGCTGGCATTTCATGGCTTTTGCCTACATAATCCCAAAGGTTCCTCTGTAGTCATGTCGCCTAATCTTTTTCTGTTGGTCAAGTCTCCTTGTACCTTTCTCTTACATAGACACTTGGGATTACTTTAATGCACATCTTATAACTCAGTATAATCGCTTGATCTCAAAATCTTTTATGTAACACCCATGCATAGATTATTTCTCTAGATAAGATAGCATTTTTAGGTTCCAGAGATTGGGACCTGGTAAAATTGGAGTCAATTATCAGCCTATCATAATAGCTATTATTGCTTTTGCTGTAATTAAATGCAGCATAGTGGGCTAAAATTTTGACTTTGTAATTGAACAGAGAGCTGAGTTCATATCCCTGTATCAGCTATAACATACTGAAAGAAATGAATCTCTCTGTGGTTCAGTTTTTCCAACTGTTAAATGAGTATATGTATGAGTAGTTTCTCACACTATTGTTATAATAATTAAATAGGATAGTGTATATAACATTTTAGCACAGTTCGTAATTTTGTAAAACATAAATTCACCATAAATTATAGGTATCAGTATTTTTATGAAATTAATAAAACCACTAATTTATTCAAAGTGAAATGTCAGTTAATCTAAAGGTTGCAAAATCTCATAAAGATTTAGCTACTGTTTTCAGAAGTTTGTAATTGGTGAGATAAAATTCACATGAATAAAAAAATACCAGAGAATTAAGAAATGCATAATAGAAGCAATAAATGCTAGAGCTGTGCAAAATAAGCAGTAATCAAGGCCATGGACAAAGTTTTTCTTTTTTTCCAGTTTTTAAAATTGTAATAAAAGACATTTTATTTAAAATTATCATTTTAATTATTTTTAAATGTACAGTTCAGTGTTATTCATAATATAGGACAACTACCACCATCATCATTTTTTATACTATAAAACCCATTAAACCGCTCATCCCCCAACCCCTAGCCACAGGCAACTGCCATTCTATTTTTTGTCTTTATGGTTTTGACTACCTTAAGTACCTCATATAAGTGGAATCATAAAAAATTTGTGTTTTTGTTATTGGCTTATTTTGCTTATAATAATATTCTACAGGTGCATCCATGGTGAACATATTTCAAAATTTCCTTCCTTTCTAAGGATGAGTAATAATCCATTGTACATATATATACCACTTTGGCTTTTCCATTCATTCATTAATGAATGTGTGAGTTGCTTCAAAATTTTAGCTATTAAAATAATGCCACTATAACCATGGGCATACAAATATCTTTTTTAAGCCTGGCCTTCAATTATTTTGGATATGTACTCAGAAGTGAAATTTCTGAATCATATGCTAATTATGTTTTTAAGTTTTTGATGACTCACTATACTGCATGATTTTACATTCTCACAAACAGTGCACAAAGGTTCTAGTTTCTTCACATCCCTGCCAACATTTGTTATTTTCAGTTTCTTTGATAATAACCGTCATATTAGGTGTGAAGTAAAATCTCATAGTTTTGATTTGCATTTCCCTAATAATTACTGATGGTGAGCTTCTTGTCATGTGCTTATTAGCCATTTATATATTTTTTTGGAGAAATGTCTATTCAAGTCCTTTGTTTATGTTGAATCATTTTTGTTTCTTTGTTGTTGAGTTTTAGAAGTTTTCTATATAATGGATGTTAACTCTTTACCAGATAATGTTATTTGCAAATATTTTTTCCACTTACAAATATTTTCTCCCATGTCTTGCCTTTTTACTCTGTCCATATTGTCTTTTCATGTACATTTTTATTAATAAATTTATGAAATCTATTTTTTCTTTTTGTTGCCTGTGCCTTTAGTGTCATTTCCAAGAAATCATTGCCAAATCTACCGTCATTAAGATTTTGTCCCTTGTTTTCTTCTAGGAGTTTTATAGTTTTAGGTCGTACATGCAGGTATTTGATCTATTTGAGTTACTTTTAGTGTATGGTGTTAAGTAAAGGTTCAGCTTCATTCTTTTATATGTAGATGTTCAGTTTTCTCAGCAATATTTATTGAGCAGACTGTCTTTTACCCATTAAAGCATCTTGGTGGCCATGTTAAAAATCACTTGCTCATACATGCAAGGGGGTGTTTCTGAGCTCTCTACTCCATTTAATTTATCTACATGTCTACTTTTGTGCCACTACCACACTGTTTTGATTACTATAGCTTTGCAGTAAATTTTGAAATGATGAAATGTGAATCCCTTATCTAAGTTCTTATTTTTCAACATTGTCTTTTGCTATTCAGGATTCTTTGGGATTCCATACGAATTTTAGAATAGATTTTCCTGCATGTGTAAAAAATGTCATTGGAATTTTGAGAGGAATTGCACTGAATCTATAGATTACTTTAAGTAGCATTGTTATCCTAACAACATTAACTTATAATCCATGAGTTATAACCACATTATAACAATATTAACTTATAATGCCTGATGTTACAGGTGTGGCCTGGTGGGAGGTGTCTGAACCAAAAAGTCAGATTTCTCATTAAAGGCTTGTGTCATTCCCTTGGCAATAAACAAGGTCTCACTCTGACCAGAGTTACATGAGATCTTGTCATTCAAAAGTGCCTGGCACCTTCCCTCACCACCTCTGTTTCTCACTTTCTCTTGCTTTCAACATGTGACATACCTGTTTCCCTTTCAGCTTACACCTTGATTGAAAACTCTCTGTAAGGCCTCCCTAGAAGCCAGTTAGATGCCAGAACTAGGCTTCCTGTAGATCCTGTGAAACTGTGAGCCAGTTAAACCTCTTTTTAAAAAGAGACTACCCAATTTCAGAAAGCTTTTTTTATAACAACGCAAGAATAGCCTAACACAAAAATGTTTTGTTTTGTTTTTCCTTTCATTCTGTTGGTGTGATATATTACCTTAATTTCCCTATGTTGAACCATCTTTGCACTGTAGGGATAAATCCCACTTGGTCTGGTGTATCATCTTGTTAATATCCTGGTAAATTTAGTTGTCTAGTATTTTGTTGAGGATTTTTTCACCAATGTTCATAAGGAGTTTGTAGTTGTCTTTTGGTTATTTTGTTGGGCTTTAGTATCAGGGCAGTGCTGTTTCATAGGATGCATTAGAAAGTACTCTTTCCTCTTGAATTTTTTGGAAATGTTTGAGAAGGATTGGTATCAGTTCTTTAAATGTTTGGCAGAATTAATCAGGAAAGCCATCAGGTCCAGAGTTTTTCTTTGTAGAAGATTTTGTATTACAGATTCAATCTTCTTACCAGTTATAGGTCTATTCTTATTTTCTATTTCTCCATGATTTATCTTGGTAAGTTTTGTGTTTTTAAAAATTTGTTCATTTCATATATTTTCTATGTTTTTGGTGTACAATAGTTGATAGTATTCTCCAGTAATACTTTTTGTTTCTATAGGTTGGTAGTGATGTCCATATTTTCATTTCTGAATTTTGTAATTTCTCTTTTTGTCTTAATTCATCTAGCTAAAGGTTTGTCAATTTTGTGGATCTTACCCAAGAACTATCTTTTAATTTCATTGATTTATTTACTGTTTTGCCATTAATATTTTGTTCATCTCTGCTCTAATCTTTGTTATATTCTTCTTTCTGTTAGCTTGGCTTTAGCTTATTCTTCTTTTTCTAGATCCTTAAGTTGTAATATCAGATTATTGATTTGGATTTGTTTTAACAAAAATGTTTACATCCATAAATTCTTCCCATATCCCTGCTTTCACTGTGTCCCATACTTTGAAATTTTTGTAGTTTTGTTTTAATTTATCTCCAAGTTTTTTAAAAATGTTTTCATTGTGACTTCTTCTTCACTCCATTGGTTTCTGATAACTTTGTTATGTAATTTATGCAAATTTATACATTTTAAATTTTTATTTCTGTTATTGATTTCTAATTTCATGGTCTTTCGGTCAGAGAAGATACTTTGTATGATATCTATCTTACTAAATCTATTAAGACTCAGTTTGCTGCCTAACATGATTTATCCTGGGAAATGTCCCATGTGTACTTCAAAAGGTTCATGCTCTTTTTGTTGACTAGAGTGTTGTGCATATCTTTGTTACATCTGGTTGGTTTATGAGTTAAGTACTCTATTTTTTTACTGATCTTACGTCTTTTTTTTTTCTTCATTATTGAGAGTGAGGTATTGCAATTTCCAGCTAATATTGTAGAACTATCAATTTCTTCCTTGAGTTCTGTAATTTTTGCTTCATGTATGTTGAGGGTCTTTAATTAGATGCATAAATGTTTATATATTTTTACATAATTCTACTACATGGAAACTTTTATTAAATATAATGTCCTCTTTTATGTCTTGTAAACATTTTTAATTTATATTCTATTTTGTCTGATACAGCCACCCCTACTCTCTTTTGGTTACTGTTTAGATAGAATACATATTTTTTCCCTATTATTTCACTTTCAATCTATTGTGTTTTACATCTAAAGTGAATCTCTTGTACACAGAATACAATGGAATCACATTTTAAAATCCAATCTTTGAATTCCTGTAGTTTTACTGAAGAATTTAAACATCAACATTTGAAGTAACTCAGTAATAGGAGCGTAACTATTAACATAACTTATCACTTTGCTCTTTGTTTCCTAACATGCTTTGCAGCTTCTTTGTGCTTCATTTCGATATTACTGTCTTTTATGTTCGGTTTCCTTTTTAACAGGGAAATGTTTAAATTTATTTCTCACCTTCTTTTGTATGTATTCTATAGCTAATTTGTGTGTGTGTGTGGTTACCATGTGATTATAATTAACATCCTGAAATTCTAATATTAATTTGGATTTATATCACGGTAACTTTGATAACAGAAAATCTGTGCTCTTTTATACCTCCATCCATACCTTTCCCTGTTGTCGATGTCATAAAATTACATCTTTATATGTTGTGTGCCCCCCAAAATAAATTAATGATTATTTGACATACTTTAGCCAATTAAATTATATAGAAAACAGGATGTGGTTACACACTAAATTTGTAATAGTACTATCTTTTATAATTGTCCACCTGTTTACCTTTTTATGATCTTTACTTCTTCATGCAGCTTCAAGTTACTGCTTTGTGTCCTTTCATTTCTCCTTCTGGAAATTCTTGAGTTGGATAGGCCTAGTAGAAACAAAAGTTTTCAGCTTTTCTTTATCTTGGAATGTCTTGGTTAGCACACTCGTGATTGGTAGGATTTTAGCGATCTTTTAACACTTTGGATATATAGTCTATTTTCCATATTCATGGATTTATACATCTGCAGATTAAATCAACCATATATAGAATATTTTTTTAAATTCCACCTGTACTGGACATGTGCAGACATTTTTTCTCATCATTATTTCCAAAGGAATATAAAATAACAATTATTTCCAAAGCATTTGCATAATATTTGGTATTTTAAAAATCTAGATATAATTTAAAATACAAGGAAGGATGTGCATTGGTTATATGTGAATACAATGTCATTTATATCAGAGATTTAAGCATCTACAGGTTTTGTTATCCATGGGAGGTCCTGAAACCAATCTTCCATTGATAGCAAGGGACAACTGTATTATTGGCCCATTGCATTCTGACCTCCAAAATTTTTAATAAGAAATCTGATAATTTTATTGAGAATCTTACATTTGTAATGGGCCACTATCCACTTGCTTCTTATAAGATTTTTATTTGTCTTTCTTTTTCAAAACTTTGATTACAATATAGATATTTTTGTGTTTATCTTATTTGAAATTTGTTGTGCTTCTTGGATATTTATGTTCATGTCTTGCATTGAAATTTGGAAACTTTCAGCCATTTTTTCTTCAAATATTCTCCCTGTCATTCCTTTCTCTTCTTCTTCTTCTTCTAGCACTTCCATACTGTGTATGGTCTCCTTGATAGTATTCCACCGGTTCCTTAGACATTGTTCGCTTTTATTTAATATTTCTTTTCTGCTCCTCAAACTCTTTAGTTTTTATTTTTCTACCTTTAAGTTTGTGGATTCTTTCATCTGCCTGCTTAAATCTGCCTTTGATTTTGCCTAGCAAATTATTCATTGTAATTATTGAACTTTTCAACTCCAGAACTTTCTTTTGATTTTGTTTTCAGTTTTTTATCTGTCAGCATTTTCATTTGGTGCTTACATAACTTTCTTGACATTCTCTACATATTCCTTTAATTATTTAAGCATCTTTATGACAGCTGTTTAAAAGTCTTTGTCTAATAGATCTACCATCACGCCTTGCTGCTTTTTTGTTATTGTTTTTGTTTATTTTTTAAATTGTTGTAGGCTGTCACTGTGCTAAGGATAAGCCTAAGATATAAACTTGCAATATTTGTAGGTCTTTTCTGAGCCTACACATTTCCTAGGGTGTACATACTCTCTTTCTAATTTTTCACATACAATAAGTTGCTTTTGAATATAGTAATCATTAATGTCTGACTCCCAAATGGGGAAAATAAGAAAAATGAAGAGCTTGGGGAAAGGATGACAGTCCTTTAAACCCCCTGGATGTCACATAAGAGAGAGGGGGAAGGACTTGCAACAATGAGAGGAGGTATAATAATAATGACGACCTGCTTCTTTTTTTGAAACTCAA
Source organism: Saimiri boliviensis (assembly GCF_048565385.1). NCBI lineage: Eukaryota > Metazoa > Chordata > Mammalia > Primates > Cebidae > Saimiri > Saimiri boliviensis. The sequence continues at coordinate 37,951,074 of NC_133461.1, read as the reverse complement.
TAATCATAATTTGAAATCATAAATCAGAGCACAGATTGCTGATATTTGAAGAACAGAGTCTTTCTTTCCCACCTTGGCTCCTGCAATTTGAGTGTAAGTTGCTGCAGGAACAAGTGCACAGCTGCGTGCCACAGCTGCCCACTGTAGAGCTGAGATGATGAAGGATAGGCAGCTGTGCCTGTTTGTAGCTGAAATTGACAGAAATTTTCTGCGATTTATTGTCCAAATTTTCCCCTGGAAGTTTTGAACTTTCAGTAGCCTCCACAGTTCCAAAATGGTTACATCACACATAATATGCCAGTGTAATTATTCTCTAGTTGGGTAGAGAGATTTCTATTCTAACAGGCAAATGATAGAAAATTCCACCATCTTTCAAGAATATTCTTGACATGACAGGTTTTTATACAAAAGTTACAGATTACTGGTAGTGACAGGTAGGAGATTAAAGTCACATAGGAATAAGATGTGTGGTAGTGAGAAAGGATAGAAAAGTGTAGTAGACAATTGATAAATTAGAACACAGAGGGTACATGAAAGACTGAAGTAAAATGCTAGAATGGTAGGCTGAAAACATACTGTCATCAATGCACCAAACTAGAAACATATCTCGTCTCTCTGGTGTGTGTGTGTGTGTGTGTGTGTGTGTGTGTGTGTGTGGTGCCTGCCCAGTATGAGATGAGTTTTCTCACAATATTTGCTTCATGATTGAATGAGAAGATAAATGATAAATAAACTGAACAGAGATAAAACATCTCCCTAAAGCAGAGACTACCTTGGCAAACAAGTTAAACCAGCATTTCTCAATCTTGGCACTATTGGCAATTTTGGCTGGATAAGTCTTCATCAGAGGTTGGGGGGGTGGTGTCATGTATATTGTGCATTGTAGGATTTTAGTACTGTCCCTGGTTTCTACATGCTAAGTGTCAATTTCACCCCTCCCCAAGTATGGCAACTAAAAATGTCTCCAAGGGTGTGGTGGCAAAATACTTCAGGTTAAGAACTATTGGCTTAAACCAAATGAAGCATGAAAAAGTAATTTAAATTGAGAAAAATTTCAGAAGAAGAGGAGTTGGGTTACCATCAACCAAATACAGTAATATTTTTAGATGACAAATTTCTAGATGACATGTCTTATATTGACTTTACCTAGAGAATTTCTAGATGACATATCTTATATCGACTTTACCTAGTAAAACTTAGAACTCAATTATTCTCTCAATAGAAGATAATACAACAATTTTTTAATCCAAAATTTTTAAAATTCAAAGCAATATATTTCAGTGAGAGAAGATCTTTATAAAACAAAAGTCACCACTCTGACAATGTTTTGTAGAGGTCAGTGCTTTGCAGTTCTACATCTCATGTTTGCCCTACAGATTCTTTGAGTAAAACAAAGAAATCACACATACTGATTTCTGCTGCATTAAATACATTTATACATCAAAGCAAAAGAACACAGGAATGTTTCAATTTGTGTACATAATTAAACTTTCATTCATAAAAATACAGTGCATATTCTCTAGCAATTTTGGTTTATATATGTGTGTATACATAAATATATGTATATTTAATATACATAAAATATATATAAGTAAATACATAAAATATATATAAGTAAATATATATATTTTTTATTTTCATAGTAAAATGTTTGTTTACTGTTTGCCATGTTTCCTGGAATACAAGAAAACAACCCATGAGCATAAGAAAATAAAATATGCAATTGCCTATGTAGCATAACAATTCAAAGAAATGATTTTGGAATGGTTCCATACTACAAATTTGATATTAGGAACTACAGGTATAAAGCTGAGCAAATTAAGTTCTCAGATAATACAAGAAACTCTGTTTTAAACATTATGTGAAATAAGTTATAGTTCTAGATAAAATTATAAAGTTGCTAAAATTTTGAAGAGACATTGCTCCATTCCTTCTTCAATAGCATCTTTTCTTTGTTGAATGTACCAATCCCTGGGTATTTAATAGTCTAATATGTTTATATCGTTATGTGAGTAATTTATTTATTTACTTGTTCAGTAATATTTGTTATTCAGCATGTACCATAAAGAGTGTTTAATAATGCTAACATCAGGATGAACAACTTGAAGGTCATCTATTCCTTACCTTGTTTTTCTTCTTATTAAGATTTAGATTTCTTCTAAAATATAATTTTCTGTTTACCTATAAGAGTTTTTTTCTATTTCAAAGATAATATTAATGAATTATTATTATTGCATTTGTCGAGATATTTGCCTCCTCTCTGATAATAGATATCATATTAACAGGATATTTTTAAATTATGGATAATACCAAATACCATAAGGAAAATTAGAAAAAAATTACAATTGATCATTAATAAAAGACAACATTTTAAAAACTAACTTAATGCAACTAATAATTTGCTTTAACATTTATAGCCTTAATATATTTAATTAAACAAATAAAATATAAAATGTAATAAAGTAAATAGACAAAATGATATAATAAATGCAACCAAAAAATAGATAGAAGGAAAGAAATAACAAACACAAAAATAATGGAGCAGCGAAGTTAAAAGCTGATTTTTGAATAGGCTGAAAAGATGAACAAAATGTTGGCAAAATTATTGAAGAAAAAAGACACAAATAATTTTAAGAATAAAAAAGTGAGAACTACAGATATGACAAATAAGTAAAAGCATAGGAAAAATATGTATATATTTACGGCGCTAGGTTTGAAAACTTAAATGAAATGAACAAAATTCTAGGCAATTATACCTTACCAACATTGATTCAAGAAGGAATAAAAACCTTGATGATTCTACATTTGTAGAATAAATTAGTAATTGTAAATTTTACCATTGGGCCCAGATAGTTTTATAGGAAAATGTTATCAATATTCAAATCATAGATATTTCCAGTCTTATGTAACCTTTTCCACATAAAACAAAACACTGTAGAGGAAACATGCCCAATTCCTTCTATGAGGCTAGAATAACCTAATACTAAAGACTATGTCATCTGCAACCAGGGACAATTTGACTTTCTTCTTTCCAATTTGAATACCTTTTATTTCTTTCTCTTGCTTTATTAGTCTGACTAGAACTTCCAGTAGTATGTTGATAAGTGTGGTACAATTTGGCATCCTTTTTCTAATTCTTGCAGGGAATGCTACCAACTTTTCCCTGGTCAGTATGATATTGGCTGTGGGTTTGTAATATATGGCCTTTATTGTGTTGAGGTACATTCCTCTAGACCTAATTTGTTGGAGTTTTTATGATGAAGGGACATTGAATTTTATAAAATTACTTTCTTGAGTCCATTAAGATGATGATACATTTTGCTTCTTATTTTCTGTAGATTTGATGTATCACATTTATTAATTTACCTATGTTCATTGGAGATAGTATCCTGTATTTGTTGTTGCTTTTATAGTTGTGAATTTATTTGTTTCAGTATCTGGGTAATGTTGATCATGTAGAATGAGTTTGGAAGAATTCCTTTCCCTCCAATAAAAAATAGTTTGAGAACTTCTTTAAAAGTTTGGCAGAATTCAGCAGTGAAGGCATCAGTTCTTGAGTTTTTAGTGTTAAAAGACTTTTTATTAACAATTTAATCTTGTTACTCGTTATTGGTCTGTTTGGGTTTTCTATTTTTTCCTGGCTCAATATTGGTATGTTGTGTATGTCCAGGAATTTATCTGTTTTCTCTAGGCTGTCCAATTTGTTGATATATATATAGTTCTTCATAATACACTTTAATGATTCTTTGTATTGTGTGGTAATACATGTAATGTCTCATTTTTTGTTACTGGTTTTATATATTTGGGATTTCTTTCTTTTTTTCTTAATTTAGCTAGTGATTTGTCAATTTTGTTTATGTTTCAAATGCCATGAACACCTACAGTTTTTGCCGCTGAACACTCTTTATCTACATCTTTGTTGAATTTCTCATTTAGATCATGAATTATTTTCCTGATTTCCTTAAATTGTCTACCTCTTTTCTCTTGTATCTCCCTGAGTTTACTAAAGGTTATTATTTTCAATTCATTTTCAGGCAGTGCTTAAATTTTTATTTCTTTTTGGTTATTATGGGGAAAGCATTGTGTTTTTTTTGGTGGTGTCATCTTTTCTTGCCTTTTAATGGTTTTTGTATCCCAGCATTGATATCTGTGCATCTGGCAGAACAATTTACTCTTCCAATTTTACAGAGCTTTTTTTCTTGGGCATGGGGTGCGGTAAAGACTTTCACCTGCAGATGTGTCCTAGAGTGTCAGATAGAATGTGCTGGCTTTGCTCTAGATGGTGGAGTTGTGTAGTCTTCATGCAGTTTCTTCAGCTGCAGCCTGTGTCTGTGAAGGCGCTTGGAGAACAGGGGTTTGCACAGCTAGTTCACCTACTCAATATTGTGTCCTTCATGGGTGCGGTGCTGGGATGGTCTGTGCTCAGGAGACACATGAGGTTCCTTGACAAATAGCTTGGCTGAGGTGATGTTCCTTTAGGAACAGGGCAATAGAGCAACAGATATTCTGCCAAACCCAGTCTCCAAGGGTCCAGGGTCATGGTTATGCAGCCCCTAGAATGAGGAAGATAAACTTCCCACTAGAAAGAGTGTTTCCACGGACCAGCGAGCTGTAGGAACGGTGCACCACCATTTGTAAACGTGGTGTAATAGAAGCAAAGCCTCCAATTTAAGGAGCTACAGAGTTTACCGGCCCCTGGAGCTGAATATACTGTAGCAGTGGCTCTGGCTTCAAGACAGCACCTTACAGCAATAGATTGGGTAATGGGGGGCAGGGAGGGAGCCCAATGTGGGCTCCATCTTTGAATCAAAACAGTCATGTGAATTGGCAGCTTGCAAACTCAGTTCGGGTCGTGTGAGAGCGGCGAGATCCTCCAGCAGCAAAAACTGCAGGTGTGCGTGACGTTAGTCGGGGCTGCTGGGGGCCAGGTGCACTCCTTGTGCAGGAAAGTTGCTCTTGCCTCCAAGCTGATTCCTTCTGGGTGACAGGGTGACAGCAGCAGTGTGCTTTGCTTCTTTCTCTATTTGGCCATCATGAGTCTCTGTGCTCCGCAAGGTCTCCACCAGTCTCTTGCTCCAGTCCATTGTTAGCCCTCAGACATGCTAGTCAAATAATAGCTGTTTATTCACTATTTTGGTCATGTTTTGTTGGGGAAAGATGAGCACCAGAAACTTTCAGTCAGCTATCTTACTGGTATCACTTCTTCCCTTTTCTTCTGAGAGAAAGAATATTGAAGATTTTGATTTTTTGGCAGAAAGAAATAAACTGGTGATGAGAGAAAATGGATAAATAAACTGGTTATTTAGCTCTGATTTTAATATACATATATATTTTGATTTTATAAATCAAAATTTCAACTTCCCAGTGGCCCAATGTCATTGACTTCTTCATAACTCCAAGAAAAAAAAAAAAAAAAAACAAAACTCTTGTAAGAAAAAGTATCAGAGGACTAAAATGTAAGTAAAGAAATGATTGAACAATCATTCTATTTTTAGAACTGTCCTAAGCCTTGTGGAAATGTAGAAACTATACTGTAAATAATTTCTCTATGGGATAGTTAAATAATGCAAGCATGGAATACTTTAGGATGTCAAAGCGGATAGAGATCAGTGTGAGTTACCATGCTCAGGGATGACTCCATGGTGAGTCTTTAATATATTTTTTATCTGTCTACCCTCCACGAAAAAAGGATACATGAAAAGAAGCCTTATGATGATTAAATTACTCCAATTTGCCTTTATTTTCAATTGTATAGTTCCTGAGGATAGTGTTTGAACTGAATGCATTTTGACAGCACAACAATACAATTCCCATGTTCAGTGTGAGATTACATATTGCTCTACAGATCTGTTACCTGCTTTGTTTGCCTTTCGCTATATCTGGTTATCTGCCTTTCACCGTTCAGTAGATAATTATTATCTTACTATATTTCTATCTTCAGATGGAACAAGCTAAAACAAAGCCAAGGGAATATGAAGAGAACTCAGACAATTTTATTTCATTAAACCACAATGGAATGCAATTTGTATTTCTTAAGATTATAAAATATTGTGTGCATTTATGAGCACTTGGATTTCACTGTTAGTAGAAGGCAAATAAAAGAATAGGAAAAGTATTCTTTTATTCTTTAAAAATGGTTCATATTAAAAAATATATTTTTTTCCAAACTACTCCGAAAATCCTTGGAAATTTTCATAATAAATAAATTTCCCTGAACATTCAGATTGTTCATAGCAGAGCTGTAATAATAGGAATCAGAGGCAGGTATTTTTTCTAAACTTGATTTCAAGAAAACTGAAATCCTATTGTTTTGAGGTGGTGGGAAGGCTGTATACACTTTCACCACAAGTAATGACTAAAATCAGCAGTTGCTATATGTGCCTTCTGTACATCTGGCCAGAAAGGAGTAGAATAAAAAGCCCTTCTTTATTGAGCATGTGTTATGTAGAACCAGAATTCTCTAGGAGATCCTAACTTGATAACTTTATTTTTCCCTTCTGCCTCTATGCAACACATGCTTAATCAGGTGAGGTCATAATTTGAGAGCAGTTAGATGGTTCTCGTTTCAAATGTATTTCACCTACCAACCAGCCAAAACTGCAAAATGTGCATCATTAAACACCCTCTTTAGTTAAGACATTAGTGTTCCTCATAAAAATGCAAATGTATTATTAAGCATTAATATCTTATTACTAATTAGTTGATCAATTTTACCCTGACAAAGAAAAGAAAAATGAGACAATTGGAAATAGGGGTCAGGCAAGAATATTTATGAGGTGAAAGATCAGCAAAGGCCTGAACCATGGGGCATTGTTAGGAGGAAGGTTCGGGTAAGGCAGATCAGAGGAGAGATTCTAGAAAGGCAGATATTATGCTGGGGAAATGTCAACTTTTAGATATGTCTTAAATCTCCATACCTGGATGATCCCATTGCTAACTGAGCCAGTAACCTCACCTGCAATTTGTGTAGGGAGAGAGGAGAATTCACATCTGTATGGCTTACATGGATTTGCATGCTGATAATTTGGATTTATTTTGGAGAAAAGATGTACGACAGAATTAATGACTTCTTTTGGACACATAAAATGTCTGATTCCTAGCAGACAACACTACCACAATTTGGGGTAAATCATTGTGTTTTTGAGAGAAACTGAGAAAACAAAGTAAAACAATAATGGTAATAATAATGATGATGATGGTTATGCAGCAGACAGTAAACAGCATGAAAAGATCTAAAAATAAAGAAATGGAGAGTGAAGTGTAAAATACCAGAGAGAACGGGCAGGTAAGTTGGCCATGAAGTGCGTTCCTGATTGCTCTCCTCTTGGTTTTCCATATAAAGTTCTCAACAGGACAGCTCTTTCTGAGTCCTAGTTCTCATGATTCCTTTTTCAAGTGGAACATAAGTTTGCATGTTCTAAATCTTGGCCAATGTAATAATAATAAAGCATTTTTAATCCTTATGAGGTGTCAGGCACTCTTCTAAGCATTTACATGCCAGTTTATTTCAGATTTGTTTTAAAAAGCTGGGACAGAGAATAAATACCAACTCTTTGAGTAACACTATGTTCAAAAATGGAAGAGTAGTTTTAAATGCAGAGTTCAGTGTTTCAGCCTGACTTTCTATATTTCATTAGAGAAGGATACTCTCTCATCTTCTAAATAATAACTAATACTTAAATGTAATATCATGTTACAAATTCACCTCCTCTTAATACTTTATTATGTGTTACAAATTCACTTTCTTTGTCAATTCTTTGAAGCTTATAACATTTACATGCTTATAATCTTTAATTTATTTACTTCCCAAAACAACCTAGGAATTAATGATAAGAAAACTGAGACACAAATGAGTTATGTAATTTGCCCATTGTCAAACAGGAGTAAGTATTGGGGCCAGATGTTAAACCTAGGCAAGAGAAAGGTGACTCTTTGGGCTTTAACTTAATATGACCTAAGTCTCTTAACTGTGATTGGTACAATCTGTATAATAACTTACCTCAGTAAGTCTCTTTACAGCATTTGGCTCAATCTGTAAAATAAAAAGAGTGGTGTTAGAATTCTGAAGTCTTTCTAGCTTTCAAATTCTACAACTCAATCCTGGTCAGACTATGGGGCAACAGCCAATGTCATTCTTTTTTATAGGGTCTAAACACAGTTTCAGTTATAGCAGAAACTTATCAATGTATTTATTATTTCATTTCCAGAAATTCAGTTCACAATATACAATATAAGGCAAGGCATGATAGATGAGAATGCTTACCTGAGATTTACCTACTTATAGCCTACAATATGGAAACCACTTCAATGCCTAACCAAGGGATTGATTATTTACATTTTGATACATGATTGTGTGTTTTCTAATACCATGTATTCAAATACTAGTTAATGATACTGAAAAAGCTCACAATACAATAATAGACAAAAAAGAAAATATAATATAACATTATAAATACAGCACTATCTAATCTTGATTTATACATGTATGTATATGTGCATATGTGCTTACACTTTTAAAGGTAGATCCATGTGAAGATTAACTTAGTTCTTTGTTTGCTAACATAATTATACATGAGTTACATTTCCAAACTTTTGTAAACAAGCATTACTTTCAAAACCAGAAAAAATGAAATATTTGGAAACAAGCTGTACTTGACAATATATATCAAATTCCATGAATAATTTCCTTCTTCCCTCTTTTCTGCTTTTGATTATCTTTACAGGTCAGTGAAGACCTAAGACTTACTTTTCCTGGATTCACTAGGAAGGAGTGACATTCTTGCTATAACCACTTGTGTAAATGTTTAGAATGACCATATGGGTTTTCTGCCTGGTGACTGTGTTGATGACATCAAGTTAAACATGACCTAAAACTCTGTTCAAGAATAAGTCCTTTAAAATATTGTTAAATACATGGTCATCTGGTGCTTCCTCTAATAGCATATAGCATATTGTTTGCACTCAATAAATTTTAAGTCATAATAACCAATAATAATAATAATGAGGCAATAAAAAATAACTGGATTCAGTAACACTGATACAGTAGCTCTTTATGAGTTCCCGGCAGGGAGAGCAAGTTGCAAGCAGAACCAAAAAGCCCTTAGTGTTCAGCATGACAGACCTTCCAGAACAGCTTGTGAGGCAGAACCAATATCGAGTGTGTACATATATGGGCCTGCAGTCGTGTCAATTTGCAGCTCCTGGAACTGGGGCTGGTAAAGCAGCATATGAAGAACTGGAAAAGCCTGCCCAACTCCAGTGATCTCTGAATAGTATCTTTGCTCCAATTATAACAGGGTTTGAAAGATCTTACAATGTCATGGACTTGCAGGTAGGCAAACCTAATGTGAACTAGTTCCACTGTAAAATGTATCTTCCCTAAGGAATCTGTCCTTACTAATCCTAGCATTTAATCCCCTTTCTTACTGTTTTTAGACTTATTAATATATTGATACATTCAGATATTTGACTATTTTATTTTGCATGTTGAATACATTTATGCCTGTTTCTTTCTATATACACGTTGTGAGTTTTCTAAATTAGAGGATTACTTGCTTTTCTTTTATCTTGTTATGAAATGACTTTAGAAAGTTCAGGCTCCTAGGAACAAATACCTGGCCCAATTCTAGAAAGCAAGAGGGTGGTAGACAAAAGGGCCCAAGGGCCTGTTATACAATTATTTATTCCTTCTATTAATTTCTGTCTGCCTTTACTAGGATGTAAGCTGTATGAGGGCACAGTCTTGTTTTATTCATAAAGTAACCATGGTAACAGGAAAAGTGCCTGGAACATTGGAAACACTTGATAAATATTTCTGAGTGAAACAAAATAATATTTTGCAAGAGGTATCCCCCAGAAAACACATTATTATGAGAAGATACCTCATTAGCTCTCAAAGATTTGTAAATCCAGGAGGGTCAGCCAGGCTGGCTGGGGTGAAGCAAGCTTGAGAGCATTCAACATAAAGTCCTCATTTTCCTTATACCTATCAGCAACTGTGTTAAAGTCATTCATTTTTACAGCCTTTGACATTGACTCAATTGCTTCCTGACATTAATTGTGACAGATCAAGCATTTTTCGTTGTCCATCTTCCATTATGCTTTGTAATCCAAGGCATCAATTTTAAACTTGTTTAACCCAAAACAATCACAGTGGACCAGGCCAGAAAAAAAATTATAAAATTGGCCACAGAAGGGATAGTCACTAAATACCTATTTTGTTAAAGGAAATACTCTACTTGCACACCAGCCATAACAGGAAAGAAATTCCTATGTATAAAACACAAAGTAAAAGACTTATAATGATAATTGTTATTTCTCAGTAATCTCTATTTTTAGTTAATACACATAGGAAGTGGATTATGCATTTGCAGTAGGCTTTCAATTATATAGCTGTAGATAGTAAATATGTGATATGCATATATTGAAGAATTAAGACTATTCAGACTTCCCCCTGACACTTATTTTTAGGTTTTGCTGAAAGTCTCTATGTGACCAGGGAATTTAATAATAAAATACATGGTCAAACAAAATTTACAGAGTTGTCTATTGTTGAAATCACACTCCACAAAGAGCATGCTCAACCGCTCTGAGACAAACAGTTGCACATGTATTTCAATACGTGTGTGTGTGTGTGTGTGTGTGTGTGTGTGTGTGTGTGTGTGTGATTTTTCACTGAGGTTGGTGCTTCTCTTTCATAATGTAAGCTCTTTGGCTGAAATGCCTTACAGTATCCACACAAAGATAGGCATAGGAACAGGCGCAAGAAACATCTCTGGATTTCTAGTCTTTTGTTTGAAGACCTGTGTTCGGAATCCTACTTTGAGCAGGAAGATCTATTCTTAATCTGCTCCAAAAGATTTACCCTAATCAGCCTCAAAATTAATCACAGATTTTCTCACCTGAAAATGCCCTTAGAGATCTTTTGGTTAATCCCTGGTTTTGAAACATGAAACTCATTTACCTCTTGCTCAAATGGCCATCTAACAAATTCTGGATTGGGAAAATTTTTAAAGTTGAAGTTCAAAACCTGTGTGTTAGATGTGAATTAGGGGCAAAAGCAAAGAGATGCTATCACCTAGGAAAATTGACTATTAGAAAATTTGAAAAAGAGAAATAATATCAAAGTCTGATACCAAGTCAATCAAGTATGATAAAGCATCCCTTTTTATATCATAGTATATCAAGACCCCCTCCTCTCCACCTGTGCCTATTTCACAGAAAAATTAAAATCACATTTTCTTTAAAAATCACAGAGAAAGAAAAAAGGATTAGAGCACGTAAGAGACATCAGTAGTCTGGTTTTGCAGACAGATGCATTTGGCATGCCCTGGGGAGCAATGACGTTAGTTTCACTTTATTAATTGAGAAGATTATACATCCATGATATCCACTTTTTCTCATTTCCTTCCTGAAGAGATGATTCAAGAGGGAGGTAGACATTCCATGTTAAAGAAGAAAACATAAAAACTCTCTCTTTTGGTTTTATTGCATTCTAATTAAGTATGATGGGAGGGAGAGATCCTACAGCAATGCAGCAGGCTCGGAACGCTGACAAGGTCAATTATCTCCTGATAAGTCCTGCACCGGCAAAGATTAATACTATGACTAATATTAATTGAATGTGAGTTCATTGAGTTTTATTTCTTATTTTAAAGTTCTCTTGGTGGGTGCATGCCATGGTGCACAGAGAATGATGAATGGAAGTGATGAGATTGTTAATAAGTCCTTAGAGCCCTGTGGCTCACTGGGCCCACAGAGGATGCAGGTTTGATTTTTTTTCTTTGGTTCCAGTCAGCACCACCCTGATAGAGACTGGCAGGAAACCAAAAAGGGCTGCTTTTGTAATGTAATTTGTTTCACAAATGAAGAAAGTGCCAGGGACTTCATACCTATGAATTCAGAATTTCCCAAACAAAACTAGAATGAAACTAACATCATGGTGTCACTTGGCAAGAATTAGGACTAGTTGGTTTACAAAGAAAGACAAAAGATCATACTTCTTTATTGGGTTCTATCATCACAAATAAGTTGCCTATTTTAAGTTTTAAAAATCTGGTATAATGTTTGCTTTTATTTTGTCCACTTTTCATATAAAATGAGGAAAGCATGTTCATGGACAGGACTTATTTTGAATGAGTTGCAAGATGGAGGCTAAGTTGCATTAAGTGTTGATGCTCTTGTAAGTGATTTTAGGTACTTAGGAATTGAGATGTCATTATTTACATTCAGTTCCTTTCACATATATCAGACACCAGTTTTATATCTGGTGATAACTGACCTCCATTAAGTGATCTCATGAACACACTTCTTCTTTGCAAAGTTGGGAAGCGATGTAAGTGGTTACATTATTTTAAACCATAGAGAAAATCAGTAGAGTAATTCTTTTTTTTTTTTTTTTTTTTGAAGCACTCAGTATATAAAATGATACAATACTTTAATCCTTTATTTGCAAAATGCTGTTTTCCTGAAAGTATGGTTAAAATAAATGCCACCTATAAAAATGAAAAAGATGAAACCAGTGAAGGTAACTGTAAATGCAATAAACGTAACAAAGAACCTAAAAGTAATTTGAGGATAGTCTGTTTGAAGCCCTGTAGGTGAAAATTATGTATGAGATTTTAAACATGTTAACCTCCAACTTATTTTTAAAATTTTCCTCCCTACCCTGACTAAACAGGACACCTCCCTCCTGTGAACCCATAGTTCAAAATCTGCTAACTCTAATTTAACAACTAGTAACAAACTTTATTATTTGTATCATTGTTGTGTTGTAATTCAACTCAAGTAACTAGGTATTTTTCATGTGTGCTGGTCTACTCTCCTCAATGGATAAATAATATGGAGGACATTTTATTTAACGTTTTCATACTGTGCAGAATACCAGGCAAAGCAGCGTATGCATTAGGTGCTAAATAATTAACTGAGTAACTAATGCTCCAGCTTGCTCAGCATTTGACTGTAATGGTAAATCAGTGATAGACATATGGAAGATGAATGTGGAGGTGTTATTCTTCAGGTGTGCCTGATATCACTACAGAATCATCTGGATTTAAAAAGTCATGATCCCCAAGCGCGGTGGCTCAAGCCTGTAATCCCAGCACTTTGGGAGGCCGAGGCGGGTGGATCACGAGGTCAAGAGATCCAGACCATCCTGGTCAACATGGTGAAACCCCGTCTCTACTAAAAATACTAAAAATTAGCTGGGCATGGTGGCGCGTGCCTGTAATCCCAGCTACTCAGGAGGCTGAGGCAGGAGAATTGCCTGAACCCAGGAGGTGGAGGTTGTGGTGAGCCGAGATCGTGCCATTGCACTCCAGCCTGGGTAACAAGAGCGAAAACTCCGTCTCAAAAAAGAAAGAAAGAAAAAAAAAAAGTCGTGATCATGCTGGGGAAAGCGATGGGAATCATAGAATGCAATACCTACAATTCGAAATGAGCATACCATGGCCTGGTGGGAGGAGAGGGGGTGAGGAAACAAGCAACTTTTACTGCAGAGAAGAAAGGATAGGAGATGCATTAGTGGCAAAACAAAGCCATAAGCCAGACTCCTCCAGAGGCACCAGAAGTTCAGTGCAATGAAAAAGGCACTGGAGAGGTTAGTACCATCTGTAAGTTTTACATGTTGATAGCTTAGGGGGAAAACAATTACAATTATTAAGAAATACTAATGAGAAAGTTCACAATTAAGGAAAGATTAAATAAAATATAAGTTGTTCCATGTATTGTTCCATGTTTTGCTTTTTTTTTTTTTTTTTTTTCTCATTTTTCTTGTGATCTTCCACTTCTATCATCCAGAAAGCATCAGAGGGGTCCAGGGCCTGATGATACAGCTTCTGATACACAACCTACCCAGTGATTTCATCCGCTTATTTTCCCTCCTCTGCGAATGAGGTTGGCAACTGCACCCGCCAAGAAGTGACAGCAGTTGATGGCTAGAATATTAAAGTCAGATGCCTGTGACTGGGGCTCAATGAAAATACATCAGGAAGGATGAAGCCCATCCAATTCAGTCGCACATTTTGCGGTGCAATTTTTGAAACCAAAGTACCTGGAGTCTCTATTGAAACACATTGCAATGTCCCATCACCCGTGTCATTCAGAATATGACCTGACATTGCCTTCTCCATTTCCCATTTTCTCAGTTAAATGCATAGCATATTTGTAAATGGTATTTATTTTATTGTAAATAGGGTTTGGATTATTTTTTACAACATGGCTGTATGTTTTACCTCTGGCCTCTCCTAATGTATTTCTGTGAAGTACATAAAAGCAGAGACCCTGAGAACCCACGCAGGAATCTTTCTAATTACCATGACAGAGGGAGTGACACACTGGATACAGAATCATAAATGGAACTTATGTTTGGAAATACACATTGCTTATATGAGGTGTAACATTTTTAAACATAGTATCTTTTGATCCTTATAGAATTGCCCTATCCCTTTGCTCTTTCTAATTCTGTTAAATATGTGGGATCTAGTTGGCATCAGGAGGAATCACACTTGATGCAGGATCATTAAGACATTTTGCTTAATGATCAAAATGTGATAAGTGTCTCCTGCCAATGGTTCAATATTGGAGTCTATAGTTTTCTATGGTACCTAAAATCCTTACGATTCATTTTGAAGCCCCTCTCATCAGAAGGAAGTTGAGATAGATTCCCTCACTCTTATCCATAATTCTAGTACATTCCTTTTATATTTCTCCACTCTGTAGTCCTCAAGATTTTGAATACTAGGTAGCATGATAGAAAAGACTGTAGGTAGTGGTAGGTGGAGTCTAATCAACTTTGAATGGTATGTAAAGCCTAGACTTTGAATTATAAGTCTTTAATTTATGATGTGTGTGTGTTTGGAGTAAGTTATATACTTTTCTGAGTCTCATCCATCATCCTTAAGAATAGAATGTTAGCATATATTCCAGATTGTGAGGATTAAAGGAAATAATCTATGCAAAACACCTGGCTCTGAGAAAAGTAAGAAACAGATGGGGGTTACTTAACTCACCTGGGATCCAAATTTCTTGATGATGAAATGAATGCATCTAAGTAATACTAGGCATGATAATGGGCTAGGCTCTAACCTGTGCTTCATCAATAATAGCTCATGGAGCCTTAATTTCAACTCCACGTGGTTGTATTTCTATTGTCCCTACATGAGAGATTTAAAATCTGAAGGTTAAAGAAATCAGTTAAATGCCTAAGTACATGACTGACTCTCACTGCAGCTTGTCCATTTAATAGAAAATAAGATACATATTTTGGTGAAAAACTGAAATGAACAGCAAGGTAAAAGTCATGCCCATATAAACAGTGAAACGTTTTAAAAATATTCTTGGGGAATTTTATTTCAAAGATAACCCCTAGATGTAGGAAATTATCTTATGCAAACATGAAAGTTTATGTTTATCAGTTACAGCAATGACCCACTCACTGGCAAATAATTTCCAGCAACCACAGTTCTTTCGTATTACCATTTCAGAAGAAGAAGTTGCAAAAGAGGAATAAAGAAACTAAAAAAAAAAAAAAAAAACTTAAAAAAAAAAGCAAAGGTTTTTAACTGCAAGGGAAATTATCCTACCATTAACTCTGCTGAATGAAAGAGGAATATAACCTCCTCAGGTTCTTACAATTGTGTATAAGACAAGGTAGCAGATTAGAAATAGAGAAGATATGCTAAAGACAAGATGTGACTGGTGACAGCAGAAAGCAAAGGAAAGAAGAGGAAGTAGAGCTGCTAACATGAGATAAAAGTGCTGCAGAATGTCGGCCATTACCAGAGTAATGGGTCTACAGAGTTGAACCACCTAGAACCATAATGTTTTTCCAGTGTCTCTGAGACAACAAGAAAGTGTGAAATTCTTCTCATCATTACCTATTTAAGAAGGCAGAGAGGTTACTTACTGAAAAATTTCTTCAAAATAGTCAATGTCAGTATTAAACTATTTGTTCTTATTTATACTTGCTTTTACTTTGTATAAAGGTATAACCTCAACTGTCCAAAAAATACATATATAATGTAATTGATGAAACCTCTGCTACTACATCTGGGCAAGTAAATGACTTTGAGTCTGTATGGCAGATGAGTGACTTATCGCCTGAGAGAAATGTTGCATCACAAAGGTATCTTTCAGTAGAGTGATTGACTCTGCCTACAAATAGCAATCCATGCTGACTGCCAATAAAAAAACAAAAACAAAAACAAAAACAAAAAACAAAAAAACAGTTGATGTGAGAGGGTTCTTTCAAGAAGGGAAATGGTGATTTAAAACTGCCACCATACAACATGGTTCCTTATTAGAACTTCATTGCCCATGTGTTTGATCATAATATTGATTGACTCCACTGGAGGAAAAAGCAAACTTTTTGGTAACATTTAAGCCAAGCAACTTGTGTGTTATGTGTTGGTGTACCCTTCAAAAGTGGTGATGAATCTAAAAAGATTCAGAACTTCTAGTCTAGACAAGAAATAGAGGAATGATAGGCATATCCGTGTTTGAGTCACAGCCTATTTTGGTCTGGTGGTTCCCCCCCCCCCTTTGATTATCTTTATTTATTTTATTAAAGAATTGGGGATACATAGTAGGTGTATGTATTTATAGAGTACATGAGATATTTTGATACAGATATGCAGTGTGAAATAACCACATCATGGAAATGGGGTATCCATCTCCTCAAGCATTTATCCATTGAGCTGCAAAGAATCCAATTACACTGTTTATTTTAAAATGCACATGTAAATTATTATTTACTATAGTCAGCCTGTTGTGCTATCAAATCATAGGTCTTATTCTTTCTTTCTAATTTTTTGGTACCTATCAACCATCCCCACCACTCCTAATCCTACCCTTCCCAGCCTCCAGTAACCATACGTCTACTCTTTATATTGATGAGTTCAATTGCTTTGATTTTTAAATCCCATAAATAATGCCTGGTGATCTTACCCAGTCTCATTATTTCAGATATCACCTGTGTACTGACAGCTTGTTTCTTGGCTCATACTTTTCTCCTAAATTTTAGCTTATGACTTCTGCAATCTGTTTAATGTTTTCTCTTCAGACATGCATTAGACACATGTTTAAAACTGGAATGGTGGGAGGCCAAGGCAGGTGGATCACGAGGTCAGGAGTTCAATACCAGCCTGGTCCACATGGTAAAACTCCGTCTCTACTTAAAAAAATATATCTGGGCATGGTGGTGGGTGCCTGTAATCACAGCTACTCAGGAGGCTGAGGCAGAGAATCGCTTTAACCTAAGAGGCAGAAGTTACAGTGAGCTGAGATTGCACCCCTGCAATACAGCCTGGGTGACAGAGCAAGACTCTGTCTCAAAAACAAACAAACAAACAAAAACTGGAATGGATTTGGTCTGAGTTGATCTTTAAAGATTTTCAGATTTGGCAAAGAAGAGAGAAAGAGAAACAAACATATGAGAACAGAGCTGCACAAGAGTATAGCATAGATAGGCCAGGAGATAGAGAAAAGTCTCAATACTATCATAAATGGGACTCGTATTTTGCAGAAAGAAAACAGTACATTTTTTCTCAATAAAGATAGAGAAAAAAGAATGGGAATTTCTTCACTGTTTCTATGAAGAAGTCAAATTAGACATGAGACTAGAGGAGCTCAGCATTTCAGTATAATGGCTTTTTAGCATTTTAAGATTGCAAGTGTCCCCAAAATTCTAATTAATAAAGTACCTATTGCAATCTCCTCAGAATTTTAAGTAATTCCCCAATCTTCTATAAAAAGAGGAGAGAAATCGAAATGTATTTTATCAGTTTTTTTGGCTTGTGTTCAAATTCTATCTTGAGTAAAAGCCCAGCTCAAAACTCTGTTAGGCTATGGCCCAGCCCTCATCATATTTAAGTGGTGATTGTTTTTATTACTGCAGCCCATGTTACTGTCACCCAACTCTTTCCCAGCAGCAGTAAACTTGGAGACAATAGGATAGCAGAAATCTTCTTTTACGTCTCCTGTTTACCCCTAATCTTTATTGCCTGTGCATTGCAAGAAACAAGCATGAAAAAATAAGACAATTTCCAAACACAGTCTAAAATCCCAAAAGGTAAGACATAACCATCTGGAGTACAACAAGCGCATCATATTTTTTTTTTTCTTTAGCAAGACACTTCTGAGTCTTATGGAAAGAATCCTAGTAGGCAAAGTCCTACTAGCTGTTTGTAACTCCTTAAAAAATTTAAAAAATAAAGTAAATTGGCAATGTTTCTTTAATGTCAGAGTCTGTATTATAAGCAGAGAGTTGGCACATCTCTCATTTTATTCATTCTAATTACAACTGCCTTGTCACTGAGATGCCAACCTGATGAAGAGCAAATCAGGTAGCAAATCCCCAGGGGCCGCTTAGTAACAGGAAGGCTGTCTCCAGTGGAATCAACGTGACAATTTCTTCTCTCCCTCTTCAAAGTCGAGAGTCCCCCTGGACAAATTCACATTTGATTATTTTCACTAGGCTCTCTGTCTTCAACTGCTTGATTAGCATCTCACTCACCTAGGAAATTAGACTAAAGTTTGTGACCATTAACAGGAAACCATGGTATATGCATGGGTGCCTCCTCATGCATGCAGCACATCTATGGAAAACCATTTTCTTAATGTAGCATCAAGAGTTGGCACCAGGGATATTCTGTAACGGCTACTGCAAGTGTGTATTTGTGTGTGTGTACATGTGCATGTGTTGCTGTTTATGTTATTAGGAGGTGACCTTTTACAAACCCTTGGGCTCAGAAATATGAAGTCAGTTTGAAAAACATAGGCAAAGGTGTGGTGGTTGGCTCATCAGTGTCTGGTTTATCTTTTTCCAAGTTTACTACAGGTAATGGACCATTATGCTTGCTGCTACTAAAATGTTTAGTATAAAACTGCATTCTTTCTGGTAAAACTCATTTCTATAAAATGATGCAATTAACTTTAGAGGATAATAATTAGAACTCATGATTAGTATGCCAGGAAGAGACTTTATATATTAAATACAAAATATTCTAAGAAAATTACCAGGATATGCTCCCCTTATCCTTTCACAAACCCTTGCTTTGTACTGACCAGTGACCAAGGAAATAGGTTAGAAAAAGGACAGAAGGAGCCAGAATTCTGCCTTCAGAACCTTTCATCCTTCCTTTCCCCTGATGTCTTCCTTCACCACTCTAGTGGATAGAAAAAAAAAAAAGTTTTCAAACCTAGGTGTATATAAAAAGCAGATAGCCTGGGCTTCTAGTCAAGACATTCTGCCTTACCATAGGTGGTATAGTCAAGAATTCTACATTTTACCAATCATTGGGCTGACTATATTAGAAAAGGGATTGTAGTCATTCTTTCAATTCTAATATCTTAGGATGATAATGTGTGTATCATAAAACTGGCCCTCGAAAATCAGCTTGGGTGCACATCTAATTATGGTGTATGACAACTCCTCCCAAGTAATTTTCAAGTAATAACTGAATATTAATATTTTTCTTTGCTACATACACTTTATATATAATAAGCATTCAATAAATATTTGCTGCTATGAATTGATTTAATGCAGAAACCAAAGCCATTTTATTTGTGCCTTTCTATCTAGAAGCAAAAGTTTCCTTTGCCAAGGCATAGACCATATCCCTTTAGAATTCTAACTTATTTTACATGAACATTAGTCTATTCAAGGAGACTGGCTATGGATGACTAGCTCTTCCATGGCACAGCAGATTTCTCAGCTATGGCTGTAGCTCAGAGGAGGTGAAATGATTCAGTGTTGTTTCTGTCCAATGCACTGTTGATGGTTCAGCTCCTCCACTCATGGCCACCTGAGTTGCTCAAGCTTAAAAAATACACTTTTGCTAGAACTAGGAGGTCAACCAACAAGAACAGAGTTATATCAGCCAGGATAGAGATGAACTACCATAGCTTCAGAGTCTCATGCCAAAAAATAGGTTCATATTCTCCTTCATGCTTGGAGGAGATCAACAAATTGAATTATCAGCCATCCTTGTGATAGTTCTGTGTCCAGTGTTTTGGTTCTTCAGGGAATATAGGGCAGCAAGATTTTGTCTTTGCTCTCAAGTAGCTTCCAGTTTAGTAGGGGAGATAGATAATAAGTACGCATAAGGTAGTATAAGAAAGACATTTTAAAGAACACTTCATGACAAATGATATCACAGGGGAAAAATTCTCCAGGGTGAAGGTGAATATGGCTGAATCAGAAGAAATGAGTAGGTTTAAATACAAAGATTTGTCAATCTGAGCAGAGGTAGCCCCTACCAGAAATTTAAGGAAGGCAAAGCTGACCTTTTTCTTCCTCTTTTGTGCCTACTACACTGTGAGATGCATACACTGTTCCATAGTATTATACCTGCCCTTTCTGAACAGGATCCTTTCATTCTTCCCAGCCACCAAAAGCTTATAGAGTTATATGTTTACCTGTTTCCTAACTCTGACCGAATACAGTATCTTTACAACCTATTTTGTTTTTAACTGCTATATTGAATAACTTTTTTAATGTTTACACACATCCTTCTACTCATTGAAACTTCTCTCCAGTATTTTATTTTCATGGTGTCAACTGAAAAATTAGTTGATTAATCCATACAAAAATAATAAATGGAAAACTCAAGAGACATCCAAATAACATGTCACATATAGTCCTTATTTAGGCCAGTAGGGGTACACTTTTCAGAGAGACTTGGGAAAAGCTTCAGGCCACATCTAAAGGGCTATGACTGAATGGAGAGTAAGACCTTAGCAACACAAGATGTGCTGTTAAGTATACACAGGTTAGAAGTCTTATTTTTTTATTTTGTCATATTTCTAGGTTTGTCCTGATTCTACTAACGCTTGGTCACAGAAACAGTGCTCTTTAGTTTGATTATTTCCAGAATGACTGCAGCATCCCATTACTCATAAGGCCTCTATAATGCCCTTTCTTCCTAAGTCTTACAACCTCTGCTGCCATCACTCACTTGCCTGCACTGATAATTTATTCATTGTTCTCCTCATGCATCTTGTATACTCCTGTCTTAGTATTTTGCTCAAATGTTCCATCCTGCATTCAAAGACTATTGTCCCCCCCTTTTATGTACTCAAATCCAACCATGCAGAGCCAGACAAAGCCCAGAGGTTTTTGAGACATCATTGATTCTTTTCCCTTCTACAGCCTCAGATGTAGATGCTGAGACATTTAGCACATGTGACTGTATCAATTGCATGTGTACACATGTATGTTTGTGGCTGCAGAGAATTAGAAGACATCCTTTATCTAAGTGTACTTTAGAAGAATAAACTTTTAGTTATACAGGCTGGAATTCATTTGTTTTGGAATCCTTTGTCTCAGAGGTGGAAGGGGGCATCTAATAGATTTTTATAGGTCCCAATAAGACTTGGTGGAGTCTATAAATGAAATTCCATTTCCCAACCACATCAAGTTTTCCTAATCAACTTGGTTGCCCCAGAATAGACTTTTTTCACAGTAAGAGTAGAAGTTGAATGCATTTTAGATGATGTTCTCCACCTCTTGCCAAGTCTTGCAGAATAAGGTCAGTAGTATATATTTGGGCAGCTTAGGATGTACGTAAAATGCAAGGAGACAATTTTTTACAAAAATATTGTCCTTTTTATGGTTATGATGGATACTGTACATTCCTGTGAGTAGGGGTAATTGTATATATATGAGAACCCAAAAACGTTTTCTGTTCTTCAAATTATTACTTTCAGTGTATTTTAAATAGCAGATTAAAAAGTTCAGTCTGCGTGGACCTGGACCAGTAAAACTTACTTGTGGTTTTCGGTGGATAGCTCTGGTAATCACAGATGGTTGGAAAACCACTTTCCCTCCAGGTAGCAATTGAACCACCAGAAACATCTCTCAACTACAAGTAGCATGTTTAAAAGCTAAACTTAAGTGTGACTCAAAGCTAATATAAATCAATCATTATTAAAACTTTTTAAAATGCATCTCTTTTTTCCTTGGCTCTTTCTTGTCAAATATGAATAAGCATATCATAGTTTCTCAAAATCTTAAGAGGTTGAAGATATCAGTAGCCATTTAGATGAGCACAGGCACAGAAATGCTGCTAAAATGAAAACAAATTCTAACCAAATGGTAAGTATTTTAAAACATCTTTAAACATGTCCCAGAGGTACATCATATAATTACTCATTTAAATGCCATTATAGCTTTGGGAGGAAGAGAGTAGATTAAGTGATGAGGGGTGCTGGGAGAAATGAAATGTCTTCTATGCTGAGAACAGTAGCTTTGAGGTTCAGTAGGGTTGAATAAAAGCAGGAAGGCAATTCTAGTAACAGGCACCTGCAGAACAGTGGACTCAATCCCAAACTGGGTAATTTATAGAAAGTGTGGGGAGTTTTCTAATATGGAGGGAATTCATATATAATAAAGTTTAATTCAGGTTTAGAAGATGTACATAGTGTGGGAATGATTCCCTGATAATGCAGAAAACTACGGAAAATGTGTTAAAATAGTTTATAGGGTCCAGTTGTACTTGATCAGATGATTAACAGTATTCCATCTGCTTTCCAAATATTCCCACCTTCCACTAATTCCTCTGAAATTTTGCCATTTCAGTCAAGCTGAAATTTATTAGCACCCACTTACTGTGATTTATATTCAAAATGATTTGCATGTCTCTTGCTTGGGCATTTTGCATGCCTTTATTAGGAATGCAGCTTATTTGGGGGCATATGTGATTTATAAGCATTTGGCAAGTCTGCCCTTCTATTCTTTCTTTTTTTTCTCCTTTGGATTTATGCAAGGGCAGAGTTATATTCCTAAGGCTCATTCATTCCCTAGGAAATTAATTTTTTTTAAACTGAAATTTCCCCATTTGGTTAAAACTAAATGTGAAAAATTAGATTTAATATCCTTTTCTCAGTTATGACAAAAACAGTGGTTAGAATTAGGACTTCTCTTTGGTAAAATTTTGAATTAGGTGAAGCTTGTGTATAGTGGCTGTGGGCTCACCATTCAATGACTATATTCTCTCCCTATTATCCAATCCTGTCTTTACACTTAATCTCAAAATTACATTTTCTTATAAGAAGTGCCCTCCCCTCACATTGTCTCTCCACTGCCTTTTTCACCCTTACAGAACCATTGCTTACTGGCCTGCCCTTAACTGTCAAAAAAAAAATCTAATAAGATTATACCACCTGAATGAGAATCATGCCTGCCTCCATGAGACAGCTGGGATTGAAAATGGGACACTTAGAGGAACAATGCCTTAATTATAACTTCATAATTTATAATGAACCATTCACATATATTATCTAATTTCATCTTTAAAACACTCTTCAAGTTTATTATTATATGTACTTCAGTTTTACATGTGGAAAAACTATGGTTTGGCAAAGAGGAATGTAGAGTAAGACAGTGGTCAGCGGGGTGTCCCAAGCGTTGTCACCGATCACCGAATTCTGTATGTTTCCCACTCCTCCACTGGCTCCTTTGTACTAAGAGACAATCTATTTCATAAGGTTTTGGCTTCTGGAGCAGGCTGTGAGATGTGTTTTCTTCTGGGCTGGAAACATTTCTTATATTTTTAAAGTCAATTTACCTAGATAGTTTTCTATTCTGCCCGAAAGTATGAAAGAGCTAGAAAAAAACACATTAAGAAAAGTTTGGGTGAAGCTACAGGGGAATCTTTAATTTAGGACACTCTCTCATGAGATTGAATGCAACATGAAACAGTCTACAGAAATCATTCTTGTCAGATTCTTCAATCAACCTATTTCCATTTTTAGTTTGTCATTCTTCAGTGACCTTATCCTATGGCATAGTTGGAAAATATTACAGGAGAAACATAAACAGTGCTAGCCTAATTATACCATTACATATTTATTTCCCCCCTAGAGAGTCTAAGACTTTCCTAGGAGCCAAATAAGAAGTGGCTGGCTGGAAAATCATTTTGAAAGATTGTCTCACTTCAAGACATAAAAGTTATCCATATATGGCATATGAAATTATCAGCTGAGCTGCACCAGTAGATGTTGTGAGAAAAATAAAATTACAGAAAGCATAAAAAATTTATAAAAATCTAACCAGATTTAGAAATTTATAATCAAATCTGTTTCAACTGACAAGTTCATGTTATCAGTGTATGCCACTTCATACCTGGAATGTATCCAAACATTTTCTAATTTGAACAAGTCATCATCAGGAGTTCTTTTAGGATATTAGTAGATAAGAGATGGTAGGAAAAAGTAAGCCTTATAAGGAAAGTGAGGGAGAAAAGAGAGAGAGAAGACAAAGAGATCACATTATATGAAGTGAATGGAGTCCAGTATTGTATTTGTCTGTCTTAAAAACTGGTCCATTTGTTAGTTGCCCAAGTTGTGATAGCCTGTGTTACTATAGCAGGGATTGGTGAGCTTTTCTTCTAAAAATCTAGGTAGTAAGTATTTTAAGCTTTGTAGACCACATACCTTGTCTCAATTCTCAACTCGATTCTGCAATTCAAGCATAAAAGCAGCCTCATAAACTATGCAAATGAATAAATGTGGATGTATTTCAAGAAAACTTTATTTGCAGAAAAAAGAAAAAGGTTTGATATGGCTCACAGATTGTATTTTGCCAAACTCTGTCCTATATAGTCCACAAAGTCTGAATGGCATGGTAATATATTTTAGGAGAAGAGAGATTATTGTTTTTTCCCAATGTCTCTATTTTCAAAATGATTATAATAAGCTAATTAAAAGAGTTTAATGAGTTAGTATTTTCATAGTAACCTTGAAATTTAGCATAAAATGTCTCATCAGAATAATGTTAAAAACAATCATTTTTGCTGAATAAATGTCAAATGTCAAGCAGCTTCAAGAAAGTCAAGGAAAAGGCCAAAATTTTATTTTGCATTCAGTGTCAATTTAGGTGATGAAAGGTAATAAAATCTGGGCCATAAAATGCATTTCTGAGATTGTAACCAAACACAGAAATTGTTTTTATGTTGTACCCTGTACAGACCTTATTTTCGTTCATGTCATGCTTCTGCTCTTCTGCTCTTCCCACCTAGCCTGCATCTTCCTGTCGGGTATTTGGTTGGTGCAACAGTAATTGCAGTTAAAAGTAATGGCAAAAACTGCAATTACTCTTGCACCAACCTAATCGGTCCACTGCAATCTCTGAAGGCCAATGTATGTCCCGTAGTTTTCTATAATGCATGATTATTGGCCCCTATTGGCCATTTCTTTTTATGTCTTCTCTACTATGTCTATAAGGCTTCAAATCTAGTTCCATTGTCTCATGTTCTCATGATCTCAAGGTGGACACCAGTGTCTTTGCATGTTCTCAGAAGCAGCTCATGGTACAAAGAAGAAGCACTTGCATTTTAAATCATTTATTCCCCATTATAAGTGTGGATTCTGTAAAGGTGGATTCTACAGGGTAGTCATACTACCAATTGTATTGCATGTAATAATGGGCATCCATGAGATGGCTGGACTAAATAGAAGACAAAATTTGGAAACCTACATACTTGTCATGGTTTTTATAGTATATTTAAAACTTTTATATCAGTTAACCACATGAAGGTTCAAATTATAATTTTCATCTTATTATACAATGTTCTAATCATCTTCTCTAATCTTCTCTATCCTTGAGAGTGAGCTTGGGCATATAACTAACCTGAATATTATTTCTACCATACAAACAAATATAAAAGCCAAGAAATTTAAGGTGATTCACCCTATATGGAATAGTTGTCATTCTTATTACACTACCTACTACATTATACAATCAGTGAAATGGAGGTTTTTAGGATAGTTTGCCTTTTTGAGGACAATACAACCCTTGTTACCAGAATTAAATGATCAAAGATAAAATTGCCTCCTAGAAACAATTTGAAACAAGCAAAAAGAAATGAACAAAAGCCTCAAAACATTTTTACAGTAAAGAATGTAACCAGAACAGGTACTTCCTCATGGGCACTTTGCAAAAACACAGCCTATTTGAAAATGCTCATTACATTTCCTTAATTTCCCTACCCTCGTTCCTTAATAATTAAGGAATCAAATGCATGGTGATGATAACAGGACCCCATGCCTTAAGTGACCATCCCCATCTGCTCCTCATTCCCCACCTGAAGCTATCATCTTCCTTTTAGGCTATCGCCTGGGACAGCTGGAAAGCTGAGAGCAAGCTCATAAATAGGAGGTTTCAAAATGCAGCCAGACGGTTGCAAAAACCATAATGGACTCAGGGTTTCTAACTCCTGGGGTATTGGCTTTCTTTCCTTTCATGGAGATGCCTTTTTATGTTTGAGGCTCCCAAGAGTTCTTCAAAGGAGTGCAGTATTGTTTCCCCATTGAGGATGAAGAGATGTCAGATTTCCTTTTACTTACAATATTCTTCCTAAACCTGAATAATGAAGGAAGGCTTGAGTCTCTTTCATTTTTTTAAGTTCATAAAAAATGAACACACAAACACACATACAGACACACACAACACAAACACGTACACATATACCCATATATATATATATATATATATATATATATATATATATATTCGTAAATGCAGCATAGGATTATCTGTTTATATGATTGGTGACTAAGATCAAATGTCTAACTTAAAAATTTCAAAATGTTTGCTACTAAAAAAGGGGGAGGGAAGGAAAAATTCAAAGTATATTTTTGAATCTGGTATCAAGGAGGTGGGGGAGAGATAAACCTGGGAAATATGCAAATTTGATGGCCTGACATAAAATATAAAAGAATAAAAGGAAGGACATATAAACAGGAAAACATTGTGACAAAAGAAGAAAGGCAAGCCAATGGAAGTTATCTATATAACTGTAGAAGAAAGGCACCTTGATTGAGTAGACAATGCCCCTGATTGTAAATACCTAGCCAATAAGCTATATAGACTTCGGCAAGTATATTAAAGAGTTTAGAGGTTTGCCATACTCATCTGTCATGTAGGATTAGCAATAATAAGCCATGTTTGAGCATTAAGCAGGAAGATTCTTTGCCAGACACTGTTGGTTACATCCTAACAGCCATTCCACCTAGCTCCTCCTTGCTGAAGATTTCTAACCTTGTTTAATATTGGATGCTTTTATCCTCCCTGCCTCTTTCTTCTGCTCTGTGACAAAAGCTAATTAGTCTAAGCATTCATGACCATTTATTCTGCTTTGCCTGCTCTGAGTTCGCTTAAGGACATATGACACAGCCAAACCTCACCAATGATATGGAAGGAGACTTCTGCTGGGGAGATTCGGGAAAAGCAACTTGCTCAAGGTTAACACAGTTGTAGGTAGCTGAGCCAAGATTCAAACCCAGGAAGTCTGACTTGGTCTTATTTTGAGAAATAAATATAAGAGATCAAGAGGTCATTTCTCGCTGACTCTACAGAGAACATTCTCATATTGTAACATAAAAAAGAAACTTAGCAGAGCTTATTAAAGATAGATTCCAAATTCTGCCTTATTTTAGTATCAAACTCCTTTGTCAGATTACTATGTTTCAGATGAACTTGAGACCATAGCATGAGATATGAGGATTTTAGCTTTATAAATGGTATTAAGAAATAGGTAGCTGCTTATCTTTGTTGTATACAGTGGCTTATTTAGTTGAGGAAATACAGTAATTATTCTCTAGACTCAGGGACATAAGGCTTTGATTTTTAAATGTTTTGTGCTTGGTGAAAAATGATAGATTTCTGTCCCTTGATTAGGCAGAACATGCACCAGTTGTTTATTATTTATAAGACTATGTGTTTGATGTAACTACCGGAGTAGTCATTGAGAATGGTAAATTCATTGGCTTATTTTTCTAGAAAAGTGCTGACCAACAGAACTTTGGCAAGTGGTGGAAATTGTTCTCTATTGGTGAGTGGCCTTTATTCACACATAACTATCACAAACTTAAATTGTGACTGGTGCAACTAAGTAAATAAATTAACAATTTGTATTTATTTACATTTTCATAGCCACTCTGATTAGTGTCTAAACTATGTCGCATTGAAATAGTAGGTACCTGTGCAGACACAGGCATTTTAGAAAGCTGAACAGTTACTTTCTTATTGATAAGCCTGATTTGTAGAGTAGTCTGTGCTAAGAAGTTCACTTCTCTTGAAAACTTAACATGTAGCTTTAATGGCAAAGTATGTGTCTTCACAGCCTTGCCATTCCCAGGGCCCCTCACCTTTGTTAGGCAATGTAATCTCAATGTCAGACACATTCATGGGGACTGACCTCACAGAATCCTAACAAACAATAGGCTGGCATCCTGACGAGCTGCCACAGGGCTCTCAGGACAGGAACCACCTTTGCAGAGAGACTGACTCATTCATTATTCTGAAAGATTAAGTACCAAATACCTCATTAGAGAAACTGCAAGCTGAAAAACAGATAACAGCTGGAGAAAAGGAAAAAAGCCATTTGCAGATGAGAAAGTGTTGAGGGTATATAACTAATTGGTTCTTCACTGAATAGGTCTGGCTTTCTTTCCCAATCACCCAGGGCCACATTTTGCCCAGAACCGATGCCCATGAGCTTCTGAATTCTTGCTGCAGTTGCCAGGTAATACTTACCATTAGAGTCCTAATGGAATTAGTAGAAATGACAGACTGTTCAATAAATCACACACATGGCTCTTCCATTTGAATGAGAATTGACTGGCACAAATGATTGATTAACGTTGACAAAGCCATATGGGTTCAAATCATAATCCTTTTGTTCATATTTCCAAGCAATTTAAATTGTATTATTTAAGTTCCATCACTGAGATTTTGTTTGTTTTTTTTTGTTTTTGTTTTTGTTTTTCCAGAGAACATAGGGGAAAGGAAAGTTGGATTAATTCTCAGGTCTAACCTACACTGGCTGTGTGATCTTGGGAAAAACAGTTAACCTTTAAGCCTCTGGTTCCTCATCTGTAAAATAATTTATTCCTTAAAGGCATAACACTCAGCAGAGTCTAGTTTTCTAGAATGGAGTCATACAAGACAGTTTCTTCAAATTCTTTAAACATTTCCAGTCTTGCACAGATACAATATATTTTGGGCTTCATGATGGTTAATTTTATGTATCAACTTGACTGAATTAGGGAATGCCCAGACAGCTGGTAAAATATTATTTCTGGGTGTGTCTGCAAGAGTGTTCAAAAATGATTGACTCTTGAATATGCAGATTAAGTAGGCAAGTCTTCATTTAGCAAGTGGGTGAGCATCATCCAATCAGTTGAGAGCCCAGATTGGGTTGGAGGCGGGGAAGCAAAGCAGTGGAAGAGAAAATTAGCTTTCTCTTTGTTTGAGCTGAGCTGGGACTTCCATCTTCTCCTACCCTGGGACATAGGTTTTCCTGATTCTTGGGAATAGACTCAAACCAGGACCTATGCCATGACTTCCTCTCAACTCATCTACCCTCACCCCCAGTTCTCAGGCCTTCAGACTTAGACTGAATTACACCATCAGCTTTCCTGGTTCTTCTAGCACACCAACAGCAGATTGTGGGACTTCTCTGCATCCATTTTTATACAAACCAATTTTTATAATAACCTCCCAAGCAGCTAGGACTGCAGGCATGGGTCAGCACATCTGGGCAATTTTTCTATTTACTCTAGAGATAGCGTTTCACCATATTGCCCAGATGGTCTTGAACTCCTGGCCTGAAGAAGTCCTCCTGCCTCAGCTTGTGAAACTATTGAGATCTCAGGCATTGGCCACCACACCTGGCCATGAACTCTTTTTATTAGAAGGTCTGGAATATCCTACTATTTCTTTTGTATAAGATATTTCTCATTGTAATTGTTATTTGACTCAATTGCATCTGAGAGCCACCTGAGAGCACAGATCATGTTGCAAAAATCTTCTTTTGATATTACTCATTGAGGTCAGTTGGGAGAAACTTGAAAGGCAATTTGAGTGGTTTCTCAATATTTTAAAATGGGAGGCTTTGGTTCAAACATAGAAGCCTAGAGTTAGAACAGACTAGAGCTCCATAAACCACTTATCCCAACCTATTTACTTTATCTTGATTGATATTTGCATAGAGAATACCCAGACTGAGGAATAGAGTTAGAAAATCAGTGAAGTATAGTTTTACTTCATTAATGAGGAGGCAGGAGTTGTGGGTTAATTCAGATTACCAGCCCAAAGTCACATAGCTGACATCTTGTGCAGGGCTGGGAAATCAGTCAACTCAGGGTAAGTACTAGTTGGAGTGAATGTGTTAGTTGGTTGCCAGTTGTTGAGTGGCAATTTACCTAAGCTTCACTTAATGATCATTTGAGAGAATGTGCAATATAATAGTTAAGAGACATTGTGTGATATATTTTTGTGTCTGCTGAGATTTTAAAATGCTTGAAATATAAGGCAATTCATAACTTGCTATTGCCCACAAAACACCTGGGGAAAGTTAAGAAGCTAGGTGAGTTGAGGTCATTTAGAGTCTTCCTGCTTTGTTGCTGACTTGAATGTTCTCTATTTTTATCATTCTTTCAGTAAGTCAGTTAACCAAATAAGATGAACACTGGCCTTGCAAATGGAAATCACATAATTTCTCTGAGGTCAATAGCATTTTGAAGGGGTCTTTTGACTCTCAATCCAGCAGAACTCTTGTGGAATTCTGTCCTTGTGCGATGTCTCTGAAGGAATTGAAGATATATATATATATGCACTGTGTTCATTGTTATTATTAACTCATCCTTAGGTAAATAAGTAATTTTTAACAAGATTCTTAATATTTCATAAAATATGATGCTTTTTTCTTCTTTTGTTTTTTTCATTTAACAAAGTTCTTTTGATTGAGAGGACTGTTTGCCATATTTAGGTATCCCCTTTGCAAACTGCAAGCCTGGTGGGTTTAAAAGACTTCAAATGTGGACTATAGGCAGGTTGATTTTCGTCCTCTGTGATGTAGTAATTAATACATGAAATTTGGGAATCTCTGAATTAATACCATGAAACAATTTATCAGGTGGGTGTAGAACAAAGGAAATTATATTTTCAAGGTGACTCAGGACTCCACACTGCAAGCCATAATCCGGAGTTTCTACCTATTTCATAGCCTATCACCTCCCTTTTCCTGAATTGCAAAGGAAAGAAGCCAATATGTATGAAGCAGTGTACCTGGAGGGCAAACTTGTATCTTTTGAAAGATGATCCACATTCATGCAGTGCAATAGTCTACAGGTACTCTGCAATATTGACTACTCTAATGTAGAATAAAGTTGTGCTTTCATACACCATATATGTCTATTTAATAATACTCTCTCTGATTTTCTTGCCTGTTATTTTCCCTTATGTTGATCTAGTTCTTCTTGACCTTTAGTGTTTCCTCAATATAAACACATTTCTCACTAACCTCTATTCATTGACTTAATCTCATTGAAAAACTGTAAAAATGCATACAATTTACCCCTTTGAGTATGTGTACCAACCACCGTTCAGTTGTTTAGTTGACAAAGAAGTAAAACTTTAGGTTTACTTGCCAGGCAAATTTGATCCAATAGTTATACTTTTTGATAGTTAATATAAAATAACAGTGCTGGACCTTGCTAGAACTAAGGTACGTAGGTACTTAGGTACCTAGTACCTTGCTAGAACTAAGGTACTTAGGTACTTAGGTACTTAGTACCTTGCTAGAACTAAGGTACTTAGGTACTAAGAACTAAGTACCTTTCTATTAGAAACAAAAAGTAAGGAAGGCTATCTGGCAAAGCATCCATCCCTGATGATTCGTGTGTCCCTGGTCCCTGATCATTCAGCTGTCTATCCTCTGAGGAAGATTTCAGTAGGTGTATACACTCTCAGTCAGCCAAGGTTCAACCAAAGCTTATTTCTCAAGGTCCACTGATTTGGGACATGATGCTTTCCATCCTTTATTTGTTTAACATATGGGGATACTCTTTAAATGCACACTTGAAATATTTATTTCCATGGTACCTGATGATGATCTTCTGGTCCTGGTGGCTCCAACAAACTTCGTAACACCTAAGAAAAAATTGAGAATTACTTTTAAATGTTTAGAGAGAAAAATAATTTTTAAAACAATCAAATGCTTAAACACTGAGTGAGGTAATTTAATGTAAGCATTTTATTTTAATATTACAATTCCAATCTTATTTTTCTTATTATTAGTTGGCTGATTTGGCTGTTTATTAAATGTTGTATTTGATGCATCACTACAATGCATTTCGAAGTTTTTGTATGCTAAATCTTTCTATGACTTACTTATAATTCTATCTCATTTACTCAGGCTGAAGTTAAGGAAAAGAAAAAAATGAAGCACATTTCAAAAAAATGTCATAAAATTATAATAGCAAAATAGTAATAGTCCCGACCACCCATATAATGAGACTTCAGCTCCCAACAGAGACTTCAGCTCCCAACAACATGGCACAACACATGTGTCAGTGTCAACACAAGGCTGAGATCTAATTAGGGCACATTCAGCTGGTCTGATTATGTGTTTCTTGTTTATTGACAAATCCGTTCATTTTGCAACAAGATTTCTGCAAATGTCCAACAATTTGTTTCAGAGCCTGAAGCAGATTTTTAAAATATATAATTTTATGAAGTGGTGAATAAGAGTATTTCTCAACAAATAACCATTCATATATAATCAGCTTATCTGACCCTTTAGATGAAATTGCCAAGCTTGATGAATGAATTGCTGAATTCTATCAATTAATATTTTTGAATACTAATTTGGTTTGTTTTTTACTGAGGACAATTGATGATTGGTAGAATATTTAGCTGATTTAATTTAGCTGAGTACATCCGTTGTGTATGTAGATTGTGTGTGATTTTCAAAGACCAAACATATCAGGGAAATATCTTTAGATGTAAGAAAATACACTGGATGCTTGAACCGGGTTCCATTGCAAATTCGTTGTGTGATTCTGGCAAAGTTGCCTTTTGTAAGATGTGTAAATCAGACTCTTGTAAAGGAAGCTAGACAGGAAGTCAAGAGTTCTAGAATTCTAGTCTTTGGCCTAGCTACTCAGGGCCTACTTCTCTTCACATAAAATATGACAAATTTATATCAATGTCTTCTGAAGTTAGCAAACCCAAATTTTAGGCTTCTGACCCATAAACCATCAGTTATTTCAGGCTGTGATTCTTGGGCAGTGACATCACAGGCTCTCTCGACCTTCAGAAGAATGTTTCAGAACAGAGTCCTTTACATTTCGATGATTGTAAATAAATGCATCTCTATGTGTGAACATATACACTGTTTTCTATATGGTGTAAGATTGGTGCTGATCTATATTAGGGAGAAAAAGTACTCCTCACTAAACACAACATGCTGATATAGAATAGTTCAGAGGTTTTTGTTTTGTTTCATTTTGCTTTGATCTTTGGAGTGATGTGTAGATGTGTGCTGGAGAGGAGGGAAGCATCCCATGCAACCTTCAGCATACCTTGCCAGACTTACTTTTTGAATAACCCCTAAAGTAAATGAATAAATGTCTTTATATATACCACACACACACACACACACACACACACAATACAAACAAAAAAACTAAAAAGAAAAAAACTTGTTGCTTGTAATGTGAACCCATGTGAATGCATGTATTCAATCTGTACATATGTATTTTTATTTTAGGTTTTCTGAAGCTGTATGTATATTCTGCATGATTCTTACACTGTGTTTCTTTCTATATACATATTATTGTCCAAGTATGAAGGCTTCTCTTTCTTTGTAATATTTATACAGCTTTGACATAGAGACTTAAACATTAGAATAATATTTGACAGTAGTGATTCTAGACAAAAGAAATTGCTATGATAGAGGTAACATAAAAATCACTGATTACTAAAAATGGAGTAACAGTCCCTTCTTGGTTTATAACATTAAGATGCTCAGAGGAAACAAAGCAATCAGTAAAACTGGGCATTTGGTGCCACTTGTGAAATTCAACATGGGAAAATTCAAATTTTCAAGTAGTTTATTTTTTCTTTATCATAGGGAATGGTTTGCATGTTATTTTCCCCCAACGACTGTATCTATACATACCAGGCTAAATTTAAGTTGGTTATTTTTTGCTGACAGCTCTAAACTCTTTTATTGGATTTTTATTTATTTTTTCCTCTTCTCACTAGTAGTTGCAACACCTTCCAATTTAGTGTTGCTTAATGTTTTCATTAGTGTGTGGTTCCCTCCCTCTTTCACGTCATTAATAAAGGAATTAAATAAGGCTGGCTCTCCTAACTGCTCATGTTCTCTCCACAGTGCTTCCCTCAAGCTGGATACATTTCCATTCATTACTGCTCTCAGCTTACCATGATCCAAGCAGGCAATGTAACTATACTCTTTTCCAGCTATATTTGGACTATATTCTATAAATGCATTTTTATTACTTGTGGGACCTGGTGTTTTTCTACACTCCATATGGATCATTACTAAAATTAAACCTAGGCAAAACCAGGAGAATGTCAGGGAAAGAAACCTGCCAGTTTAAAAGGTGTTGGTATAATGTTTTTTTTTTTTTTTTTTTTTTTTGTGATGGTTGAGGAAGTCTGAAACCAACAAGATTGATGCAGTTTGGATCTCAGACACAGTTAGATAATCTGTGGGGCTGGAACAATCACTTCCTATTCCTATAGGCCAGAAAAATGCATCAATGAATAGACAGACATGTTTATTATTCCCTATAAATGCTCTGGGTCTGACCATTTTTCTTAGTTTAATGTATGAATTTCATTTCATAACAGCAATAAGATACTCCAGGCTGTGCATTTGTTAGGGATTATTGCACTTCTTGGGTGGTTTAAGTCATACTGCCTTTAGTCTTATGCCATATAACATGACCCAAGGCACCTTATAAATAGCAGAGCAATGCACTGCCTGTCATGTGTTATAGCTTGAATAGCCTTGTAAAGGGACATGGATTATAGAGGTATGATAATAACTATAAAACAGTAGTGGTAATTTAAGTACCTGCATTGGATAATCTGTATGATTAGTATTTTTTAACATTTTGGTCTTTTGTGTTTTATTGTGCTTAGAATTTTCATTTGCAGAAATCAATGCTCAACAATGCAATGTGCTAATGGTGTTGAAGGTAATCCAAGATCTAATTTGATATTTCAAACCTTCTTATTGTTTTGTTTACCAGTTAGCTGTCAGAGGTTAGGTTGGAATTAGCTGACTTACGTAGTGGCCTCATTGGGTACAAATCATAGGTTATCACTGGAAGTTATAGCAAATGCTCTAAGGATTGAATTCTCAAACTCCAAGCAAAAGTAACATCACAGAGAGAATGCCTTGCAATTTCAATATCACAACTGAAAGGGCAAGTGAGCACTACTTATGTTTTAAAAGTAAAGTTGGAAATTTATGACATATAACATTTGGCCAAATAGGGATTTGACATTTCGTAAGCCAGCATCTTATGATATCAAATGCATTTTTTTTTAGTTTTGTTATTTTTATTTTTTCGGTGGTGTTGCATCCAGATGTTTGACATAATACATAGTGTCCCAGTGTATCCACATTTTGTTTCTAAGTCATTTATTGTAAAAGAAATAATAATGACAATTTTAATTTTCAAGAGGTTGGCCAGTTTTAATGAGGAAAAAGAGAGACATAAATATGTAGATTCAGGTCTACAAGTTTCTGATCCTTCTGCTTTAGCTGACTTGTGCAAAACAATAACCTGCAAGTCAGCATGTAACATTTTTCCCATCACTTCAGTGGTGAAACTATCATGTTAGTGTGCACTTAGAAGGTGGACAATAGATGTATATTTATGATGCATATAATTTTCTTGTTGTGCTATAACCATGATACACAAAGTGTTATGGAAATAACCCATCACCACACACCCCTCATACTGACTGTCCCCCATGCCACTCAACTGTCATTCCATTTCAGGCCAAATATTCATTTTAACATCTTCTCATCTTGCATAAAATTACATGGCTGTATCATAGAATTACTCAATCATAGAATCGATTAAGAGCTTTCAAAAACAAGCTTCTACCCATGAAGAAATTCTTAGTACAGCATCCTAAGTGAGTGATCATTCTCTTATAATGGATTTACACTGATGGAAGCTACCATTAGAATTTTTTCGAGTTATATCAAAATAGACCTCTTCATAACCTCTAAACCTTGGTCAAGGTCGGTTGTTTTATGTCAACATAAAATAAATGCCATTTAGCTTCTGATTCTAAATTCCCATGAAGAGAAAACACTCACTTTCAGTCCTGGATAGAAAGTTCTATAAGACACATTGCTAATTGTAGCCTGTAAGCTTAACGATGAAATTCTGTCATGACTGTAGAATGTTCTGCAAAGAAGTTTATAGATCAAATTTTGCCATGCTTGATTCAGTGAGGAGAAGAAAGACAGATAAGGTTGACAATAGCCTCCATTTAAATTCATGTAATAGATCTAATATGGTACTTTGTAGCATTTTGCAGAGCTGTTCTTTTTATTTTATCGGGATAGGAACAGTTACTTTTTAACAAAAGAATAGGGTTGAAAGAATGTAATAAAAAAGAAATAGTACCTCAATATTAATTGTTATATTTCACCCTAGTAATGTATAGATCATCATGGGTATTATTAGTTCAAAATTTTTTCTCCCTTTATTACTCTTTGCAATTGTAAGCTTGCTGAGGGCTAAAATCAGGCCTGACCACTTATCTCTGCAACTATAATAAGTCTCCCAAGAGAAAAGATATTCTATCAAGGATAGATAAAATTAGTTATTGAAAAAGAAAACTGGCCAGGCACAGTGCCTCCTGCCTCTAATCCCAGCATTTTAGGAGGCTGAGATAGGAGAATCATTTGAGCCCAGTAGTTCAAGATTAGTCTGGGCAACATAGTGAGACCCTATCTGTCTATATTTTTCTTTGTAAAAAATTAGCCAGGCATGATGGCAGGCACCTGCAGTCCAAGCTACTAGGAAGCCTGATGTGGGAGGATTGCTTGAGCCCAGGAATTCAAGGCAGTAATGGGCTGTCATCATACCACTGCACTCCAGTCTCAGCAACATAGTGAGACCTCATCCTTAAAAAAAAAAAAAAAAATTAAATTGAAAACCAAAAATTTTAAAAAAAGAAAGTTTTCTTCTATAGGATTCTTAACGACCAGCTGATATATTATCCCCACTTTACCTCTTGCCAAACTTCCTTTCCGTCAAAGCTTTTTCAGTTCACTATAGCTTACAGTCATTGCTCCTTTTTTGTTTGGGTAATAATCAATAGGTCATCATTACCAATTAATCATATGTTGCCTTATGAAATGAATTGCATTGTCAAATTGAGCTTTTTAATATTTTATATGATTATTTAATGTTTTATGTATTTGTGTTTTTTGGCCAATGGGACTTGATGCTATTAATAGTAGGACTACTTTTCCACATCACTGCATTTTGCATTTCCTCAGCACATTGCATTGAGCTAGGCACATAGCAAACCCAAGATATGAGAGCCTGAGGCAAGTAGATCACGAGGTCAGGAGTTCAAGACCAGTCTGGCCAATATGGTGAAACTCCGTCTCTACTAAAAATACAAAAATTTGCCAGACATGGTGGCACATGCCTGTAATCCCAGCTACTTGGGTAGCTGAGGCAGAAGAATTGCTTGAACCCGGGAGGCAGAAGT
Organism: Saimiri boliviensis; assembly: GCF_048565385.1. Lineage (NCBI taxonomy): Eukaryota > Metazoa > Chordata > Mammalia > Primates > Cebidae > Saimiri > Saimiri boliviensis. Next base: position 37,913,510 of record NC_133461.1, on the reverse strand, counting down.
CGCAGTGAGCTGAGATCAAGCCACTGCACTCCAGCCCGGGCAACAGAACGATACCCTGTCAAAAAAAAAAAAAAAAAAAAAAACCTCAAGAAACAAAAAACAAAAAAACTAAGGTATGTTTACACATGTTTCACCCAATACTTAGTTGACTTTTTAAATTATTTTCAGCACCCAGGTCATCTGACCTTACTGGGGGAATGTAAATGGTAGAAAAATTGCAGTTCCTATGCAGCGTCTCATGTGGTTAGTCCGAGCATCAATGAGGTGAGGTAGAATGTGCTTCATCATTAATGTCTTCCTTCAGAAACTGCACAATGACAGCCTGAAGTTTTTTTTTTTTTTCTTTTTTCTTCCCCACATATATATTTGAATGCTCAGAAAAGATAAGAAAGCCTGAAGAAGAACAGATGTGTTAGAAGTGTGAAATGGATTAACATCAAAGCCCCCTGGGAAAAATCTGAAACATGAAATGCAGGCTCCTGACTGACAAGAGCTATTCAGAGAGCGTTCAAAGCCCGGCAGTGCATTTTGGGCTGTGTCTCTTCCTGAGCTGTGAGAGGCCTGTGTGGCAGGTAGAGATGCTGGGGGAAAAAAATCCCTCTCTGAACTTTGGGGAAATGTAGCCTCTGTGTGTGCTGATGTGCAGGAGAAGGGAAAGGCAAGGCACTTTTTTTAACCATGAAAAGACACAGTCTATTTCATTTATAGGCAGAGAAACAAGCCACTGATGTATTTGATATGAAGGGTGGTGGGAAGCACCCCGTGCATAAAATCCTGCTTACCCATCTCAGTGACTCGAATGTTCAGTATTTATGAATAATTCTGTTCTTTACAGGCTAGAAACAGTAAGTACCCAATATCTCTTGTCATTCTACCATGACCTCATAGATTTTAGGGAATCAGTAAAAACTGGTTATTTATTTTCATTCCTTAGTAGAACAAGGCCAGAGACTAGAAACTACATTATCTTTCACAATAATTTCAAACTAGTGATTTTTAAATTATAATGTTTTTAGAAAGTCTATTTTGTTTTAAACACATAAGCTTGGCTGTTTTTCAAAGTTGATGGTTAAATTCAGTAACAGCATAAATCTGGAAATCATGAATGTGATTTGAGAAAGACAAATATAAAAGACAAAAAGTGGGAGAGATCCATTCGGAATTACAGTGAGCATTATCATTGCAGGATGTGCCCCACCCATTATTATGGATCTTAAGACTGAGCTATCACCTCACTTTATGACCATACTTTCAATGGTAACACCAACGACCTTTAGATTATTACTGCAAAGCAATTAGAACTTTGATTTTTCTTTCAAAGCCCCAGTGAAACACTTATAAACAAAACGGTCTTTAGGCGCTTAACCTTGCCTCCCCCCTGGGGGTATATTCAAAGCAGTGATAAGGCCTTCTCCATGAAGGTGAGTTTGATCTTTGAGAAAAGTCAAAAGACATTGAAACTGCACCTACCAAGTAAGGTGATTCTACTTTTCATAAACTAACCCCAGAAGCCATTTGTTGTCTCTTGGAAAAGTTAGAAGATAGTGGAAAATGTCTATTTACTTGCAACCAAGAATTATGAATATCTCAACCCATCTCCTATCAGAACTTAACATCCACTAAGGAAAACACACCTATGTTCCAAACTTTTATACACAATTTAAAATATCAATTAACTGAGTGAGTCAACAATATTTATTAGGAGTCTGACATTCTAGGCAATGTTGTGGGAATACGAGTGAGAACAAAAATTTTTTATTGTGATTGATGAATCTCACACTATGTAATTCTTTATCTAAGTCAACCATGTGGCATTTGTCATGTCTGCTTTTTTATTGTTGATTATATTATTTCTTTTCATTTTTTCTGTCTCCTCACCAAGTTTTAATTACAATGAATGTTATTATAGTATTATTGAAGTGAATAGAGTGTTGCAGTTCATGATTCATCTGCAGAGTCAAGTACATGTGGGTTAAATTCTGCATTCTTCATTTAACAACTTTAGCAATATTTAGCAATGTCTTTATTCTTCCATTGCTAATGTCTCCATTCCTCCATTGCTAATGTCTCCAATGGTCTTTTTTAACAATTGCAAAATGTGAAAAAAAAGAAGATTGCTTCACTGATGTTGTGATTGAATGAAGGTAATGACATGAAGAACTTAGCATGATGCCTTACAAAGATACTCAATAGTGTTATTTCCGAGGGTAGACACCATAGCTTCTCTCTGCACTCAGTCCCCTGGAAAGCTTTGTACATTACATAGTGAGGTTGATACCTAATGCAGGTACGTTGGCTAATTTTAATGTATCCTTAACTAAAACGTTTAATGTTTTGTCAATGAAAAACTGCCTCACCACTTACAAATATGTAAAGCTGGCTCTATATGTGTGACTGTCAATGTGATACAATTTGAGATTCATGAAGAAGTATAAGGCCCTACTTCCATTGATCTGTGTTTGTTTCCTAGAAAACTTTATAAACATTTTCAAGATAAGCATTATCTTTTATTGCATACCACTTTTGAAATGTAGAGATCACTAAGATGGGTAGCATACAAATTTATTAACTTTTTCTATAACTTACTCCATCAAAATAATTATCTAAATTTTAAAACACCACTCATAGATCCCTCAGTTACAGAAAATATCTCATTCATCTTTGTATTCACAGTACGTAGAAATGTATATAGTAGGCACTTCATTTTATTCAAATGGGTCAATGTATAAATCCATGCATGGATAAGAAAGACTATTCTTTCATAAGCATGCCGGTGTATATTTAGTTTCAGGTTTGTGTTGTTGAGGGGTGACTGGTAGGTACAGGCTACTGTGCTGTTAATGGGATTGGAATTTAAGTGACTGAAGCAGAGAACACTGAAAAATATTTTTCCTATCTCATAATTTTCCATCTTTTCCCTGGCGTTATGACACCAAACAACGATTTGGCTAGACTGTTACTTAAAGTCTGTCACAATCTACAGAGGACAATCTTGGGTTTATTTATGTTGAGAATAGGGGCGGAATTCCTCTCCTGAGTGAGAGAGGTTCTTCTCTAACAGAGGCATTAATGTGAAGCTGCTAAGGAGGCTTCAACTGCTCATTTCCTCTAAGGTTTAAAAAAAAGAAAAAAAAAAGGAACAAACAGAAAAACAAGAAACCAATAGAGTGAGTTATTACCTAACTATAGATATTATCTTAGGGTAAAATTTGGAGCTGTAGAGAATCCTTGATCTTAAATTTTTATCTCAAACTTTTGAAGAATAAAAAAGTCTGGACAGTGTACTTATTTCTGTCAATTTTTTTTTGTGAGAAGATTTCAATCAAAATATTTTCCCTTTCACTAAACTTGGATGTCTCCTGCTTGAGGCTATTTTATGTGGTGTTTACCACGTATGTTTTAAATTGTTCACTAATTTCGCACTAACTCATTCTTTATATGTAGAAGTTATAATCTGATCTGAAAAAGAAAAACTTGAATTACAAATGGATCCTTTGCTGTCCTGGCTGGGGTAGCTGGGTAATGGGGTGAAGTGTCTGCCTCTAATTATGGAGAGAGAAATAGTGACACAGGGAGGAAGAGAATCATAGAGAGCTTCCTCTCTAAGAGTTTAAATCACTGCCATGACTTACATTACAGGGTTCACATAGTAGGAAATCACCGCTAGCATTTGAATATATAAAATCAGAAAAATGTATAGGTATATTTTTATTCTACCTATTAAGGAATTATTATTGACTTGTTAAAAGCAAGGAAAGAAGGAAGAAGCAGTGCTAGAGGTGAGCTGGTAACAACTTGGGCCAGAAAATGATGACTAGATATATCTCCCAGGAGAGAAGCCCAGAAAATATGAAAGATCTCAATAGAAGGAAACAAGTGATTAGGTGTCAACATCAGAGAGTTATCAAGCAAGCAACAGGAAAATATTGCAACACCTAAGTGAAGAGAATAATTTAAAAAGTTTGGTGAGAGGTGGCAAGTAGGTGTTTAAATAGACACATGGTTGGAACCAGATAGATCGATTGTGGAAAAGGGAGAGCAGAACCCAGCCATGCCTCTGGTCTCCAGGAAATTATCAATATCACTTAGGACATGGGGTTCAAACCCAAAGTTGGTGTCAAACAGGGAGTCCAGTGAGTTATTAATATTGATCACACAGTGGGAGTTGTTACGAGATTGGGCCAAAAAAATCAGTTGCTGAAATTTAAGCATGACTGACAACCTGCTGTTGAATGATGAGCCTCCAGGCTGCACATCCACCATTTTTTACATTTCATCTTTTTATGAACAAACAAGCTCCACTGTCTGCAATGGATTCAGCTTATGGTTATGGATTCAAGGTTTTCTTGGGTTGAGATCCATATGAATCATAAAAACACTTATGTCAATGACAAGTGTTTCACAACAACCTAAAGAACAGCCCTTAACATGAGACTATTGAACAGGTTCTGTGTTCACAAAGTAACTGTAAAGAAGTTCATGAAACCCATGACTTTTATTTAAAAAGTAGATTTTTAAAAATTATATATATATATATATGTGTGTGTGTGTATACACACACACACACACACACACACACACATATAGTGTTTGTCATCAATTATTCCATTCAAGACAAGAATTAATCTATGCACAAATAGTGTATGTCTATGAGAGGAGTAGGTGAATTAGAAGTAAAGGGGATGTTATTAAAGAATGTGATCTAAAACTAGCAACTGACAGCTATCAAGAGCACTAGACAGGAGATTGTACTGTCTCACAGAACAATAATAAATGACGTTGACTTTGTTCTATTTTCTTTGCTTTAAATAGTAGGGAAACTTACAAAATTGCCTAGAAAGTTTCCCAGACAACGTGGTTACATATTGGGAACTGGGGTCGGGAAAGCTATCTTTTAAGCTTCAATTGCCTGAAAAACCACTTTAGTACATCACTTTCTTTCCAGGTGATTTTGGATGCATGAGAGGCAAGATATAATTCTAGGAATACCACAATTAATGAAATAATTTTTTTAAAAAAACTTACCATTATTCGGAAAACAGAAATGACATCACTAGCACTAACTGTTGCTCAATATGGCCTTTCTGAACTAAAAAAAAATTAATAATAAAATGACATATAGCAATTTCTGATCCTATAATCTTCAGTTTCCAGCCTAATGGCTGAAAGTCTAGAAGTCTTCTCTGTAGAAGTAGCTGCTCAGCAGAGATTCACTTAAGTCTTGGATATTAGAGGCTTTATCTGTTTATTTGATGATTGGAATTTTCTGCCCATTATTGATCCCTGCCACTCTTATGAACAACTTAAGTGTCTGACACAAGTGAGTTGATAAAATAGACTGTATTTTTTATCCATTAACTGGCACTTCATATATTGTCCAAAATCTGTCATGAGCTTTTCAACATTTCCACAGCCATAGCACCTGCGTAGTCAGGGATTGTATATCAAGGTGTATCCAGTTCATCTGCCACAGCAGAAATTGACTGCTGCTGTTTGTATTTTTCCCCCAACTCTTATCATGAAGTTACCTCTTCCCCTTACTTTTGAAAAAAATGGGACATACTTCCAGGATTATTTCCTTCAGTGTTTATCTAACAAAGATGTGTATTTTATGATTTTTTTTATATCTGTTAAGTGGCATACTTTAACTGCTTGAGGAAATATATGGCAAGAAACATTAAAACTTGATAGAGATCAGTAATGCTACCTTAAATTTTAAGGCATGTAAAATCAACCACTATTTCTAAACTATGGGAGAGAGAAGATCTAGGTTTTTTTTGTTTGTTTTGTTTTTGTTGTTGTTTGTTAGTTTTTTGTTTCTTTTTTTTGAGACAGAGTCTCACTCTTTACCCAGGCTGGAGTCCAGTAGCACAATATCCGCTCACAGCAACCTCTGCTTCCCAGGTTCAAGCAATTCTTCTGTCTAAGCCCCTCAAGTAGCCAGGACTACAGGCACACATCATTACACGAGGCTAATTTTTTGTACTTTTAGTAGACATGGGCTTTCTCCATATTGGCCAGGCTGGTCTCGAACTCCTGACCTCAGGTGATCTGTCCACCTTGGCCTCCCAAAGTGAAGGGATTATAGGAGTGAGTCACTGCAGCCAGCCAAGATCCAGTTTTTAAATGCTAATGCAATACCAGATACTTCCCTACATGTTTATATATATTATTTCATTTAACACTCACAGAAATCCTGTGAGGAGCCCATGATTTTGACTTTTACCGTTAAGGAAAAATCAAAGTGCACTGTGGAGGTGCACTGGTGTTATATGAAGTGGTTTGCAGGACCAGGATAAGAAGTCAATTCATGGATCTCTAACACCCAATCTATTTCAATTACAATGATGACATTTCAAAATCACAGCATATATGTGCTCAGAAATGTATAATAAGACTGACATCAATAGCATAACTAAACATCTAATATTTATCAGTATTTACCATGTCATAGGTCCTTTTTAGTTATAACCTTACTGAATCATTGAAACAACTCTTTGGAAAAAAATAAAAGTATAGTTACTCCTATTTTAAAAATAAAAAATTTGCCTTGGGGCAGGAGTTCCCTACCAGCCTGGGAAACATGGCAAGACTCTCTGTACAAAAAATTAAAAAAAAAAAAAAAAAGACGGGGTCTGGCAGCATTCTCCTGTAGTTCCAGTGATTTAGAAGGCTAAGGCAGGAGGATTACTGGAGCCCAGAAGTTTAAGGCTGCAGTGACTGCACTACAGCTTGGATGACAGAGCAAGACACTGTCTCAAAAAATAATATAAATTATAAATCAAGGCAAAGAAAAGGAATGTAATTTATTCAAGTTTGCATAAAACGTAGTTATGGGCAGATATTTAACCCCATGCCTGGCTCCAAAGTTCATAGTCATAATAACTATGATAAGTGCTTAAATATGGTAAGTGTCTCCACATTCATTATTTTATTTGAGCATATAAAACTTTACGAGAGAGGTAGAGCAAGCATTTGCTCACTTTACAGGCAATGAAATGGAGGGTCAGACTTGCATAGAGCTGGTAAGTGGCCAGGCAGTGTCTTAAGATTGAGTCTTCTGACTCCAGTGTACACACTTGCTATTAGACCCTACAGGGTGTCCATGATGCTTGCATAATGGAGAGAACACAGAGAACACTCTTTGTGAAAGAAGAAATAAAGTTCCATTTTCCTCCATAACTTGTATATACAAGATACACTGGGCATTCTTCAAACAGTATAGAAAGTTTGAAGCAAATCTTTTAATCTCTTTGAACTTATATTCTCAGCTATCTAATAATAGCCTCACAAATCTGTTGTTAAGGACAAACATTGTATGTGAATGTTCACCTCCTGCCTTAGCCCAGGAAGCTATAAAGATTTAACACTATTTCAAAATAAACAAAATACAAGTTTGCGCTCAAACAGGTTGCTGTCAGTTTACGAAGATAAGAATACGCATCATAAGACAATGACAAAAAACAGTGTGTGATGTACGCTGTAGATATTTAATAAAATAGAAAATGAATGAGGGATGATATTATCAGGCCAACTTTGCGTAGAGATGCTGAGCTGAATCTTCAGAGATTAACCTTCCAAGAGAGGAATGGGATTCCAGGTGAAGGGAGTCATGTGACTCTCAGTGATAATCTGTGGTTTTCTTTAAATGCTTACCTTGGAAAACATCTTTCGGCCACATTCTTTTATGGATCTTCAAAAGTGTTTTAGGGATAGACAGAGCAGCTGGTTCACCATTCATCATTAATTTTCGAGTCCATTATTTAGACCTCTAGTAATCTACTGAAAAAGCACACAAACTTCCAGAAAGGGCAATACCACAAATTCTTCCCTAACATCACATCTTTACATATATGCACTTTCTAGATTGTTATTCTAAGAGCTAACTGAATGCAAAAGACTAAGGGATGAAAATGTTGAAAAGAAATAATGAGGGGACACAACAGGGGAAGTCCAACCCTGGTTGGAATTTCTAATAAGGTCTTTCTGATAGCTCCAGGTAGTAGGAGGGCATTGGGTACCCTGGGGAAAGGAAACTAAAAGTCTTTTGGTGGCCATGTGACAATCACTTTTTTCCCAGCTTATGTTTGATCCTATCAACCAACCTGTTTAGGGAGACACTATCTTTGCTTAGAAAACACATAGAGCCTGAGAGACAAAATATAGCAGATGCAGTCCCCCTAAGCCCAGTTTTTCTTCCAGCCACAAACATTTCCACCGTTTTCATATCCTAATCAACCCCCATTTATGTTAGTCCTTCTTTGAATTGACCAAAATAGGACAAATTATGTATGCATGAATTTGCCAACACCTCAAAAGCAGGGAGCTTTCTTTCTCCTACCAAAGCACAGTAACAGAGGTTGTTGGTACCAAAGATTCATATTCCCTCAACACTCCAACACTTTTCCAAGCAAGCTGAACAGATGTGAACTTAAAGCAGTGGCAATTCTTGGCCTTAGGGTTTTCTCTGTCCACAGGTGCCCGGTCAGCCATGTAAGCAAGGTGGGTCAGAGGTGCGGGAGAGTTAATACCTCCTGTGAAATGCCCTTAACTAAGTGCCAACAGGAATTTGTGGATAAATACCCTAGTTGTCACCTTGGGTGGATACCTCTGGTACAAAGTTTTTAAGCTGCCTCCCAGTGTTTGCTTGTGGAATGCAGCTCTTGTAGCCCAAAGTAGTAACATGCTTAATAACACACCATTCGTTAGTTTCTTCCTCTTTGGCGTCTCACTTCTTCACTTTCTTCGTGGAGTTTTCCTGCGTCACCTACCAGACGAGCTATTTGCACTGGAATTATTGCTTCAGGAAAATATCCTACTCGTGATGGTAGACTTCCTACATAAGTAAAATGCACACCACTGGCTCCCCTTTAAGTCCTGCAGGCACTCTCTTTGCAAAACGTAACACAACTTTATAGCATTTTACAACTAAAAAAAAAAAATCTTTAAATCCACTTTAAATACTGTCTCCATTTCTACCCAAAGAAGCCAAGTAAGAAGCCCATTGATAGTAATGCTTTGCTCTTACGCATAATTTTGCACTTTTTAAAGCACGTTCCCATATTTAGTCATATTTGTTCCTCACGTTAACCCTGTCCAAAAAGTAGGGCAAATGTTACCTTGAGGGACAATGTTGAGTGGTGGAAAAAGCTCTTTGAACTGGGTGTTAGAGACCTAATTCTGTCGGCAGTTAGCAACGCCACCACAGACAAGGCCTTAACACTCTCTGGGCCTCAGTGACCTCATCACTGCACGAGGGGCAAGTCTATGAAAATTTTAAGATTGTTTTGGCTGGTAACATTCTATGGGACCAAAGACACAGATGGAGCGTAGAACATGTGGGTGTGGGATGGCTTCCCTAAGTTTAAAGAGTGGTGACTATCAGAACTAGAACTAAAATCAAAATCTACCAATTTTAGAGCATATTTGCATTAAGTAGAAAATCAGATCTAGCACTGATGGAAAAGCTCTCATGCAAGCCATTGAGAACACATTGTGTACCACACGTTAACATCAATCCTGAATATATTCTGTAAGATTATCTTTTATTGTCAATCTACAGACGAGGAACTTTAGACTCCAACTATTTGTGTTACTTGGCTCAGGTCACAGGTTATCAATGGAAATTCTGGTACCTGAGCCCCATTTGTATGATCCCCAAATCATCCTCTTTTATTAAACAAGTGGGGTTTTTCTTGGCACATCTCACTTCTAATATGATATATTAGAAGTTGGATACATTTGGGTTCCAGTCTTGGCTCCTTCTCTGATTACGTTTTCTTACCTATAAAATGGACATAACATTTTATAGATAAGATTTTTATTTCTAATTCTGTCAATAACTTTAATAAGTTATTGACAGGATTAGAAGTGATGAAGAATTCAGCTTTTGAAAATTGTTTTTTTTGCTGACTATATCTTACTTTTCTTTTCCATTTTGTCAATTTTTCTGCCAAACCAGCAAAACTAGCCCACACCGCCAGTTTCATAAAGCTAAATCCTGCCTCTCTTCTGCAGACACACACATGGTTAAAGCTGGAAGGCTGGATAGTGTGTGGAAAACTACAATTATTTTTTTTGAAATGGGGTGTCACTCTGTTGCCTCTGGTGGAGTGCAGTGTTGTGATCACAACACACTGCAACCTCAAACTCCAGGACTCGAATGGTCCTCAGGCCTCAGCTTCCAGAGTAGCAGGGACTACAGGCATGTACCACCATGCCTGACTAATTATTTTTACCTTTTGTAGAAACAGGGATTTCCTGTGTTTCCCAGGCTGGTTTCAAACTTCCGGGTTCAAGCTATCCTTCTACCTTGGCCTTCCAAAGTGCTGGGATTACTGGCATGATCCAAAACATCAGGCCAGAAAACTATGAATACATTGTAAATGTATTTTTCCTTGTTCTGTCTCTGTCCAGATTCCAGCCTATTAGATTTGTAAAAAACTCTACCTCCATCTATGATCCTATTATTCTTATTACATTTACTTATTCTGCATTGCTTATTCTCAGTGTTGCTTATTCTTCTCAACGTTTTACTAGTGAGCCTGTGTGTGTCCATCCATATGCATATACGTGTTGGAAGTGAGTACAGAGGAGAGTCTTTCACTCATTTTCAGATTATGCTAGCAAGCGATAAATAACTAGTGGACTATGACTATACCATAAGGCTAGAAGGACATATTACATATAGCAGGGAAATTGGATAGTAATTATATTTTAGCTTAAATAACAGTAAAAAAAGTTTAATTAAGATTTCTAATTAATAGTTGAAAGATTAATCAATCAATAATTATAGTAATGATTATAGGGTATAATTGAGTTTAATTGGAGGGGGCTGATTAATGATCAGAATAAACCTTTCAGATTCCCTGTCCTAAAAATATTCACAAATAATAGATTTTGGCTCATGCAATTAAAAAGAAATGGCAGAATTACAGAGCATGGGTCTTTGGCAACTAGGCCATGAAAGGGAAAACACATGATTGAAGTAAAGAAATTATTCTATGATTCAGCCATAGAATATACTATACATCACTATACTGCTAGTCAGTGCAAATTTGAGAGTAATGGAGGAAAATATGCATCTAAGGAAGTCTACAGAAAAAAAAGAAGAAATTATTTGAGACAGTTTCTCTGGAAGCTCATTTCTCAGGGGTGCTCTTTCGATCTTCAAGGGCAAAATGGTTGTGTGAATTCAAATGACATTCTTATCAGTTCATCATAGGAACAGATTCAGTAGTAGATCAGACATCTCAAGGACACAGTTCCTGTTTGTAAGATGAAGACCCCTCTCACTTCTGCCTGATCTGTTCTAATCAAATCCAAGTGGCTACTGGAACCAATGTCAATTCTACCTAAAGATAGTTCAATTCTGTTTGGAGAATTGGTGGGGGATCTCATTTCCGTATCCTCTCGCTGAGGAGAATGAATCCCACAATACACTGCTCAGATGGAGACATACATGCTCAGGGGTTGAGTGAGTGATTTTTTGTTTTTCCCAGGTAGACAGCACCATGTTCTTGATCCTGCATGCCATTCTTAGAAAATAATGCAAATGCAGTCTCAACATTTATGTTGAGATTAGTCATATAAAAAGATAACCTCACAAAGTACTTTCAAAAGTCTTTCAGCTCATCAGAAAATCAATTTTAGCCACAAATTGGAAATTGACTGCTCCCACATTTACTAGTGACTTACACCCGTTTCCTCTTGTCTGCCTCAAACTTACATGTGTTCTCTCAACCTAAACACAGTAACTGTCATGGCAAGAATTCTCTATGCAAAAGCATTTAACTAAGCAGTTCATGAACTCAATCAATGTTTTTATTGATTATCTACTCTATTTGTCCAAACATATACTGGTCACTGTGGTAGATGTAAGGAAAGGGAAAGATTGTATATCCCTGCCCTTAAAGTCTGTACACTATCACATATTACTGACTGAGAGCATAATATAGTGACAAACAATGGAATTAAAGCACAGCATTAATTTTTGACCCAATCATATTTGCTGTATGATTTTGGACAAATTACCTAAACTCTCTTGTCTTCAGTTATTTCATCTGCTAAGAAAAACTCTGATTTTGGCCAGGTGCAGTGGCTCACACCTGTAATCCCAGGACATTGGGAGGCCAAGGCAGGTGGATCACAAGGTCAGGAGTTCGAAACCAGCCTGGCCAATATGGTGAAACCCCATTTCTATTAAAAATATACATTTAAAAAAATTAGCCAGGTGCGATGGCATGTGCCTATAATCCCAGTAACTCGGGAGGCTGAGGCAGGAGAATCGCTTGAACCCAGGAGGCAGAGGTGGCAGTGAGCCGAGATTCTGCCATTGCACTACAGCCTAGACAACAGGGCAAGATTTCATCTCAAAAAAAAAAAATCTGATTTTTGCATAGTTTATCATTTATCACCCCCACTGCCATCCTCCAATGCAACTCTGCCACTAACTATCCAGAGTTAGCACAGACTTCATAAGTGAAATTTACCCTTACTTCAGAAACTAATAGGGGTCCCAGACTACCCAGCTTTTGACCAACTGGCTACAAATTTTTCCATTCCCACCACTACCTTAGGTTTGGTAATTCACTACAATGACTCACAGAACTCAGGAAAGTAATATACTTTTGAGGACAGCTTTATTTTAATCATTGGCCAAGTGATTAACTCAAATTTCAGCCTACCTCTTCCCTCCCTGGGGATTGAGTAGTTGGGGTGATATCATAATATTTAAAGCCCCAACCCTCTAATCTTCTAAATGAATTTTCTAATGTGGTATCGCCCTTCCAAAAACTATCTAGAGGACCACATGAGACACCTTGTTAGCATAAATTCAGGTGTGGTCTCTGGGTTCCACTACAAATAAGAAAGATACTGCATCATTTGGGAAGTACTAAAGAGTTTCTCTCCTGGGAAAATTACCACATTCTTTGTTACATAACACCCATTGATTTTTTTGTTGAGTAAAGAAGATAACAAACGTCCTAGTGTTTTATTAACATGTCATAATTTGATTATTAGAGAATAAGAGAATAATACAAATGTTATTTTGTTAACTGTAATAAGATACTACTCGATTTCAGCAGAGAGAAATGTCAGTGTTGGCTTCAGCAATCAAAATAACTTTTATAGCTGACATAGAACTAAATGTAAGTTTTGCAGGATAAGTATGTTAGAGAAAAACAATCTCATATATTTCATATAAGCTTTCAATGTATTCACAATAATTTAACAAGTAATAAATACAGGTTTTCTGATAGTTTTTTAAAAAAACTTTTTATATATTAATGGTTTTGAGAAAAAGAATAGCTCAGAGCAGTCTGAGCTATGTGAGGTTTGCAAACTGTGTAAAGTTCAGATAGACATGAGTATGGGACTTCACCTCTTCTCAACACCTGCACCCATGCCTGGGGGCAAATGTTTAAAAACATTTTGTTCCTGACTAGCTCCCTTCGTGTTTCTGGATTTTGTGATACAAAGAAAGGTGTATAGACAATCAATAACTTCTGATATTTTGATGTAAATCATTGGTAATTTGAAGCTGCCTCTTCTTAAAACAAAAAAAAAAAAAAAACATAAATGTAGCTGCTGCTAATCTGTGTCTATTCAGAGGAATTTGAATTTATGCTCCTGGGTGACCATCCTCAGGTTTGGGGCTAAAATAAACTCTATACTTAATATTTTTTCTGAATCATATTATTTAAAGTTGATTATGAAGACCCAGCTCACGGAAACCTCAGTGTTTTCTTCAAATGGCCATGAAAATCTTCCTTTACAAAGGAAGTAAAGGAGGAATAGCCCTTATGTTGAGCGTCTGCTTCCTTTTTCTCTATATAATTGGGCCTAGGAAAACCCAACCAGGCTGACACTTAGATCGTGAGGCAAGAGCCTCATTCCATTCTAATCTCTGTCCACTTCTGGCTTGGTCAGTTTATACAAGATACTTGATCTCTTAAAAAATTTTTTTCTCGGCTGGGTGCGGTGGCTTACACCTGTAATCCCAGCACTTTGGGAGCCTGAGATGGACAGATCATGAGGTCAGGAGTTTGAGACCAGCCTGGCCAACATGGTGAAACCCCGTCTCTACTAAAAATAGAAAAATTAGCTAGGCATGGTGATGTGTACCTGTAGTCCCAACTCCTCGGGAGGCTGGGATAGGAGAATCATTTGAACCCAGGAGGTGGAGGTTGTGGTGAACTGAGATCGTGCCACTGCACTTCAGCCTGTACATTTAAAAAAATTTTTTTTCTTTTCTCTACTTGCTGAGGATGGTATCTTCTATGTCTTGCCAGCTTATTTTAAGACCCAAAAGTGCTTTATACATTTAGCAAGCCAACTTGTTTTATAACTAAACTCAAAGGTAGAGATTAGGTGAAAGTTCAAAACAGTCAATATATTCTTCAGTAGTATTATTGCCACTTCCTGCCACCCCTCTTAACCATTTAGCAAACACTCCTTTTCTATACCCTCAGGAATAGTTCTATTATTTTGACTAATTATCTGACCGTTGCTCATGAAGTTCTAGGAAATAAATTGTGATATCTTTCCCAGTTAGTTTCATAGCAAATGAGAGAGACAAACTAAATAATAGATATACAATTTAACGAACAGAAAATATAACATCCTCTGCCAGGCATTGAGAATGAGTGATCCCATATGCATAGGATTACATTCTGATCCTGGAAGTCATGATAAACAATGGAGGCAGGCATGTACAGAAATAACGGGCGTGCAATTCCAGGGTACATGCTTCAAGAATGTGTGCTAACAGTACCATGGATTTTTAAGTACTAGAAAAATTAATTGTAACTAAGAAGTAGGTCAGGTTATGCTTCAGAAGAGGGATATTTCTTTCCCATCTTGAGAGTCAAAGAAGGAGTTGTGTGAGCATTTCAAATGTAAACTCTCGCATGAGCTAAATGCAGAGTGGGTGGAAGAGCAAGACGTGTCCTAGGAATGGTGGATGGAGTGTCAAAATCAAAATGTGGAAAGCTTTGGAATAACAGTTAGAAGATCCATCATAGCTGAGAAGTGCGCGGCAGAGTGGTGGTTGGGGAGGGACTTTGATTATGTCTTTGTTTTAGAATTACCACTCTTTGGTGAGAAGAGTTCCACAGGATTAACTGCAGTCTAGGAAATATCTCAGATATTGACGCTAACAGGTGACTTTTTGAGTGCTTAATATGTGCCATACAACATTCAAAACTTATTAAATGTGTTAATATGTTTAACTCTTAAAATAATTTTGTAAAGTAAATCCTCTTGTTATCTCCTTTTCATACACAAGGAAACCGGGAGCCCAGGGATTTAAGTGAATCTCCCAAGTAGTATTAGGCCATTTGGCTCCAGATCAATGAACACTTCTTCATCACCACAAGTTGAACAGGGTCCAGACAAATAAACCAAATACAAAACAGAGCAAGAAAGAGATTTGTGCTTGACTGAGAGAAATTTCAGAAATATAATCTTTTGGTGTTTGAGACCTGGTGACTGGTGAGGCCAAAGGGGTTGGAGTAGAAGGCAAGACAGAGTACGGCTTTTAACCATATGAGTTTGGAGTTAGAATCTCTGTAGGATTTTATAGATGAGTAAGAGTCATTAACTTCTCAATGAAAGTTGAAACCATGGAAGTTCATGAACATTTCAAGATGGAGAATGGATCACAAAAGGAGAAGAGAGATTAATTACATCAGGAATTTTAGGTCAGTGGAAGATGTGTGGAGCAAAAGGTTTGGACATCTCCTCTGATTTTGAAGGCGACTTCCTTCCTGGCAGGGTGGTGTTGGTTTGGTGGTTGCCATCTGCTTTACTTCAGTTCTGAGCCATCGCAACTGCTTCTCACAGAGTTTGCCACCATAAATGAGAGTGAGAGTCCATGGCCAAAAGCCTAAGACTGTTGGGAGACGTTTAATTACTTTAAAATCTCTACAGCCTGGAAAACATAATGGTTAATGGGGTAATCAAATGAAAGGTGTGGAATTTTAAATAGTAGAGACTCTGTCACTAAAGTAGATTGTCACTCCCTTGGAGATGATAAAACTCCAGTGCATAAATGGTGACAGGAGCATACCTTCAGCTCTCATGAATAAATAATTGGTGAAATGTACTCGTGTATAACTAAGTAGATTTTTATATGGTAGGTCGAATAAACTGATCATAGTATACTGAAAAGTCAGTGAAATTATGAGCCAAGTTTTATTCATAGACGCCCCTAGATTTTTGAAGCTGGGAGCCACTTAGCTTAGGTGTAAATTTTTAAAAAGACACTAAGGCTAGGTCACAAGGAGAACTACCAATTAGGCTGAGAATTTAATTTTTCCAGGGCTCCCAGAATTAAGCAAATTTTCAAAGGTAAAGGACTTTCTAGTTTTGGGGGAATACAGCTGTATTTCCTGGCAAAAGAAAAAACAATAAGAAAGTGAAGCAATTAGAAGACTAGCCTACAAAAACACATTGATCAAGAGTAGGGCTTGTGATTTTGAAAATCTTGAAATAAAAGAGAACATGGGAATCCTTAGTCTGGTAATGGGCTTTTGATTATACTTCCTGTTGTCTATTAATAGTGCCCTAGATAAAATATCGGGTCATTATTGGCATGTTGACAAGTGTCATAATAGAGATGTTTTACAGGGCAACCACTGGCAAGCCCTTCAAGTTCAAGGGGAAGAGGACAGTGTGGCATCATATTGCTGGTCATTGCACTTTAGTCTTCTGGAAGATGTGCAGACCTCTTTTAGACTACACAAAATTACTTTTGAAAAATGTGGTACTTATAAAACACCCCTCCCAAACTATTCTGTTTTTATATATGCTAATGTCCTATATGAAGTGTTCCCCAAATACATCAATGGATAAACATATCTTATATGCTGAATCTTGGTATCTACCACCATTTTCATCACCATATCCTCGAATGTTTGTGTCTGAAGGAGAACATATAATTAAACACCATTTCCTAGACTCAGAAACTAAAAACAAGATACTTGAAAGTATTTTATCAGACTTAACTGATCTGTGAGTCTGAAGATATAGCTCCTTAACAAACATGGACAAATGGGAAGAATGAATGACTCAGCAGGAGTGCCCAGTGAGAGTGGTGGGGATGTGCAGGAGCAAACAGAATGTGGAAGGACTGGCATGGCTTACTAAGGAACAAGCACCACACAGGTGATAGAGAATATGAACAGCCACTAAGTAACTGAATAAAACCTGGTTGGTTACAAATGTTGGAAGGTAATTCTAGGGACAGTGGGAAAAATGGGATCAGAGTGTTTAGTTAATGAAGATAACAAAATATTCTTGGTGAGTAATATGGTGTGGTTTGGCTGTATCCCTACTCAAAATCTCACCTTGCATTGTAATAACCCACACATGTCAAGGACAGGACCATGTGTAGATAATCAAATCATGGGCAGTATCCCTCATACTGTTCTCCTAATAGTGAGTGAGTTCTCACAAGATCTGATGGTTTTATAAGGGGCTTTCCCCTTCACTTGGCTTTCATTCTCCTTCCTGCTGCCATGTGAAAAAGGACATGTTTGCTTCCCCTTCCGCCATGATTGTAAGTTTCCTGAGGCCTCCCTAGCCCTTAAAAACTGTGAGTCAATTAAACGTCTTTGCTTTATAAGTTACCTAATCTCTGGTATTTCTTCATGGCAGCATGAAAATGGACTAATACATAATAAAACTTTTGAACTGGAAAAGAAATTGTTTTATACTTTTCACTACTAAGTGACTTATCTCTATCTAGTAAGTTACTTTTATTTCTTGAGTTAGAGCCTAAATTCATTCAGGTCAAGAGCATAGTCTTCTTTTTAGCCCAGAATTTAGCATAGAATAGGAGTTAATGGAAGATCAATAAATATGCTTAGAATCAAATGAGTGCGTACATAGTAGCTTTGGAAAAATCATATGGTGGAAAAACTAAAAATTTATTTTGACGTACTACATTCAAAATATTATGTAAGTCATTTAAATTTGGAGGACTTCAATTTCCTCAGTTATAAAATATAAGAATTACATTTGATAAACTGTAAATTCCTTTCCAACATCAATACTTCATCATTTTCAAAATCACGTTGTATTGACTCTCCTCGGATCCCTTCAAAACATATTGTATTGGTTGACCACTATGGTATCACCAACTATGGCTTTTGCATCCTTGCTGATTTTACAGTGCTGATAAAGGAAATTTATATTATTTAAAGGCATTAAGGTGCAAAAGGAGTCATATTTCCTGGATCTCCCTAAATACTGTAGAGCCACAAGTGACCTCTTTGTATTCTGAAATAATGCGTCTATATAATGAACACATTTATAGCCCCTGAGTTGTATGTAGCATGGTTAGAAAATAGTGCAAATGTCGTTTAATTTTTGTATTTTTAAACTATCATTCAATGTATTTGGAGTAACCGGAATATCTAAAATGTGAAGAAAGTGAGTTATAATGAAGTATCTATTTCTGCATGTAATTTGTATATTTGTAATTACTGACACTTGTCAGAGTCAAGATGCTTTTTTCTGAATCCTGGAGTCAAAAGATAGCAAACTTCTGGAGGGAAGGAAAGAATATTTCCCCTTTACTGTTATTTGGCAAGCTTAGAATGCTTTGCACAACCTTTTTTGTTCATACTTCCTTCTTACTATATGATCATAGAAAATAAACAGATACAACTGGTGACCCCTGTTTTATTGTGACATGTTTCCTTTCCAAGGGGAAGCTGTTTAAGTGAAGAACCAGTAGGATTCAGATGTCCAAATCATAGGAAGTTATGTATTTCTTCTGAGACTTGATAGATACCATCTGTCAATCATGTATCTTAGGATCATTACTTGGAGGATAGTCCAGAATGTGCCAGTCACAGTGGCTTGTGCTAATGATCCCAACACATTGGGAGGCCAAAGTGATCAATCACTCAAGTCTAGGAGTTCGAGAGCAGCCTGGGCCACATAGCAAAACTCTGTCTCTAGTAAAAGCTATGCAAAACATCAGCCAGGTGTATTGGCACCTGCCTGTAGTTCCAGCTACTCAGGAGGCTAACACTCCAGTTTGGGTGACAAGAGTAAGGCCCTATCTCAAAAGAAAAAGAAAGTAAAGAACACACCAGAATTTTTCTTGCTTTTTTTGTTTCTTAACATTTAATAAATTATTTATTAGTGGAAATATCAGGAATTACAGAATATACCACCTATGTGTCAGTAAATGATAGAAATAAAAAATCTATAACTGCAGTTGGGTTTTGGTATATTAAAAATGAGATTCTGCTTCTTTTGATGAGGCTGAAAAATGAGAGGCGACCTACCTGGATGGTAGTTCCTAGGGAGAAAATTTAATGGAAGTAGAAAATTCTAGTTGAACTGGGTTGGGCAAACCATTTCCATTTTCTCAGCTTTCTTTCCACAATAAATGAAAGAATTTGAGTTAAGAAGGTCATTGGTAGCTTGATGGGAATAGCGTTGAATCTGTAAATTACTTTGGGTAGTATGGCCATTTTCACGATGTTGATTCTTCCTAACCATGAACATGGAATGTTTCTCCATCTGTTTGTGTCCTCTCTTATTTCGTTGAGCAATGGCTTGTAGTTCTCCTTGAAGAGGTCCTTTACGTTCCTTGTTAGTTGTATTCCTAGGTATTTTATTCTCTTTGTAGCAATTGTGAATGGCAGTTCGTTCTTGATTTGGCTCTCTTTAAGTCTATTACTGGTGTATAGGAATGCTTGTGATTTTTGCACGTTGATTTTGTATCCTGAGACTTTGCTGAAGTTGTTTATCAGTTTCAGATTTTGGGATGCGATGATGGGGTCTTCTAGATATACAATCATGTCATCTGCAAATAGAGACAATTTGATTTCCTCCTTTCCAATTTGAATACTCTTCATTTCTTTTTCTTGCCTGATTGCTCTGGCTAGAACTTCCAGTACTATATTGAATAGGAGTGGTGAGAGAGGGCATCCTTGTGTAGTGCCAGATTTCAAAGGGAATGCTTCCAGTTTTTGCCCATTCAGTATGATATTGGCTGTTGGTTTGTCGTAAATAGTTTTTATTGTTTTGAGATACGTTCTGTCAATACCTAGTTTATTGAGGGTTTTTAGCATAGAGGGCTGTTGAATTTTGTCAAAGGCCTTCTCTGCATCAATTGAGATAATCATGTGGTTTTTGTCTTTGGTTCTGTTTATGTGGTGAATTACGTTTATGGACTTGCATATGTTGAACCAGCCTTGCATTCCCAGGATGAATCCTACTTGATCATGGTGGATGAGCTTTTTGATATGCTGTTGCAATCGGTTTGCCAGTATTTTATTGAAGATTTTTGCATCTATGTTCATTTCCTTTGGTTCTAACATGGAAATATATTTTTATGTACATGTAATGTTTTATATTAGGCAGAAAGTGGTCCCCAAAGATGTCCATGTCCTATCTTTGGAACCTGAGATCACATTGGTTTACATGACAGAGGGAATTAAATTTTCAGATCATATTAAGGTTGCTAATCAGCTGACCTTGAGACATGGAAATTATTCTAGATTACATGAATGAGCTCAAAGTTAATCCCAAGGGTCTTTATAAATGGAAGAGGAAGGGAGAAAAGAGAGGACCAGAGAAATGGCAGCTTGAGAAGAACCTGACCTGCTGTTTCTTGGTTTGAAGATGAAGGAGGAAGGCCACAAGGCAAGAAAAGTCGGCAGCCTCTAAAAGCTGAAAAAGATAAAGAGACATATTCTTTTCAGAGGCTCCAGAAAGGTACACAGTCCTGCCTACCTATTCTGGTTTCAGACCAGTGAAACCCATTTCAGACTTCTTACCCTCTTAAATTATAAAATAACAAAATTATGTTGTATTTAAGGCACCACCTTTCTGATAAATTATTACAACATCACTAGGAAACTAATAAGGTATTAAAGCATCAATCATTTCACATATGTTGAAATAAATTATTTTAAAAATCAAATAAAAATATTTAAATAGTTAATGACAATTTTCTTATAAGATTAGATTTTATCAAAAACGTGATTAGTCAATTATTTATATAACTAAGGATAATTTGATCTGAGATTTTTCTATTTATTCTCCACGATAAAAAACTAACAATTTAAAAAAATGTCATTACTGTAATGCTAAGAAAAAGTAGGCACAAAAAACACTTTCTAAAGTCAGTTAGTCTACTTCCAAAAAGGATGAAATTTATTCATTTGCAGATAGGTTGGTTGTCATTGTTTTAACATACTTATACACTCTAAACTTTGTATAGGTAACTCATCAACTAAGTAATGATTCGAATAAACTTTTAATACATACTATACTAATGTATTCATTTTTTTCTTTCCACATTGATTTTCATCTTGGAGACATTGGTATTGTCAATAATGACAAATTCATTTTTCTTGAACAAGTTACAATTGCTTTTCAGACAGGGTTTTACGGGATTAAATGCTTATGCCTTTGCTCTCATCTTAATATTCACTAAGCATCAACTGAGGCTACTGTGTGAATAAAAAACAATTATGCCAGAAAGAATGAATCTATGTAGATAGCAGGCTCAAGACTTTCCAAGGAGCTCACAAAAGTACCTTCCAATTTGACCTGCATATCAGTTCTGTGAGGCCAGTGGGAAAGGAAACCCTCTTTCCATTTCATGAAAGTTGTAGATCTAGCAGAATGTTAATAGGCCTAGCTAAGGACACAGAGGTCTTAGACCTACTTTCTAAAATTAGAATCACAGTCATATGAATTAGTCCTTAGATTTTACTTGTGTTTGCTGACATTTCTGATCAAGAGGATAAAATGATTCTTCTTCCAATTTGCAGAATTATTGCTGCAAAGATCAAATGAAATAAATCATTAAGCAATCTTTCAATTTATAACAGCATGAAATAAATAAAATACAGTAATTAGGAATGTGTTTAACCAAAGAGGAACTATACTGTACACCAAAAACTAAAAAAAATTGTTGAAAGATATTAAAATACATAAGTGAATAGAAAATCATGTTTTCATGGACTGGAAGTCTTAATGTTAATATAATAATACTACCCAAAGTGATCTACAGGTTTAATGAAATTCTTATCAAAATCACAATGGCATTTGTGTGTGTGTGTAGAAAAATAAATCCCGAAATTGTGTGGAATCTCAAGGGACCTCAAATAGCCAAAATAATCTTGAAAAAAGATGAAATTTGGAAACTCATACTCTCTGAATTTAAAAGTTATTCTGAAGCTACAGTGATCAAAACAGTGAGATACTTGCATGAAAACAGACATATAGAAAAATAGAATAGAATTGAAAGACAATAAAAAAGCTCTGTGATATATGGCTAATTTTTTTAAATAAATATGTCAAGACCATTAAGTGAGAAAGGGGCAATCTTTTCAACAAATGTTGCTGGAAAAAATGGGATATCTATTAGCAAAAGCACAAAATTGTACTCCTATCTAACACCATATAGAAAAATTAACTCAAAATGAATCAAAGACCCAAATGAAAGGCAAAAAGCAACAAAACTATTAGAAGAAAGCATGGGGGAAACTTTTCATGATATTGGATTTGATGATGATTCCTTGGATAGAGCATCAAAAACATAGGCGACAACAAAAAAATAGATAAATTAGACTTCAACAAAATTGTAAAAATCTGTGCATCAAAGGACACTAGCAAAAGACTAAAAAGAAACCTATAGAATTGTAGAAAATATTTACAAGTAATATATTGTTAAGTGTTTAATATCAGAATATATAAGGAACTACTACAACTCAACAATAGAAAAGCAAACAACCCAATTCAAAAATGAGCAAAGGTAGGGATAGACCTATCCTCCAAAGAAGATATACAAATGCCCAGGAAACATCTAGGAAGATGCTCAACCTCTTTAGGTGTTAGGGTGGTTATTAGTTAAGAAAAAAAGGTATTAGCAACAATGTGGAAAAATTGGAACCCTTATGCCCTATTGGTGGGAATGTAAAATGGTGTGGTTACTATTCCAAACAATTTGGTGGCTCCTGCGAAAGTTAAATATGAAATTCCTACCACACAGTTGTGATGGCTAGTACCTGTAATCCCAGCACTTTGGGAGGTTGAGGAGGAGGGCAGATCATGAGGTCAAGAGATCAAGACCATCCTGGCCAACATGGTGAACCCTGTCTCTACTAAAAACACAAAAAGTAAGGCATGGTGGCACATGCCCCTAGTCCCAGCTACTTCGGAGGTGGAGGCAGGAGAATCACTTGAACCTGGGAGGCAGAGGTTGCAGTGAGCCGAGATCATGCCACTGCACTCCAGACTGGCGACAGAGTGAGATTCCATCTCCAAAAAAAGAAAAGAAAAAAAAGAAAGAAAAGAAAAAGAAAAAAGAAAAGAAATTCCCATATGAACCAAACTAGCGATTCCGCTTCCAGGTATCTACCCAAAAAATCTGAAAGAGGGTCTCACACTCATATTGGTATACCAATGTTTATAGCAGTATTTTTCACGAAGGCCAAAAGTTAGAAATACCTAAGTGTCTATGAACACATGAATAAACAAAACTGCAGTAACAATAATGAAACAGTCATATGAAGAACAAGATTCTGATGCATACTAAGACATGTATGAATCTCAAAAACATTATGCTAATGGAAGTAAGTAGGGCACAAAAGGAAAAATGTTGTATGATTTTACTTAGAAGAGGTACTTAATAGGCCATAGAGCCAGAAGGTAGCATAAAGATTACCAGCTGTTAGCAGGACAGAGAAAAGCAGAGTTATTGTTTAACAGCTACAGGGTTTCTGTTTGGGATGTTGAAAAATTTCCAGAAATGGATAGTGGTGATGGTGGCTCAACATTGCAAATGTATTTAATGCCAACAAATTATACACTTAAAAATGATTAAAATCATATATTTTATGTATATTTTAGCACTATAAAAATAAAATTGGAAAAATAGGTTTGAAACCTATAAATAATAACAATAAAAAATGCAAAAACAGTTTGAAACCTATAAATAATAACAATAGCATATTAGCTAAAATTTTTCGTGTTTTTAATTTATGCCATGCATATTCTAACTGCTTTACTTATGATAATTATTTTAAACTTTAAAATATCAATATGTAGAAAAAATTATTATTATTCCCCTTTAGAAAATGTAGAAACAGCTTTAATAACTTGTCTAAGGTTACGTAGGAAGCAGGAGCGTATCTTAGAGCTGAATAAAAAAAAAAATCTGGTTCGAGCCATGTTCTCATGTTGTCTCCAAAACCTGTATATTACTTCCTAAATTACTACACAATTGTTAAAAAAAATTCAAACGTAATAAGTTTCATGACTCAGTGTATACATAATATGCTATTTTGAGAACCCAGAGTTTTAGCTGTATGTACTGGAGAGTCATTCTAGGGTTCAGTGTCTCAAATCAGTAACTAACTGGGAAAATTGGCTATGAATCTCCATCATTGTTTTCTACCCTCCTTTCTGGCAAGGTCTTTGCAGAGGGTGCTGGGGGAGGGGGTCACAGTAAATGTAGGACCAATGCACCTAGAGAGGGTGAGAACCTGGGTGACTTTCCTTTTTACCTCCCCTCTACATCCCAACCACCTGGGACTCCTAAGCCCTTTCAAACCTGTCTCACATCAGGGAGGACTCTGGATTTTTCAGACGTATTTGAGTCCAGATTTTTCTGTCTTTAAAAGTTGTCTCATCAGCACTTCTGAAAAAGTGGTTTCTGAAAGCAATTGCCTTTAAGACTCTGCATTCTCTAAAATAATTAGCAAATTTTTACGTGGTGACTTTCTTCCTGGGGGAGTCAATTCTTAATTTTGTAGTCAGAAATCTGACTTCTTTAGATATCTTATTTTTCAAATCCAAAAGCTTTTGATTCTGTGACCCACACATGACTTCAGAGAGTGATGACCCTTCTTAAGAACAGACATGTGCCATCTCTGTCTTACAGATGGCTCCTGCATCCTGTGCCATTTGATATTTTTCTCTGTTCTGCAGTTAGGTGGCTTAGATTCTTAATTAAAAGATTCATTTTTATGGCAGCTTCTATAAAGCAAATATCCGCACATGAAGGAAGAGGAAAAAGAACAGAAGGAGAAGGGAACACGGCCTGCTTTCCACCAGATACTGAAATGTTCCACTAATCTTTTTCGCACCTTGTGGGGTTTCAATTTTCCCTTTAAAATGTGGATTAAACAAAGTTGCCAAAAAACATATGCTTTCGTGTCAAACATTTCACTTATTTGGGAGGCTGAAAGCAGCTTGAGAGTGCTCACTGACTCTGCCTGAGGAAATGGAGCAGGGTGGTTTTGGCTTTTAACTGGAAACTTTCTCCTTGAAAACTGAAGGGTGAATACAGGAGCTGTGGTGTGGGTCTGATCACTGGAGGACTGCAGGGCCATCCCAGGTATACCCCTTTTAGAGGACAGAAAAATTAGACCAAGTTGCCAGCCTCGATACTGGCCTTATCTTTTTGACTTGTGACCTGATCACATTTCACAACTAATTAGGGTCGACGAGAGTCAGTACTAACACATGAGATCTGTAGAGAAAACCCATTTGCTGTAAGCTTCCTGCGATCCTCACCAGAAGCAGATGCTGGCACTATGCTTTGTGTAAAGCTTGCAGAACCCTGAGCCAAATAAACCTGTTTACTTTATAAATTAGCCAGTCTTAGGCATTTCTTTATAGCAACACAAATGGATGAACAGAGCAGGCAGGTATAGGATATTACTATTCCCTAAGCTATGAGCCAGGCTTTTTAGACTAACTTTC
Source organism: Saimiri boliviensis (assembly GCF_048565385.1). Taxonomy (NCBI): domain Eukaryota; kingdom Metazoa; phylum Chordata; class Mammalia; order Primates; family Cebidae; genus Saimiri; species Saimiri boliviensis. The sequence goes on along the minus strand of NC_133461.1, from coordinate 37,887,764 downwards.
TCACATAATCTTCACCCTTTAATGTGAATAAGACAATATCATTCCCATTTTACAGATGAAGAAATCAAGGCTTTCTGTGACGTAATTTTTTTTCTAGGTTGCACCACTAATACTTGGAAAAAAAAAAAAACCTCAAAGCTCAGTTATTTCTTCTATTCCATTGGTTTATATGTCTGTCCTTATGCCAGAATCATACGACATTGATTGCTGTAGCTTCATAGTAAATTTTAAATTCAGGGAGTGTGAGTCTCTGACTTTTTTCTTCATTTTTCATTCTGTCCTCTAGAATTAACAATAGAGTGATGTTTTTCTAAATCCTTGCTTCCTAGGCTACTTGTCATATTATATTTACAAGTCATTGAATATAGTATGTATCCAAATTTCCTCTCTTGACCCTGCTTTTTGCCAAAATGTCTAATGAATTCATGAATTAAAAGTATTACTAAATAATCTGAAACTCACAAAACATTTTATTAGCTTATCTATCTTGCCTTTGCTCTCTGACATTAGTTACTTTAATAAATGTTTGGTTGTTAATTAATCCATTCATTCAAGAAATAATTAGATGACAGTATCTTGAGTTAGATTTACATAGATTGAGTCCCAGCTCCAAAATTACGAACTTTGTCCAAGTCATTCAACCTTTTGTAACTAGGTCTATTCATCGGTAAATTGAAAAAGTATAGTACTTTAGGGTTATTGTGAGGGTTACTGACTGCATATAGGTCTTAGAACAGTGTCTAGTATTTAGTGAATGCTATAAAAGTTATGCCTCATATGCATCAATGAGTTAAGATGTGCCTTTGTGGTATGATTGTGATGAGCATATTCCTGTTAATTTCCATCTTAGAATTCCTATATATAGCAGCTATTACTGACTACACTAGCCTGCAAAATAACTATTTGTTTTTCATGATACTATATCATGAGAGATGTATTCTCCTTTTTGAAAGAGTTTTTAATCTTCCAGAGTCCCAGTAAAGAGGTTGATAAGGAGCTGAGTTACATAAAAAGTTTCTAATAATGTTCAGAAACAAATGTATGGAGAGGACAAGTTGACTGGAGTTAAGATAGTTAAAAGGCTGTGATTGAGCAGAAGCACACGGCTCTGAATGTTGTGACCACATGAAACAAACCCTGGTTTCTCCAAAAAATTGCCTCTGATTCATTTTAGGGACACAGCCAGCGTCATGGTGATTCATTGTATGATCATCTATATTTAAAGACACAGATGTCCATCTCTCCATTCCTTTCCTTTTTCCTGCACTCTGGATTCTGGTTTCCAACCTCTTTCTGGATCTCTCTTATCGTCACATCAAACTGCACAAGTCCAAGCATAAACTAATGACAACCATCCTCAAACCCACTTCTCCTCCTGCATTTCTCTGTCAGCGAATGGCACCACCTTTCCCTGTAAGACCAGCCAGAAACTAGGGTGTCACTTAAACTTCTCCCTCAGACTCTTCTGTTTGATAAAATGCATATTTAGATAAATATTTGCCTTTTTATTCCTTTGTCTCCATTCCTGTTCCTTCTACATGTGTTCAGAAGTTCATATCTCATGTGGCTTACTGCAGCAGATTCCAAACTCTTCTTTTCTTCTGTTGAGCCAATGCCAATCTTCATCATTGTCATTAAAAAGGAATTTCTCAATACTGAATGTAATTATGGCATTGCCCTATTTGGACCCTGAATGTTTTTTCAGAGTAGCGTTAGTGTCACAGTAAAATTGAACAAAAGATGCAAAGATTTCCCAAATATTCCCTGTTTGTACACAGGCATAGCCTACCAAGTTATGAACATTTCCCACCAGAGTGGTACATTTGTTATCATTTTACTATTTATGAACTTACACTGGCACATCATTATCATCTAAAGTTCACGATTTACAGTAAGTTTCACTCTTGGTGTTTTATGTTCTATGAGTTTGAATGAGTGTATAATGACGTGGGTCCACCCTTACAGTAGCAGACAGAATATTTCACTGGTCTAACATCTTCTGTTATTTGGCGTTTACCTCTCCCTTTTCCCTAAACCCTGGCAACCACTGATCTTTGTACATTCTCCATAGTTTTCCTTTTCCAGAATGTCATATAGTTGGAATCATAGAATACATAGTTTTTAAATATTGGCATCTTTCACATAGTAGTATGCATTTGAATTTCTTCCATGTCTTTCCATGATGATAGCTCATTTCCTTTTAGTGTTGAGTAATATTCCATTGTCTGTATGCACCACGGTTTATGTATTCATAACTGAAGGACACCTTGGTTGCTTCCAAGTTTTGGCATTTCCGAATAAAGCTGTTATAAACATCATTTTGCAGGTTATTTACACTGAATAATTTTAAGGTTGAAATGCCATAATATTGGCCACAAATCTTTCCAAGCCCTGTTTTCTGTCTGTTACTCCACCTTCTCTCAGTGCAGCACATAAACTAAACAAAATTTGGTTCCAAGTCCTCAAGCTGTTTTTTCTTTTTTGCCTCTAACCCCTTGTACCTGCTGTGTTCACTGTGAGGAATGCTTTGCCTCCAGGCTCTGTATGTCCCTCTTCTTCCAGTATTTAGTGTTTGGCTCGGGAGACACCTCTTCTGCCCAGATGACCATCTCATGTTGTTGGCAGAAGTCAGAATGCCTGATTCTCATTTCACTTTGATCCTAACCTATACTGGACCACAAAGTTTCTTGAGGGCAGAGATGGGGTATATCTTTACTTTGCATTCCGTACACTTAACACAGTGTCTAGTTTCAAATATATGTTGATTAATAAATAAGTAGGTATCATATGAGAGTCAGCTGTGAGCTGGCTTTGGCTACATCAAGCACCAGAGAGAGGCTTCAGGCAAAAATATTCTTTGCTTTTTAGCAAGGAGTGTTTAAAACAGTCAGAAAAAAATCTATCCTGGGGTATAAATACACAATATTGACTGTATTGAATGTCATTTCAAATTCCTGTATAGGGCAACACATGTAGGTAAGAATCTGCACTGGTGACAAGCAGTAGGGCATTGGGAAACTATTCATGAGGAAGATCCAAGTAGTCTTTTTTTCTTCTCTTCCAAGCTCAAATAATATGTAACGTTAGAGAACACCACTGCTCATCAGGACCTTTCATTTGTCTCTAAAAGATGCGTGGGTTTAGAGTAGTTCAGAGTAGTCCACATTCCTTGCAGCTCTACAATTTTCTAAATTGTTGGCAAAAATTATATAATCTTATCATGGTTTGAGTTCTATCTCGATTTACTATATCTTTATAACTTGAGTCTGAGTTTAAAACAAATATTAAGATACAATTTCAAGAAATGCTGTGATGCTGGGAAACATGGCATTTGATGATTAAATATAAGTTAATTCATTGAGCACTTATTGGGTACATAGTAGGAGAACTGCAGTATTTTAGATATAGTGAACATCACAAAAAAAGGGTGAAACACCAGTCATAAATGGCTCTAAAATCTAACCGAGGAAGCAAAATTCAACACAAGAAAGAGAAGAGAGAAGATGTTCTAGGATATTGACCTTGCTCAGTAGCTACAAAGTAGTCATGTGAGATGTCGGGGTTGCTGAGGAGGATCTGATAGCAAAATTATGGATTTATCTGGGCCTTTAATGGCTTCCAAAGGTGATGGTAAGGGGGAATATAGGATATAAGCAAACACAAAGCCAAGGACATTGCCAAGCTTGTACTGGAGACTGGAAGGCAAGAAGGAGGGATGTGGATCATCGTGTGGGAGAATTGCCCACAGTGAGAACAGGATGGAAATCAGGGACTAGACATGCAGGCAGCTGAGAATGGAACAGGGTAGCAAACAACAGCCAACAGAGACACTCAGAGTCTGAGCTGGGCCACAAATGGAAAGGAGAAATTTGCCTCAAGGGAAATAGATAACACGGAGGGACTCCTCCAGAGGCGTCCACAATATTCTGGAGTTTAATCCAGAATGGCAGTGTTCCTCCCACCCTGAGTGACCTCCCTTCTAGGAGAGCACAAACTGGAACAAATACACAGTTAAACAATATGAACCGGACTTGCATTTTTGTATCATATCTGATGCTTTATCTGTCTTATTAACTTCTCTACTGTCTGCATGGGTCTCTGCCTGTAAATCAATAAAGAGTTCTACCTTTTTGTACTTTTGTCTGTTTGTTCTAAAACAAATGGCCCTTTCTATGTAAATGTTGGTACCTCGCCCTTTGTTTTCTTGGCTGGTATCATATTCATAAACCGAGGACCCTCTTTCCTATGTTTCTTTATTCTACAAGCTATGTCACTAAGCAGACAGCCCCCACTTTTGAGGCGAGACAGTTTCTTGCTCAGCAAGCAATGCTTTCTTCCCAGCAGGGGATTAGATGGGTGCATATATTTTGTTTTCTTGCAGCCTGAATATCAAGGTTCCAGAAGCAAAATTCAGAGCAAATGAAACACTCATCTTATCTGTCTATGGTTATAATGATTTACTCACCCACTAAAATTTAGATTTATCTAAATTAGATTCACTTAAATTCTCTTGTCTGTCATCCCTGTTAGAAAACATGAAGGTTTTCTTTCTTGTTGATGAAGAAGCTGAGACTCAATTTGCAGCCTGTTTATTCTTTTTCTCTGTCTCTCTGTCCCCACCCTCTCCACGCACATATCCCTGCTCTCTCTGACACATGTTTGTTCTCACAGGGAGAGGGCCAAGCCCCAGCTGAGGGAGTGCTTTGAGGGAGGTATATGCAGCTTCAGCTCCAGATTAATGAGCTGTTTGACTGGGACATGACGTTAGTTTAACAGCAGTTTTCCTTAAATGTGGCGTGATCAGGAATTTGCAGAAGTTTATTCTTAGCTCTTTCTTTTGGCTTCTGCAACATGTTAACAGCTTGTGCATTTTGTAATGCCTTTTTTCATTGCCATGGTAACCATTAAAACTTAAGGTATATGTGACTGAAGATCTGGCCAAGCTATTGGTTGCTGGCATGCTGGAAGGTAGTGCAAATGAAAACCACATCTAGTCCGTAGGTTTTTACAGGTGTGTCTTTTCTTAATTACCCTGGCATGTGAGATTTCTGAATAAGAAAATATTAGGAGATAGTTATTCACTTCAGAGAGAATTGACAAATTCACTTTTATATAGTGAATTCCTTAGTTCATTTTAAAATAGGATTATTTTGACCACATGTTGGTTTCTCTTCAGAGTGAATAGGCAAACCTGTTATTAAATATTAGAGAAGAGTCATGAATTTGATTTGGGGGCTAAGATTAATTGGCAGATGAAAACTGTACCCGGATCTCCACACATTTTTTTGTTTAGTTTGGTTTTGTTTTTAATGTTGTATGATCTGCTCTGTCAAGAATAGTATGGTAATTGATTAACTATTATCTTGTTTAGTTCAGGTTGTCAATACTAAGCAAATCCAGGCAAGTATGTCAAGCAAAACAACAACAAAAAACAAACAAGTTAACAAACCTAACAGCAATAACATTGAACAAACAAAACAAAACACAAACCCAATGACAACAAAAATTACTATCTTAACTATGAAAAGGTCCATGGCTATTTAATATAACTTGTTGCTATTTTGATTTTATTTCCCAGTTTGGTAAAGCTGTATTCTCTTCAGCACTATGCTGGGCATCGTAGGAGGTACTAAAAACTTGTGAGGCAAAGTTCCTATTTTCAATGATTTTGGCAAACTATTCGGAAATAAGGCTTGCATAAAGGAAATAGAGATAAAACATAGTTATGTGTTAAAATTAATACCCCCAGAAATAGGTTGAGAGAAAGTGGAAGACACTGACTGGATAGTCAGAAAAATCTTTATTTAGAAGCAATAACTTGGGCTCCATGTTGAAAGATCACATGAGACTTGGCTAGCCAGACACCAAGACTAGGAGCATGGTATTTCTGAAGAAATATTTTTTCATAATAGGATGCATCAGTGTTATAAATATGGTTGCTTGCAAGTAAAGGACAGTGAATACTGGATGAGAAGATGATTCATCCTCAGGTGAAAATAACATTTTGCTTAAAATATTGAAATTCTTAGGAAGTATGTGAATATTTTCTCATAGTTCAAATGAAGGTTACAGCCTTTTCCCATCTAACAGGAAGATGACAAATTGATGCTGAACACAACAAAGTTTGACGAACTCTTATCTAAGGCTATGATACATTTTAGGCAGAGAGAAAATACTTAAAAAATAATAATGATGACATTTCTAGACATTACAATAGTACTATATAAGCCAGAAAATTATCTATCTATCTATCTATCTATCTATCTATCTATCTATATATTTTTTTTTGAGATGGAGTTTCACTCTTGTTGCCCAGGCTGGAGTGCAATGGCGCAATCTCAGGTCACTGCAACCTCCACCTTCTGGGTTCAAACAATTCTCCTGCATCAGCTTCCCGAGTAGGTGGGATTACAGGTGTCTGCCACCACGCCCAGCTAATTTTTGTGTTTTTGGTAGAGACTGGGTTTCACCATGTTGGCCAGGCTGGTCTCGAACTCCTGACCTCAGGTGATTCACTCCCCTTGGCCTCCCAAAGTGCTGAAAGTACAGATGTGAGCCACCGTGCCTAGCCAAAAGTATCTTTCTTGATAAAGATTTTGGGGGACTGTGTTTCTTTTCCTTCTCACCGAATTCATCTATAATGATTAAAATTTGAGTTGTAGTCCTAGACAAAATAACAAACACCCAACATCTACCTGTTTAGTAAAAACAGATCTGGATGAAGCCCCTCTTCAGTAGTTGCTTTTCACGAAGACAGCATCTAACTTTGCCTGCTTCCATGCTCCATCATCGGCACATGTTCGTTTCATCAAAAATCTCATTCATGACAGGCACCCAAAGACAGAGCATTGTTCAAAACTTGGTCTTGATGCGGAAACCAGCAGGACTGTCCTGGGTTCTATTATTTCTTCTAAAACTAGGATAGATTTTAGCATTTTATTTGTGATTACAAGATTCTCTAACTGACCAGAACACTTCCTGCTTTGAGCATCTCTGCCTGCCCTGTAGTTCATAGCAATATAACTGTAAGAAAACCTCCCTGCCAAATTAGTAGTTACCTATTAGCCAATACATTAATTGACAAAAGAGCTGACTACGTAAGAGGTTAAAAAAGTGGAACTCCCCCACTGCATGATTAAATGAGCAAGAAAAAGGTTTTGATATTTCCTTTTTTGTCATATTGTTACTAGATAATTTGACCCCAAATTATCATCTGTTCTGCTGTCACATACATCAGGACCAACGGGCAAGTCATTACACACAAACACACACACTTGCTCATCCTTCTCCGTCTGCACTAACATGGAAGTCTATATTAAGAGTGTTATTTCCCTTTTTGTTTAGCGTATTTATTTTTGTGAAAATAGTAATATCACTATAAGGTTAGGAAGTCATCCTTAAAATATAATCAGTCCTTGGCAGTTGAATGTGAGTGAGTTTATTTACCATTCAAAATAAGCAGTTACCTTGGAATAAAATGCACAAATATTTGGAGATACTTGGGAATCTGCAGAGCTAGAGTAAATACCCAGAAGTGTGCAAAGGGCAAAGGTGTAATTTGTTTACGAGTCTAGAGAACTAGATTTTTATTCTGGCTTTAAATGGCAGAGCCTAGTGAGTTAGACTCACTAATTTTGTTGAGTGTCAGTTTATTTAGGTGACACATAAAATGATTGAAAGTCTCTAATTCACATTCTAAAATTCTATTTATATGATTATAATCACAAATTTGCCAGTGATCTGCCCTTCCCAAGTGGACAATTGCTAATAGACAAAGCAGAATAGATTAATGACTAGTCTCATCAAACAGTGTTTATTTTTGTTTTATTTTGTTTTGTTCTGTATTTTTGAGATGGAGTCTCACTCTGTCACCAGGCTGGAGTGCAATGGTGCAATCTGGGCTCACTGTAACCTATGTTTCCTGGGTTCAAGTGATTCTTCTGCTTCAGCCTCCCAAGTAGCTGGGACTACAGGTGTGTCCCACCATGCCCAGCTAATTTTAGTATTTTTAGTAGTGATGAGGTTTTACCATGTTGGCCAGGATAGTCTCTATCTCCTGAAGTTGTGATCTGCCCACTTCAGCCTCCCAAAGTGCTAGGATTACAGGCGTGAGCCTCTGTGCCCTGCCATCAAATAGTTTTTAAAAATCCTATAGAATTAGTCAAATAAAATCGTATGGAATTAGTCAAATTCTAAGGTGATTCCTAAATTCCTGCTCCTTTATGTGCACACCATGTGGAATTCCTTCTTACTGAGTATAGGAAGAACACGTGAATATGATGAGATCCCTGTTCCCTTGATTAGATTACGTTATAGAAGACTATATTGGCCTGTTTCACAGGAGGACGTCAATGAGACACAGTCCTACTGGGCTGGAAGAAAGTTAATATCCATGCTAACCCCCACATGTGGGGTTCATGTGACAAGGAACTATGGATGACCTCTAATAACTGAGCACAGTCTCAGGCTGTTTGATAGCTAACAAGGAAACGGGGACCTCAGTCATACAACTGAAGGGAAATGAATGGTGCCAACAATCAGCGAGCTGGGAAGAGAACCCAGAGCCTCGGATGCAATTCACAGCCCCAGCTGACACCTTTATTACCACCTGGTGAAACCTCAGCAGAAGATCCAGCTAACCAGAGTAAGACTTCTGACCCACACAAGCTGTGAAATAATAAATCTGGTTATTTTAGGTTGCTAAGTTTGTGGTAACCTGTCATACAGCAAAGAAAATGAATACCACCCCCTTCTACTGCCACTCATTTTGGAAGACTGACTTCACATAAGCACAAGCAAATATCTGAATTGAGTGGATATTAAAAAATATTTGCCCACAAATTTGACAAAGAATTAAAGGAACTCTGTAGGCAAAGCTGACTTTGTGAAGGCAGGTTTTCCTCGGCTCATGGTGGTCTCATTTAAGACTTGGACATTCAGACAAATACTCACCTCTATGTCTGTCTAGTTTCTTGTGTGTGCCTGCTTTGGTAATAGCGTTAAGTGTGTGTTGTGTGTTTGTATTTATTTGGTAATGAATCACATCAGATATTTTAGGGGTAGGTGTTCAATCTCTTATACTAGATATAACTGTGCAAGCCTGTCATTGGGGAAATTTTCTCCTGACCTCAGCTGGTGATCAGCTTATGCCCCGAAGCATGAGGATTGATAGGCCTTATAATTTTACCCAACCTAATGTAACAGCAGCTGCTGTCCTTGGTGCTTGCGATTTGATTAAATTCCCAAATTAGGGATTGCCTTTTGTAACCTGAATTCTGTCATGGTGGTAAAATCTGACAATAACTGCTCTCATTTTTACCTCTCCTACCGTGGAGTTTCTTCAATAACACGTCACCCATCTCAGATCATCACATATTACTCTGGCACTTTATTAGAATTTGGGAATTTTGTAATCCTACTCAAAATGAGATCGTATGCTTTCTAATGTAAGAAAGGAGAGAGAGAGGCCAATTCAGCTCTAAAACTGCAATTGTTTGCCTTCCTCCAGGGACACATCTCACCGATTGCCATGAAAATAAATTGGAAAGTTTACAATTCCAAATCATTGCCTACCATGTATTACTTCACAGACAAAAACAAACACTACCACCACCATCTTCATCACCAAGAATACAAGAAAATATATCCGTGAACTCTCATCTCTTCATGAGGAAAAATGCATTACAATTGGATTAGACTATAACCATTCAGCAAGTGTGTTGGTTTTCTGCTTCTCTTAAAATGATTTATTATTTATTACTATTTTTTCAAGATTATCTTCTTTATCCCTTTAGGAAAGGAGCAGTTTGGCACTCTCTGTGATTACCAAAGCAGAGCGAAAGCCTTCAACTACGGACCACTGCAATTTCCACCATAACAGGCAACCCAGCAATTAGAACCGTTTGTTACAGTGACAGCAGAGAGAACCATTTTCAAGCAACAAGGCACAGGAGCAGGAGCTGCAGGAAGAGAGAGTCTGTTCATTTGAAGGGGACTAACGCCACACAGCAGCTAATCCTGGAATGACAGGCAGTTTTGGAAACCTAGCCTGCAAAGGCTGAGATATTCACATACATTCTTGAACTTGTGGAAAAGCCAAATCTTGCTTTTTCTGACCAGGAATAAAATTGGATCATAAAATCTGGCATTTGGAAAGAGACAAAGGTTTGTCTTTAGTCCACTATCTAATTTAATTTCTTACTTGAATATTATAGATGAAAACATAAAGGTAGGCTCTTTCTTTTCTAATTCTGGAATTTAGATAGAATTTCGGTGCTCAGAAAACATCTCACAATTGAAACTTTGCAAACAGACTCATTTGTTTACAGCAAACGTATTTGAAATATAACTACAGCATCTTATTCTGTTGCCACTTTGTCATTTATCCTTATTTTCATATGTTTTATGTTAAAATGTATAGATAGCTTGGGAAAAAATGCCAATTTTGATATCTTTTTTCTTTCTTGTTCTTGTTATTCTTTCTCCTTTCTTCTCCTGCTCCTCTCTTTCTTTTTAATACACTCTTCTTTTGTTACCATTGCAGTTAGTCCTTGATATCAGCAATGACAAACTACCTGTTTCCAGTACTTGTCAGGTTATCTTTGGATTTTATTTCTCCCTGTCTCAGATGAAGCGATAATACTACTCACTTACCACAAAGAAAGCATCTGAGAATTAGTAAAATAATGTGGAATGTTTGATCTTCTCAGAGCGAGGTACTTTTTCCTCCTTTGTTCAAGGGCTATTATTATTCCGAGATTGAATGAATAAATAGCCACATGCAGATAATTTTTAGACACTGAATAAGCATCTTCCTAGATATTTTTTGTGGCAGATATTTGAATACATCACCTTCTCTAGTCTTTAATGAAAAGTCAGGCTATGAAGCAACAGTCTGTGAATATGCATCTAAGGGGAAGCATACACCAGACTCGATAGTTGACACAGAAGTTTGAAGAAATGTTTTAGCTACTGTTTTCCAGTCTGCTTTTTCAGAAGCAGGTATTGCTAATGTAGAAAAAAATGTTGATGGTCTTTCTCTTTTGTTTTGTTTTCGCAAGGACGAGGCTTTGTTTTCTTCCTGTTATTCATTTTGCAGAACTAGTGCTCCCACACCGCAGCAGCTTCTGCCAGAGTTAGAGGTGAGGACACGCTCGACCGAAGACATCTAAGATCAATTTGTTGTCTCATATTTCAACATTAAATGCAGCTTGAAATATAATTGTTAGTCCATGCACTCTCTGCCTCAAGGAAGTGTTCCAGCACCTCAGAACAGGGAGTGTGGTTATCAGTGATAAACCACAACGTGTACCCTAAACCACGGCTAACCAGAATTTTCAGGCTGAGAGTCTATGAGAGAGGGAGAGGTGCCGGAGGGAGACTGGATAAGAGAAAGACAAAAAAGACAGAGCTTTGAGGAGTCAAAAAACTGAATGGCTTGAAAGCAATTGGAAAAATTGGGAAATTTGCAAATCAAATTGCAAATACAGTATTTCATTTATAAATTATTTTTCTTTATTCTTGTCCCTACTTAAAAGGCCCCTTCTCTCTTGGTACAGCTTCACAAATCCTGCTGTTCAGGGAAGATCTGTGATGCCACTCAGGGAAAGAGATTTCTCTTTTCCCCATTCAGGAATATTTGCATGCTGGCAGAGAGCTGCTGAGGAGGACAGACTGTGTTTTTTGCGGGGACAGGGAGTGGGCAGGTAGATTGATGGTTCTGAACTGGGTAGCTAAGTGTTTTTTAGATGCCCTTTGAAGCAAGGCTTGTTAAATATCCTTGCATTGAATTCAGTGAAAGAGAAAAAGGTGTAATCACCAAATCTTGGTTTGTGGCTCCACAATGAGAGTTAACATTGCGTCACAAGCTTATGCTATTGATTTCAGGTCAGACATATCATGTGTGAGTCTTCTATAAAGGGATGGTTCCTTAGATTTTAAGAAAAGAATCCATTTAATGGATTATAGAACTGTCTAGGACCTACTTGATGATGCAATCTTCTAGGAGTACTGAAAGAGATGTCCTGGAGGTGTCCTTTCCATCCTTCTGGGTAGAGAGACAAGGATATGTGTGTCCTGTCTGGCTGAGAGTAAGACACAATGTTTTGACTTATTTGCTAATGAAAACATTTCCCTAGCTGAGAGACAGCTTGGGGTCCTGGAGAGGGCAGGATTCTACCACCACGCAGGTGAAAGTATGTGTTCCCATCCCATCATTTACTACCTGTGTGACCCCATAGACAATTTACTCAGGCTCCAGGAACAGTTTTCTCATTAGTACAAACGACACAATTGTATTTTCACTGAAGGACTTGAAAGATGACGATCATAACAAACAGTTAACCCTTTCCCCATTTTGAGGGTGAGAACCAAAAAGTGCTATAGTAATGTTCTCAAGGGCACACAGCTATTAAGTGAGAGAAAGGTATACAAACTCAGTTTGTTTTCCTCTAAAGCCTTTGTTCCCCTGCATAATGAAATAAATCTCAGTCTTTCTATAACATTTACTTTGCTGACTCTGCTCATCTTTGGTGACATCCTGTTCTGTCTTTGGGACAGTGGAGTCAGGCAAGAAAGACTGCTCAAATGAGTATCTGCACCAGTTGTGTGTCCTGGATTCTAGAACAACGTTGGCATACTTTTTTTCATTTTTAAATCCCTTAAAGTATTTGAAGATGATACCCATGGCCCCTCAAGACTTCTCTTTACCCAGCTAAACACCTACAATTCCCTCAAGCATTTATCTGAGGATCTGGCTTCTAGAATGCTCCAAATCCTGGTTATTTTTGAGTTAATTATTTTCTACCCTGATCCACATAAAACATAACAATTTTACTATGAAGAAGAAAAATTATAATCCACCCTCATGAACGAATACTTAATCAATTATGTTTTCATAAAAGTCTGTTTTTGGTTTATTTCATTCTTTCATTTTTTCCCTTCAAGATTTCTGCAGCAATGATAGGGAATTACAGATGCTCTTCTAGTCAAACTACCTTTGTTATCTCCATGTGGGATTTATGACAGCTTGAATTGTGGAGTATGTGCTGCACCTTGGCCAAGAAGTCTCTAGCTCTGGGTAATATTAGGTTGATGCAAATGTAATTGTGATTTTTGCCATTAAAAGTAATTGCAAAAACCACAATTACATTTGCACCAACCTAATATTAACCCCCTGGCCTGATCCAGCCACTTAGGTCTTTACTGAGGCACATGGAGTTGGGTGTTGGTCTCTATCTCAACCCCAAAGGGAACAGCAATATAAGTTTGGTCTTCAGAAACCTAAATTTAAGAGAAGATATTTTATAAATAAGAACAGCATCAAAAACAACATGAACATTCTTTTTTTAAAAATTTTCAAATCCATTTATGTAATTTATGTCCTGTGACTATCACCAGAATATATTCTATGAAAAAAGTAAGGAAACTACTACTTTTATGCTCTTTATGAGGATATTGAAGTTCAGGAAATTTAAAGCATTGCCCAAAACTTCAACCTTGTTTTGATGATGGCAGGTGTTCAGTGGAAGTTTATGAGAACCTATACCAGTCAATGGGCTGACTGATATTGACCAAGAGAAAGGGAGAAGGTCTTACCAAGCAACCAGGAACCAAATGAGGATTTCTGGAAAGATCTTTTTGTTTGTTTGTTTGTTTTTTTGAATGCACAACTACTGTCTATTTCTAATGCAGGATAGTCTCAGTAGTGGCCTGAATTTTTGATCATAAAGTGGGGACGTGGAGTGTTATAACGTGATGGAAGAAAAACGGTAGTCACAGTGGTGGAAATGTGCTTTTGTAATAATACACAATGCTATAATTGGGAATGAATGGTAAAAGAGGCACAATTATCTTTCTGTGTGAACTTATGAGTCAGGCATTGGCTAGGACAGAGAAGATTTGGATTCCGAATCTGACTCTGCCATGCCACAGTTGACAGACATCTCACTTCAGCATTCCAGATCAGTTTCATCACCTGTCAAATAAAGGATCAAATTAACTATAAGGACCCACAGAGCTTCAGAATTGTGCAATTCCATGTCTTATTCCCTTAGAAGACATCAAGATTACAACAGATTTGGCATACTTAGATTATCAGCCAGAAAGTAACCCTAACCCTAGCCCTACAATAGAAATTGGCTTTTGTGATTATAGGGGATGAGAATTTCTGTGGTCTCTTATCTCCAACCTGAAGACCCAGAAAAGCTGGTAGTGTAATTTGGTCTAAGTCAGAAGGCCTGAGAAGCAGGGAAGCCTATAGTGTAAGTCTTGTTCCAGTTCATAGGCCTCTGGTCCGTGAGTGCTGATGTGTAAGCGCAGGAGAAGATGGATGTCCCAGCTCAAGAAAAGAGAACAAAGGTACTTTTCCTGTGTCTTTTTGTTCTATTCAGGTCCTGATGAATTGGATGATCCCCATCCACATTCTTAAGAGAAAGGTCTCAGCCTACAAATTCAAATGCTAATGTCTTCTGGAAACATCCTCACAGACATATGCAGAAAATTTTATTAGCTACCTAGGCATCTCATAGCCTAGTCAAGTTGTCACATAAAATTAGCCATCACAGTCAGGAGGAGAACAGCATCTTAGAGAGTTTTAATTTTGGGAAGATCACCAAAATCTACATTACAAAAAAACTTCAACCATCAATTTGCCATTGCTTAACCATATACCTTTATCAAGCAGATTGGAATACAAGGCCCATAAAATCTTTTCCAAGGTCACCATTATTATGTAGGAGATTTAGAACTAATGTCCAAGCTTCCCGACTTTCAGGTTAATCTCACCTCTTAGATGATGCCCTCATCAGACGACTTCTACAAGTCAGAGCTATGGCTAAGGCATCAAACATTCAAACACTGCAGACAGTCTACCACCTAGTGTAATCACCACTCTACCACTATAAATACTTTTTCCCACAATGATATACATATACTTTTTCATACACTCACATACTCACATGTACACTCACAGAGGCATATCCGTTCACAAACAGCCAAGCACATGCATGAACACACATACACCTCAGCCAAATATAATCATGCACACTCATATTCATACATGGACACATGCACATTTATATACAGGCACATACACAGTTCCAATTGGTTGGCATGGGACACATTTCTTTTTTCATTCTTAGACTTGAAAAATTCATATTTATTCTTAAGAATTTGATTCTGGGAGTCTCTCTTCTCTGACTGCTCTCCAGAGACGGACCGTGCATCTTCTGTGTTACTCAAGATAGTTCATAAGTTTCTCTTATTTCATGCATTATATTCCACCGTTTTGTGCAATTTCTTTTTTGTAGCACCAGGTATAGTATAACTGTCTTCTGGAAAAGCAGCATATTTTTCTTTCTTTTGTTTCTTTGTAATCTACCAGAGTACTTGTCATGATAAGCATTTCTTAAACTGAAATAAACTGATGATTCTGCATTACAAGTAATACAGAAGAAAGTATTCTAGGAGATGAGGCAATACATATGGCCCTACTTCTTGAGCTATGTCCATTCACCTTGCATTCTTGCCTAGCTTTGCAGAATTTCTGTAACTCACTCATTCATTTAAAGAATGTCTCAATCACTGTGTGATAGATGATGTGCCAAGTGCACTGAGGGTAACAAATCTGAGTGTTAAATATCTTGTCTTCAAAAAAGTTGCTATCTGGTTTAAGAGTAGGGTAGAGACAGAAGAATGCAACAATTCATGGAATACTGCCATAAAAAGAGAGAGCTAAGTGAATAAAAAAGGAGCCCTACAGATATCCAGAGAAAAGGAAAGGATAATCTGGGAAAACTCTATGCAAGCTTCCAGCCTCTGCTCCTGATATTTGCCAGCCTCCAGCTTCCACCCCTAGTACTGACCTTTAATCTGGTCTTAGAAGAAAGGCTCCTTACATCCCAAGTCCTAGAGAAACTCTCACTCACAGGAGACTAATATGATCTGTCTATTACCACTGAATCCCACCGTATGTAATTCCACTTCAATTCTGGCACAATTTTACATTGCAGAATACAAGTCAGGTTCAAATAATTTCATATGCTGACTTTCTTATTCAATATTCCAAGACAAGGCATACCAAAGAAAGACCAAAATGCCACACATACTAAAAAACTCATTTAGCTCAAGCCATTAAAAAATTTAGATGGATTCAAGACTGCAAGCCTAGGATGAAGAGAGGAAAATGCACTGAAGAGATAAAAATATGGTTTTTGACAGAAATGAATGAGAAGATGAATTGAGCCATAGGCATAGAGGGAAGCCAGAGCAAAGAAATGCTTGAGAACATTCTCCTGCCACCTTCCTCTGCAAGTCTTCAGGGCCTACAGGGGCAGCAGAGACTGGTGTTTACAGTTATTTATGTCAACAGAACTTGAATGTTCTCTCTTCTTTTTCTCTGCAGGCCACTGAATTACCTTGAAAGAAAGGATGGTTGCAGTTTAGAAAAGCAAAGCAGGCCTAGGTGAGGGTCAGAAACAGTGGGAAGGCATAGACATGCCCACTGCCTCTCCAAATCTCGCTATCATTCCTACCCCTTTATAGCCCACACCCTGGCTGACCTCTGTGCCTGAACTGTGGTGTCATGAAGGAAAGTTTATTATTCAAACTCGAGGAAAGCTACCAGCACATGAAACACGAAAGAATGAATGCAGCATCCTAACAGCTCTCTCTGGAAGACAGATGCCTCTCATCAGACTCTCCAGGGGGCAGAATCTGGTCAGGGGAAGTGACAGGGCTCAAGAGGGGCCAGGTCATTGTGAGGAAGTTTATTATGAGGGGAAAAAAAGAATATCAAAATAAGATAGAAAGCGACCACAGGGATCACTTTTATCTATGCCTTCAACGTCCATCCCCTTTTTCTCCTTTTCCCCCAAACCCTTCTCTGCATAATTCCCCATGTCTGCTCATTTGTTTCAATGATCAGAATTCTTTCTTCAGAAGTACTCATGCTGCTGAATCCAAAATGGTGACTCTGTTTTTCTTGAGAATACCTTATTCTCTCCTTGATGCCTGTGCTAACAAACATACCCACCTCCCACACATGCTTGCCTTGCAGATTGATAACATGGATTAAAGAAATGTTTATCAATTGCTTTTGTGACTTCTAAGCATTTTCATGAACATGCCCAGGAAAGTCTCATACGTTAGGCATTATTATTGTCACTGTATCACAGATGAGGAAACCGAGTCATGGAAGAGAGCTAAGTCGGTCAATAACATCACAACAGCTTAGTAAGTGAGTTTATATTTAGGCTTTTGATCTCATATTGCATTTGTTCCAGCATCTAAGTTTGCCTTTGATATTATCTTACCTCGTTACCATGGCCTTAGGTCAATTTTTTTTTATGATGTCTTTCTGAATAAATCAATCTACACAATAATCTTCTTTGAAGTATGCTATGATGATAATAATTATAATTTTAGAAGTTATGTAGTCTGATTATCTTTTGTGGTATATAGCAAAGCAATATATAATCACTTACAAAAGTTATACAGTTTTACTTAAGAGATACTGAGTGTTAATCATATAAGTCAAATTATTTCTTGACAACATGCTTATCACCTCCAAACAGAATTTCTTGTCTACCAGGCTTTGAGGCACCAGGCACACTTCCAGGGAGTGTCTATCATTTTCTAGTTAATCCAAATAAATATTTTATTTCACTTACTGAATCATAAGCTTTGGAAGACAAAAATTATCCTTTGTATTTCCTGTATTCTTGCATAATCTACCACGTCCTTATCTCTGTAGAAGCTAGGCACATAGTATGTGTGCAATGAAATCCAGCTATCTGAGTCATAACAAGTTAAGTATAAGTCATTAGCTTTATTAGTGCCTTCTGCTGTTGTTTTGGTGGTTATTGCATATCAATTTCAGTGTGTTTCTGTTTCTCAAATGCTTAGAAAATGCCAAGCCTTCCAACTCCCAGGATTTTTGGCAGATCTGCATTTGTGCCAATTTTTAAAGAGGCTGAGAAAGCTTATTGAGAAAGCTTATTTTTAGTTCCATTTTTTTTCATCTGCTAATGTTGCATGTTCAGCCAAAGCATGAACAGCATCCCACCAGCCATATTGCATTACATTATGAAATTGAGAATTGCATTAACAAGATAATCTCATAGATATTTTCAAGACAGGAGAAATGTGCACAGTCATTTTCTAAAGGGCAAGGAGAAAATGGCATCCAATTGGACAGCAGTTGATACTGGAAAAGAAGAGTCCAGCCCAAGTGAGCGTCTGGGCTGCTTTCTGTGACAGACGTCACCCTCCCAGCCAGCCTGCCAGTGCCTCAGCAGCATATGCGGTAATCTAGAAGATGTGGTTTCTAGTTACCAACCTGATATCGCTCTGCAGCATGAAAATGAAGTGACTAATGTCAGGTGAGTATAAAAATTTCCTGGAAAGCTTTGCCTTTAACAGAAGTTGACAGCTTTAAATTTTTGTTATGTTACATGAAACAAATTTAAGAAAGTTTCATTTCTTAGTATGAGGAGTTATAGCCATTAAACATCTCCAACTTTCTGAGAAATAAAACAAAATGATTTTACTTCCTTCATCAACTTTGACATTTTTTAAGTCAGAAATACCTGGGTGTTTTGAGAAAGCAGTAGAAGGAGTAAACCTCCATACTATTTTCCCAGGCCTTACCCAAATCACCAAAGAGAGAGTAGAGGGGAGAGTGGAGACAGATGTTTACCAACACCAGATCTAAACCCTTGCATGTGTCATGTGATGAGACCAAATCAAAGAAAGATGGCAGGACAGACAAAGGGCCATTCTTGTATGAGTGGGTCTTAGTAACAAAAAATAGGGACAAGGGTTGATGGCTTGGGTAGACAATGGGAGACATGAGTCTGCCACTTGGAAAACCTCCTCCCTATAGATTCCTCTGCCTTTCCCATGCCCATATTAATTAATAGTACCTGAAACCTAGTGGAAGATAAGCTACAGGAAAGCATGAGGCTGTACTAAAGGAGACATTTTTTATGACGATATTTTAACCATAGCTCAGCAAGAATGAGCCTCCACAATCAGAAATTTAAAGATAATAAAATATTTTACAAATTGGCCACTCAGAGGCTGAGCATGGTGGCTTATGCCTATAATCCCAACACATTGGGAGGTTAAGGTGGGAGAATCACTTGACCCCAGGAGTTCAAGACAACCTAATCAACAAAGAGTGACCTCATCTCTACAAAGAAAACAAACAAACAAAAAACACTTGCCCACTCACCATAGCACATTCTAGAACCAGACTAGGACTCTCAACCACCTCCACACAGATTAGAAAAAAAATTTTGCCATAGTATTATGAAATAATCATACTGTGAAACAGTTAAAATTATCAGGGATAACCAAAACAAGAAAAGAAGAGACATTTATAGACAGCAATGGTTTTGCTCATAAAACATGAATGGAATAATGGAATGATAAAAGAATAGACTCATGATGAGTGGGGTGGCTAACTTGAAAGATGAATCCAAGCACATAATCCAAACACATAATCACACAGCAGATGGAAAAGTTGCATTGAGAAGTCGCGATCAGAATTGAAATACCAGAAACCAAATAAATTATGTGAAGACAGGCTTGACGACACTCAAATCACACCCAGAGAACAGCCAGGTAAGTGAAAGAAGAAAAGAGAGAAGACAAGTGTGAAGGACACCAGGGGAGCTTATCTTGGGGAAACTTGTCCTCATAAAGAGAATAAGCCAAATGAAACAGAAAAAGTAATCACAGATATGATAGAAGAATGAATAATTTAACTGACAGAGGACTTACTCCTACAGATGGAAAGATTTGAATGTATACCAGGTAAAATTAAGTCACAGGAGCTAAACATACCCTATTGAAATAATGGAATCTAAAGAGTGAAGATACAATCTTACACATATATTGACATAAAAAAGTACCATATATTCCCAATTATATGAAAATCTGTGATGACTCTGAGTAGAAAACAGTCCTGTATTCTCTTAATGAGACGATTAAAAATACAGGGACAACTTGGAAATATAATTCAAGTTCTACTACTAATATTTAATTTCTGCTGCTTTAGCATAATTTAACCTATCAGGTTAAACCATAGGAAATTGTTAGCTTTCAACTTTTTCCTTACAGAAAAACAAACAAACAAGACAAACAGGCAAACAAATGAACAAACAAAACAATTGTCTATGGATCAATTTAAAACTCCTACCAAGTTCAGTATCTTTTGTGTAAGCTTGGTGAGTAATGGCTCTTTTGAATATGTGCTAATATACAATCAATAGAAACTTTTTATGCATCTGAAAGTTTTCATTTTAATAATATCAGGGAAGTTTTAGAAACATCCTAAAGATTTTTTTATTTTTTATTTTTTTGATTTTTTTTAGCAATGTAACTACACACCCTAATTCTTCAAAAAATAATTTTCAGGTGGCTCATTTATAATGAAATACAGCACTTGCAGGCATAACGCAGTGCCCGCAGGAATAATGAAGAAAACTCAGTTGAAATATTTTGTCTGCTGAGTGTCATTGGATGAGATTTGTGAGTCTCCCAAATTAGCACTGATTGAGGTGGTTTCACCCTAATGTGTCTCTGCAACAAACTTCTGTATTCCTTCTAGGAGAGATGCCTTAAAGACTTGGTAAAAGTTACCTCTCTCTGTGCTGAGGCTAGCTTCAGATTTCTCTCTTGTATCATGAGAAATTAGAACTGGAAAAAAAGAAAGTTTCAAGGTTTTTAAATTCCATATTCAGCCAAGAAGTGATACACTTGTGAAGACTGAAAGACTGCCTAACTTGAGAAGAGTAACACCCATGAACACTGTCTTAAACAAACTTAAGAGAAGACATATAGCTATTCTATGAAATCAGGCTCTGAATATTATAATTTTTAGAAAAAGTGATATTTCACTTGAGAATAAGTAATTTACCTAAAATAGACTTCAATCAAAACCAAGAGTTTGGACCTGGGAGTGAAAACTGGACATTTAACATAACTGGTATATTCACAAAAGCTAGTAAAGTGATTAAAAGCCTAGTTTTAATCCCATTTTAGTACGGTTACATCCATGATCCTGAGTGCATTACTAAAAACTCTGTGGTAGAACTCCTTATTTATATTGAATAATACTGAATCTGCCTCATGTGATTGCCATGACATGAGATGTATTCCTTCATGTGAAGTTCTGAGAACAGGGTCTGGTTACACCAACGTGGAATTGCTATAATTATTGTTACCGCTGCAAGTACTAGGAAATCAATGGAGAATATTGCATTTTCCAGGATGATTCCTCAGGAAATAAGGGCTTGGCAGTGGGATTTGTTATAATTTTTATTCAAAATAGTTTTATTATTTATACTGTTTCATTTCTTTCTGAAGTCAATATGTATATTTCTTAGTAAATTTTAATTATAGATAAATTAAAACAAATGCCAATAACTATGAGATTAATTTTAAAAATCAACTTAAATTTTTCATAAAACAGTTTGTGTTCAATCATTCGTTCAAAATCAATAGTCCTCATCCTGGGGATTATGTGTGGTAAATTGTGTAAATGTCTGAGTTCTGGATTATTGCATACCAAAAAAATTAGGGAAATTAGATAAGGAAAAGAAAACTTATCCCAAACAAAAAACACACTGAATGCCAGAATAGAGTATTTAAATCTCTCTATATTAAAATGTTATACATTTTATACAATATTTATTTGCCTGGTAATCTTTTATAACTTAGTCGTTGTAAAGTTCTACTTGGTAGATGATAAACCTATGGAAATAGCACATCTCAGTAGGGCAGCAAAGCTAGTTGCCATTGAGCACAACACTCACTCTACTGCCCTTTGGTATTCAATCAGATTGGCATTAATATCCCACATGGAGTCAGGACACATACAAATTCTGAACAGAAAGCACATTCAACATTTGATGACATGTGTTAAGCAAATATCAATATTAGCTGAAATACTTCAGTGTTCGCATCAATAATAAGCAGTGTGATAAACAAGGTGAATGCTAGGGAAATGAATCAGTTTTAAGAAAAGTCTTCTAAATTTAATAGAGGTGACAATATTTGAAGGTCCTATATAAATATTCCTCCAAATATATTAGTAGAATTCCAAGCCTCAAGTGAGCATGTTATGTGCTAAACTTCCTACCTAGATCAAAAATCCCTTAGAGCATTTATTTCACTGTTCTATACCAAAGAAACATTTGATAAGATGTCGCTTTTATTGATGATAATGAAAAATGAAAATTGTAACAACAATGGAGGTGTTGCTACTGTCTTAGTACCACCATGGTCTTGCTAGAGGGAAAGCAAGAGCTTGAAAGGAGGAGAGATGGAAAACAACCTTGGAGAAGACTTACAAGTAACCTTAAAGATCTGTAAGGCTGCATTTTTAATAAATTCAGTGGTTAGAATAATAATGCTGTATTTCCAAACACACATAGAAGTCAAAATGAATAGACTGAAAGGCAGAGATTCGCCCCCCAGCTGTGCAGGGATCATCAGACCATTATTGAGATGCTTATCCTCTGCAAAATGGCTTGTGTTGAAATTATTTTTTAAGGGCATCATTTCTTTTAGAAAAACTTCATTACTAATTTGCCAATTGAATATCCCATAAGATATTGGAAAGCATTAGTGAATATAAAGTGAGTATTTTGATTTAAAAAACATGTGCATCCCCTGTTGTTCAATAATAATGCGGATGAATAACATCTACTTCAGGTTTTCAAATGTAATTTATGGTGATAAGACTTTTAGACAGGGGATGGATGAGCTGATGGATGATATACATATAGTTGAAACTCAGGTAATGACTGTGACATGTTTTGCATTAGGTTATGATAATGTGAAAACAATCAAAGTAATATTTTTTTAAAAACTGCCAAGAAGATAAGTGAAATAATAAACTCCATTATATCAAGTACTCTGGTTTTCAAATGCTTTCAACATCTTCAGTTCTAGTTTAGGAGGTGCTTTGCCTAACAAAACACAACCAGTTGAAATCTTCAGTGGGGAAGAGAAGGGAGTGATGTTAGGGACATTTTCAGATTTGACATTGAATAACCCATATATCAGCTCTATAAAGTACAGTAATGACAGAGGAAGGAGATAAATTAACTTCTGCTTTTAAAAAAATATTTCTGTATTGTCTGATTTTTAAAAAGTTATTCATATAATTAGTTAATAATAAAAAGATACCTTTTTTAATGATGTAAAAATCAGTATTCTTATAGATTTGGCAACAGAGAATATCTACAATTAATGACTCTTGGAGAGAAGACAAGTTAATATAAGATTGGATGAGGGTACTTTTCATGTGAGTGAAATCGATTTTACAAATCTACAAATCCTGTGGATGGGATAGATTTTTTTTTTTTTTTTTTTTTTGAGTCTTGATCTGTCACCATGCTGGAGTGCAGTGGCATGATCGCAGCTCCAGTTCCTAGGTTCAAGAGATTCTCCTGCCTCTGCCTTCTGAACAGCTGGGACTACAGGCGATGCAATCATGCCCAGCTAATTTTGTAGTTTTAGTAGAGACACGGTTTCACCATATTGAACAGGACAGTCTCAATCTCTTGACCTGGTGACCTGCCCACCTCAGCCTCCCAAAGTGCTGGGATTACAGACATGAGTCACCATGCCCAGCCTTAGAATTTTTTTTTCCTCAGGTATTCAATATACATTAGGAAGACAATCAGAACAACCAGAAAATATTTTAAACTGATTATCACTAAAAATTTGCCTAAACACTCAAAGCCAAACAAATGCAGATTAAAAAAAATTGACTAATCAAAATCTCTTCACATCCATATCTAGTTACAATATATCCAACTGGTCAGTAATTAACCAATATTCACACTGAAGTTCTACAGGTGCTTCTCAGGCCATCATGAGCTCCCAAGACCTTCTTTTTCTTTTTGAGGCGTGAGATTGGAGATATTATCTATTAAATTTTTTTAAAATATGTATGTCCTTTGACCTAACAACTTTCACTATACAGATCTTTATATACTTTGGCAAAATGATATATGTATATTATTCCATGCACAATTGTTTATAAGAGCAAAGAATGAGAAACAATGCAAATGTCTTCCAATAGGAGGCAGGTTATAGAAACTGCAGCACATCCAGATTAACTCCTGCTTTATCCGCCCATTCATTTCCATTAGTTCTCCAACACAGAGGATACCTCAGTCAGTTCTTCAGTGATATAATCTCCTTAATTTTTCTCCATAGATTTTTTTCTTGATAGCAATTGTCATTACACACTTATGTGCTCGATAATGTGTGTGTGTGTTGTTGTTTTCGTCTGCTTTCTTCCCTATTTTATGAAAACAAAAGCAAAAACAAAAACAAAAAACTGCAGCTGCTTCCACACACTTCCCACCTCTGGAAGACAACATAGGATAACCACCCAAATATTTTATAAGTCCCTGGCAGACAGCAAATGCCACAGACATATAGCATGCAAAGCCTGGCAATCTCAGTTCGTGGTACAATAGGTTTCCATTATATCAAGTGTTCTGGTTTTTCATCCATGTGGGCTGTTAGGGAAAAGGATCAAGTTCACATCTAGGAAGACTTGGACTTTGTAATGAAGCCAAAGAGAAAATAAATTGGCCCAGCTAGATGTTGTTCTGGGTAGCAATTAGGTGGGCAAGGGCACAGTATTCAAAAAGGTGTTTCTAGCTAAGGTGTACTTATTATAGGTGACTCAGTCTGGTGGAGAATGCACAGGAACTGAAATGGAGAAAACAGTCATATGAAGGAGGGGAGGAGGTGCTGATCATAGTACCAGGGGCCTCACATTCCAACCAAAGTTTAGGAAAAGGCACTAGCTCTGGCACATTTAGACAAGACAACCAGACAGAACGTAAAAATAGGAGTCCTTGATGGACACTGAGTGCTAAATACTAGAGAAGCAATGTGTAGAGAAACAGGGACTGGAAGGAAGCTAATACTTATTAAAAACCTTTTTCTATGCTTTGCTTGTGAAAATGGAGGGGTTGAATGGGGAAATAAAGTGAGAGCACTTAACTCTCTCGTCCCAGTGAAGCCTTGAATCGAGGTGGCGAGGTTTTCTCTAGCATGGGGGAACTTCTCGCACACCCTGGCCTTTACAGGCTTGGAGTATATACCCTGTGAGCATTTATGTGACTAGAGTCATATAAGAAAGTGCTGAATGGAGATCTGCCTTCTCCTACCAGTGCTGCAGTCACAGGCTCAGAATTGGGGGTGTCTTTGTTTTTCTCCTCCAAGTAGTATGTACAGAGTAAGAGGAGATAAAATCATTTGTTCTCATTTTTTGATCAGAGTCTCTTTGACTGTGAATCTTTGGTGAAACATAATGTTTTGAGAAAGTTCAATATTAAAACCTTCTTTTCCCTAAAGTAACCATCACCCCAATAATTTATAAAAATCAATCAGTAATGGATAGGATAATAATTAAACCTCATTACTAAGTTTAACGGTTGGTCTAGGAATCTCAATGGGAACGTAAGTTCTGAGTTCCAGACATATAATTTCAAAAAAGTCTCATGGAATCATCTGTTTTTTATGTCAATGTTACTTTTATTTATGTTAGCTTCCAGGTTTTTTAGGCTTAATGAAGTAGGACTCAAAATAGTTTATTAAACAATTAAAACAAACAAAAACTTGGCTTCCTGACACCTGAATTTTTAGTCCTCTGAATAAAACTGAAAGCTATTCTCATTCAGTGTCACTCTTCATATACACATACCTTTGAGACAGTGGAAGTAGCCTCACTTGCTGTCCTCATGCCAAAACCCATGAGACTAAGAGAAAAAGAAATGCAAAGCCTTAAGTCTGAGGTCTTTTATTCAACCCCATGACCTATGATAACATAAAGAAATTCATTTTCTGTTTAGTGAGACCTCATTTTCTAAAAGATAAGCCTCCTATGCATTGAAATATCCTCTCTCCCATCAGGGCATAGACACCCCAAACTTGAGAATGCTATTTCTGTCTATCCTGAGCATACATTCATTGGAAAGTCTCTTAACATTTCCGTGCTTGCCTTTGCCCTTCTGCAAATTAATCTTGTAATACCCATTTTGAAAGAGTGATAGGGAGCTTTTGACATGTGTAACAAGGACTTTGAGATCCTCAGATGAAAGAAGCCTCAGATGTACAAAAGCATTATCCTTATTGCATGTGCATTTTCTTCTATGGTCTAACTGAGGGGAGGGATTAGGGGAGATTAATTGTGCATATGATCTGTCTAATCGGTTAAGGAGAGCGCAGAATGCTCATGACCTTCAAGAACACCAAATAAAACAGCATGTGCCAAGGCAGTTTCCTGAGTTTAGTTTATTGTTTCAGCAGAGGTTAAGCGAGGGGAGAGATGGAAGTGCTTGAGTTTTGAGACAATACGATTGTAAAGGGGCAGAAAGGTAAAAGCCTTGGAAACATGTATGTATATAAAGTGAATAAATACAGCAAAGGTCTTGGGCCTTAGACACAAAATTTTAAAGTCCATTTTCATTCCTCTTATTCGATGTACTTTGTGAGGTAAAGAAATGCATTAGTTCTGATTTCACTCCCGCTAAAATGAGTTTAGAAACAGAGGCCACTTGCTTTAATCTTTTCAATCCCTGCATTCTTCAGTTATAGATAAGATTCAATAATAGGTGCTCAGTTCCTCTAGTCTATTGAGAGAGATGTATTAGACAAATAGAAAGAACTTCCCTTGGAGAGAAAGCCGTGATTATTGTTCCAAAGGTCAATAAAGTTAGAGAAATTGTTAATCACAAAGACTTTAAATTGCACTGTGAGTCCTGCCCTTCAGCTTTGCAACTTCTTTTCAAGTCCATCAACCAATCCGAAGAAGGAAAGTAATGTGCTTTCTCTGGCTTAGTGAATATTACAAAATGTAATTACTTTCCTTTCCTAATAACCCCATTGTCCTTTAACTTTTAATCATGCTTCACCTATCCATTCACACATGCTCTTAAATTAGGTTATACTATATCTACATGAGCTCAATAGGACAGTCGTTTGGAAATAGGAGTTATACCCACTTGGTTTGCTCCCTATGCATGTCCCAAACTCACATACACACATTATCTTTCTTCTGTTTCTTATTCCTTAAGTGCCTTAAGCTTTTGAGCCTCAAATGTTGTGAATGTCTTGTACTTATTGCTCACAGCTGTGAGCCTATATAATTTTTTTACCACGAATAAAATACCATTTTCTCCATAAGTCATGTCCAGTGTGAAATGATTTTATATATTGGAATGCCTTTAAGTATCGTTTTGATGACTAACACATTAAAATATCTTGGTAAAGAGAAGTGGGAAAACATGTAAGGTGATAGAGATAAAAAGCTAGGCTAGAGCATCTCTTACTTTCACCTGATACTGATCACTTATTCATTGACTTTTACAGAGAAGTAAAGGAGTACTGGGCTTTCACATAGGTCACATAAGTAGTATGATAGAGTTTTGTGTAAAGACAAGTTGGTTGTCTCTCAGGACATGCATATCTGGGATTCTTGCATGACGATATCACTACTGCTAAGTAGCTGACATTTTTAGTACATAATTCACTATTCATTTATATTGTGACTATACAAAAATATCCAGAGCATGTAGAACATATTGTCTTAAATATAAACTGGCCTTCCAAAGTATGTATAAATCATGTCCATAGCATATATTCTATATGATGTGGCAGATTTCTTATAGAGCTTTAAAGTTAGAAAACGCTTTTACATATTGCATATGATACTTTCAAGATGTGGCCAGGCAGTTTATAGATGATCTCTGAGTTAATTACAGAACTAATAAGATGCAGAAGATGAATTGACATCATGTGTTCAGATGCAAAAGCCCTTGCTACAATCTCAGGCTATTTTTCGATTGTGGGGATAACAATACAGTGGAATTTGCTGGTGAAATGGCAATTGAATAGGTACAATTGTCTAGGGTCTTCAGAGGCTCCAAATTATTCTTATGTAAAGGAGTTAAGAACTGTCACTGTTTCTGAAACTAAGGAGTGGTAAAAGCAAATTCTCCTTCCTCTATATTACTAGTTAAATAGAGACCTAGCTACGTGGTGAAGGTCTAATGAGCAAATGACAATGGTTTGTAAGCATTCACCTATAAGTAAAAATATGAAAGTCAGTATTATAACTATGATTGTAAATAGATTATGAATTGGACATAGCCATACCACTCACTGTATTAGAGGTGCTGTGAGGATTAACAGAAGTGATGTATAGCAAATTCTTACCACATTCCCTGATTCACAGCAAACACAGAATACTTATATTTCATCACCATTAGCATTACCAGCATCAGCATCACTGGCATTATTATAGTTTTACTTGAGATTTTAAATTCTAAGGTGTGAGGACTCAGCTATTAGATATTATTTTTAAATAATATCTAATTCTGGATCAGAATTATGTACTTAGAGACAAAGAAAATAATGATGCCATGTTACTGAATAAGCTCAGAAATGCAGAAATCAGAGTCTGAGACAAAAAACACATAAACAATAAAAGTGAGGTTATAAGCCCCAGCAGTTAGTCCACAGGGTACATCTTCATCTGGTTTGTGAATTAACTCCAGCTTGCCCAACCAGCAACCTCCTTGAATGTTACTATATTTATCAGCATAAAAGCAGAATGATGGTTTTAGAAATGAGGAATGCTGGCTGCTTTCTCCAGACTAGACATTGGAGCAATACTCATCTAACTTCATCTCTTACGTGTACTAGAAACGGAAGGACTGTCTAGTAAAGCTACTTGTCCTGCACACCCACATGCACACCAGTAGAACGCTAGAGATAACTTTGCCCTTTTCTCCAGGTTGACTGTATGCCTAGGCACTATAGTGGTTTTTGAATTTGTATGAGCTGTGTGTTATTGTCATGGCCTCCCAGCCTGAAAGGATCTCTACACTATGCCTTCAGTACCATTATTAATGTTTTATTTATCTGTGTTAAGTGTTGCCCTCTCCCATTGTCTTCATTAGAATGCAAATTATACTGAAACAAATATCACATTAAATAAGTATGAATATGTTTATTAGATCAATTTCTTTTTACAAGAGACAATAGGCAAAAGGAGAGTGCTAGGTGCACAGGATAGAAGGAAGACATTGACATGAAGGTAAAGAGTTTAAAAAGAAGGTTAACTTAACCTTGTCGCCAGAACAAAGGTAATAAAAAAAGATGGCACAGTTAAGTTCTCCTAAGTCGCTGTGTCTGCCACTCAGTTTTTGTTTTTTACACCTCCGGATACCATGGCTTTATTTAATTCCCTAATGCTACAGATCCATTTCAGAGTCCAATGAATAAACGTCACACTCTTTGCTTTCTGGTTATGGAACTGGCGCCAGTGCCCTCTGAAGATACAACAATCAGTTAGCTCCCAGCATTTAGAGGAATAAAGTTATGTATTAATGAGTATTAAATAATAAGATAAATTGGCAAGCACTGGGTCATTTTGATTCATGCAAGCTATAACATTTATGTGTATATATATGTATATGTTTATATTTTAGGGTACATGAATTAGAATGCATACCACTGCTAGTAATTTATCTTGATTTTTAGTATTTATTAATGTATAATACTAATAAATTTTAATACATACACTTATAAATTTTAATATATATTTGTACTGAGTGTAAGTAAAGTGAGTAAATATTAGAAATAAAAAGAGCAAAATGATAAATGCAACTCCTTCTACACATTAAAGTTTGTTTTATGAATTTAACAACCTTGCAATGTTAAAGTAGTTTTTAAAGTCTATTGTCTTTTCATTTCTGTTCTGTTTTACTGTTGAAGTCATTGCAGCAATACTGATATTTCTATCAGAGGAACAAATACTGAGGAGTAAAATAATCTAGACCTTGAAATTGCCGGAGCAGCTCTCTACAGTTTTGCAGATGGTTCATATAAAAACATACAGAAGACAAATCATGCAGGTGATAGGTCCATTATGTTATTTCTGTGTCTTTCACATTTTCCTAATTCTGTTACCTAAAATAATGAATCTAAGTCTTAAAATAAGTCTGAAGAAGCCATTGCTGCTTTGGGACGGTTGACAAAGGGAGGGACCAAGGACATTTAAATTTCATTCAGGGAAAAAACGTGAGAGCAAGGTAGATAGGTTTTTAATCTAACTGGATTATGGTATGTGTTGGGAAGAAGAGAACCCTCTGAAGCAAGGAGCTGACTGAATGGTTCAGGATTAGAGATGCTATATTGAGGCACTACTGTGACAAATAAATTTTACTCCCAATGCCTGCATCATAAACAGAAATGAGTTTTCTACCATTCCTGTTAGAGTTAAGAAAATACGTATTTACAGAGGTCAAGCGATTGAGTAAAGATGTTGATATGGTTTAGCTGTGTCCCCACCCGAGGTCTCATCTTAAACTGTAGCTACTACCATAATTCCCATGTGTTGTGGGAGGGACCCAGTGGGAGATAATTGAATCACTGTTTTTTTGTTTTTTTTTTTTCACCCCTACTGTTCCTGTGGTAGAGAGTAAGTCTCACAAGAACTGATGGCTTCATAAGGGGAAATTCCTTTCACTTGATTCTCATTCTCTCTCTTCCTTGCTGCCATGTAAGCCCTGCCTTATGCCTTCCACCATGATTGCCAGGCTTCCCCAGCCACAGGGAACCGTGGTCCATCGAGCCATTTTATTTATAAATTACACAGTCTCGGTATGTCCTTATCAGCAGTGTGAAAACGGACTAGTACAAATGTGAAATCAGGTACCTTATTTCCAGATCTGCTTTTCTGTTTGTAGGGTGTAAGAATAAATGGATGAACAAAGGTTAGGAGTTTAAAATAAATATAATAATAATAAGATAAATACAAAGAAGAGCAAACTACCTGTATTTCATATTTGAAAATTGCATATGTGTGTGAAATGTTTATTTATAGTTATATTATATTTGTAATTATTATATGTTATATATAGGGATAGATGATAATATCATTCATAACTACATCAATATACACTAACTCATTAAACAATTCAACATTTATTGTGTATCTACTACATACTAACCATTTTATTAGATATATGTCATAGAACTGTGAATATAGTATCCATTCTCATGTTAGTTGCAATGACAATGACAAACACAATAACATCAACAGCAATATATACAACCTAGTCACATTGCCAAAGTACTTTCACACACATTGTTCCCTTTGATTATAATGGCAACTAGATAGCATATCATTATTATCCCCATTTTACATGTAAAGAACCAGGACTCTTGAAAGCCACATGTAAGTCATAGAATTCATTAATACTGAAGATATTTCAAAATATTTTTGAAGATATTTCAAAAATATTATTTTTACAAGGCTATTTATTCTTTATGTAGCAATATCTATAGCAATCTATGTTGACTAAAAGGAAAGAAACAAGGGAAGAGGATCAAACTGCATTTATCTGCACAATTGATAGTTTAAAATTATTTCACTAGACTTCTTTGTAGTTCTGTTTTGAATTATTAGTTGACATCATATTCTTTACCCACTAAATGATTAATTATTCTATAAGACTGATGGAGAATGAGCCTCAGATAGATACCTAAGATGTCCAAACCACGTACACATTTGAAAATTTTAGTTCTAATCTCTTTACATAGGAAGAAGCATAATTTGAGAAAGGGCATAATTTTTGTAAGCAGGTACATGCTTTCAGTTGCTAATGTAGTTTTAGAAGCCAAAGAATAACTCTTGGTTTTATAGATATTGGCCAGAATACAAACATACGTATATCTACATGCACGAGCATATGACCAGTCATACATGCACATATACATCCACATAATATTGGAATACAATGTTCAACCCATAGTTCTTATCACTGTCATAGAACTACCTTTTTATTTAATTTGCTGACTGAAATCCCCCAGAGGGTGACAAAAGACGAGATATGTAGCTATCCTCAATTTGAACATATGGCTTGGCATTGCTTATAGTGACCTTGTGTTAGCTCTTAACCAGCTTTGCCTGGCCAGCCAGCCAGCTATTCGCGACTTCACTATGGTCATCAGGGCCTAATATCTCCTTAATGATAACCTTGTCTCATTCCTGGCATGTTAATGGCCTCACCTCAGGAGACAGCTTCACAACTTGGCTGAAACACAAGCTCCCTTAGCTTAAAAGATTAATCAGAAGCTTGCAGCTAATAATAGACTGCCCTTCCCACTCCCATTTTAGTACCCGATGACAAGAACAGGTTGATAAGTATTATTATTGAGTCATAGACTTGGAATCATCCTCAAAAGGTCATTTAGTCAATCCTCTCTTCTCCTAGAATTACTGCATATAAGCCATCCCTATAACTGACCATTCACTTACAGTTGATTTAAAAACGACTTTGTGTCCTGGCTAGTTGCTCCTGGTTTCTTTTTGCCAGAAGTCAAAAGAGGAGGCAGAAACACAGTTATAGAAGTGCAATTGTTAGTGTTACCTAGATATTTCTTTCCTTCCTTTAGGCATTAAAGCAGCAAAATGGGCATCTACTGGCCCTGACTTCAGAAGGCATATGGGTAAGTACTATGTTCCTGAGAATAGAATCATTAGCTTTGAGAGCTGGAAGGGAAATAGAATATAAATATTTCTCTCTCAATTTATAGATGAACAAAGAAGGATAGAAAGAGAGCCAGCACAGGGGGTTTTAATCTATAATTTTGAAGTTTCACAAGAAAGAATCTACATATAAGAACAAATATGCATTCACAGTTAAGACTTCCTAGTCTTAAAGCAAACAGCAAAATGCATTGAGTATGATTTGGTCAGGGGTGACTATCAGAGTAGGCTTAGTGTGAGTTGATGTCAACTTATTTTCCAATATCTCAACTACCTACTGTAGAAACAAGGATAGAAAATAATGAGCCTCAAGTATGTAATAAAACATTGATAATTCATCTTCCATAGTCATTCACATAGGTTTAGTCATTCTCTTATGGAGAATAAAGGCAGTAGTACTGTTGAGACACAGCTGGGGATTCTGTCTATTCTCTTTTTAAGTATAAAAGGGCGAAGAAACACGGAAGCATTAGCTGGTTATGATTGTAAGTGAAATATTTTCTGGTTAAAAATATCTAACTTTTTTTTTTTTTTTGAAATTTCCAGCAAAGGCAGGGTAAATTGTCCCAAGACAGAAATTCCTGGATTCATTAAAATCTATATAACCTATTCTATTTGGAGTGGAAATTAAGATTTCTGATCTTAGCCTCTCAAAAAATGTCAGAATTTAAAACCTGCGCTACCATGTATGAGGGCAGGGGACTTAGAGTATGCCACTGGACCTGAATTCAGTCCTATAAGTGAAATTTAAAAACAATATCATAAAATGAAACAGATCAGAGCACTTAATTAACTTCAAAACATTACAATATCTATAGTTAATATTTGTTATGGGTTGAATTGTATCCCCACAAAATAAATATATTTTAAAGTTCAAGCCCATCGCTACTAAGATGCAACCTTATTTCCAGTAGACTCTTTACAGATATTATGAGGTTAAAAAGGGGTTATTAAGGAGGGCTGTAATTCCATATGCTTGGAGTCTTGATAAGAAGGTGAAGCATGGACACAGAGATAAGCACGCAGGGAAGACAACATGAAGAGACACATGGAAAAGACAGCCATGTACAAGAAAAGAAGGAGGGCTGGAAAGATCCTTCCTTCAAAGTCTTCAGAAGCAAACCAAACCCTGTCAATAGCTTAATTTTTGATTTCTAGTGAGACAATACATTTCTACTTGTAAGCTACTCAGTCTATGGGACTTTGTTATGGCAGCCCTAGCAGACTAATAAAATATTCTCGTATTTAAAGAATATTTCACACTTTGGGAGGCCGAGGCGGGTGGATCAAAAGGTCAAGAGATCGAGACCATCCTGGTCAACATGGTGAAACCCCGTCTCTACTAAAAACACAAAAAATTAGCTGGGCATGGTGGCGCGTGCCTGTAATCCCAGCTACTCAGGAGGTTGAGGCAGGAGAATTGCCTGAACCCTGGAGGCAGAGGTTGTGGTGAGTTGAGATCACGCCATTGCACTCCAGCCTGGGTAACAAGAGTGAAACTCTATCTCAAAAACAAAAAAACAAACAAAAAAATATTTCAGAGGGGGTAGGGACCAGTTGAAAGTCAGGAGGATATTTTTTTAAATTGCCACTAATTTCCCTAAGTCCACACACATGTCACTCTGTGAGCAGGAACATGGAGTAAGAAGTTCTGAATGACAGTCATGCCTCTAGTCACAAACCCCACATTATTAATCCCAGAACTGGGATTAGTTATAAAACCATAGATCTGTGCTTCATTTTGTATTGCAAAGTATTACTCACTTTTTAATTTCATATACACTTATGATAGCTGCTTCCTCAGGGAAGGTAAAAATAAAGAGGCTGAGGAAATGTAGGAGGGGCCAAAATGCACATTTTGCCTTAAACAATGAAGATCAGGGACAGGAACAGTTCTATCTTTAGTAATATTGTGGGATTCTCTTCTGGGTATCTTACCTCATAACAAACTTTAAAATGTTATAAAGGAACTAGCATTTCAAATAGTTACAGCTAAAATATACTGAACCCATACAAACTATTATTATTCAGAAAAAACAGGAACCAAAAAATTGCCATTGTTTTAGATTTAACCCAGAAATTATTGCCTGTTGAAGAAGAAGAAGAAGAAGAAGAAGAAGAAGAAGAAGAAGAAGAAGAAGAAGAAGAAGAAGAAGAAGGAAAAATAACAAACTTAAACTACAGAACAACAATAGTTTTCTAACACAAAATAATTTAATGAATGAATTTTGGAACCTCAGCAATATCTTTGTGTGTGAGTTTGGGATCCACAGAAGCAGATTCTGAGAGAAGGATTAGTGTGTGAGTGAGCTCTGAAGAGTCTGAGAATGAGGAAAGGAAATGAAATGGAACTAAGCAGTGATAAAACCCCATCCACAGCCTGATCATATAGGAAGCCTCTGGATGTAAGGCAGAAGAACTGAGCTAACCCAGCCCTAGTCAGTCATTGATTGGCTGAGGACCTTGGGCAGGGGGAGTCCTCGAGACTTAGGGTAAAGTGGCTTTCTTACACCAAGAGGCATCATTGCAAGGACATCACAGGTAGAGGGCATTAGAAACAAAACATGTCGGGGGACACTAGGGGGTTGTGAAAATGGAAAAGGTGATCTTAGGGAATCCAGATGGCATAACGATAGCTATAATGGCTACTACTGTGGGTTATATTTTTGAGAATCTCTCTAATCATTTCTTGTTGAGATAAAAAGTGGCAGTTAGGGACCATTACATGACCGTTTTTGAGATGTCTGTTCAGAAATTCCATAGAGAATGAACTCCTATTTTTGTCACCTGATTATTCATTTTTGGTTTGGCTTTCATTTTTTTTTTCATTAATTACCATGTAAGGAGTCAATGAAATATGTGTGTACCATTTTTAATCTAATAAACAAAATGCTTGTGTGCCCACAACTTAGATTAAGAAATAGAGCATTTGGGGAACTTAGATGCCACTCTGTGCCCTTCTCTCATCACACCCTGCTCCTTTCCTAGGGAGGTTGACATTTTGTGGATAGTTCTACATTTTCTTTAGTGTTTTCACCCTTATTTAGATTATAAAATGATGTATTGCTTTTGTCAGCCTATTGAACATAATACTATTTTAATTATACACTATCTATCCTCCCAGAACATGCTGCTTTGCTCAACGTCATGTTTTTAGCTTCACTTACATTGACAACAGTAAACGTGTTTTATTCTACAGTTGATGTGCACAAGAGTTGTTTCCAGCTCTTGTCATTACCAGCAATACTGTTGTTCTGAATATCCCTGCATCTTTGTCTGGGTGCACCTGTGCAAGACAGTATCTAGGGCAACACTTAGGTGTTCATGAGATGTTCCATTAGTTCTTGCCAATACTTGATATGATCAGACTTTCTCCTTTCAGCTATTCTGGTGGATTTAAATCTGCATTACTCCTATAATAATTAGAGGAAGTATGCTTTTATATTTTTATTGGCCCTTTGGTTTTTCTCTTCCATTAATTATATGTTCAAATTTGTTGAGAATTTCTATCAGGTTATTTTCAAATGTGTTTGAACAGTTATATATGGTCAATTTTACAATATCTTTTCCAAGTTGGAAATTTGTGAGTTTTTTTTTCTTTTTATGGTGTTTTGGTTGTTTACAAATGAAAGTTCTTTATTTAAATATATCTTTTCTTTGACGTTCCCTATTTGGGTTATTCTATGAAATGCGTTCTGTTTTGTTTCTTTCCCTGTGCTCATAGAGGTAGTCTTTTTATCACCTTCTAAGGATATTTTAATTTTGTAATTCACATTTAGCTCTTTAGTCCATCTGTAAATAATTTTTAAATGACTCAATTTCTTTAAATAGTTAAAGCAAATCTGATGTCTTTCACATTTAAATTGTATCTTTCACCAAGATCTTCATTATACTGAATCCCACAAAGTAAAACTATGTTTTAAAATACGTTATCCTTCCGGAGTGATGAATTGTACCTCTGTTATCTCTACTGCAATCTGGTCTCCCTACTTACTTTAAAAACAGAACAGAACTGCCAATGCTTGTTTGTACTGTGTACATTTAGTAAGTTAGGTAGTTAGTTAATTATGTTCTCCTTTATCCAGAGAGCATTTATGCAGACTTTTCTCCAGTTGTATTCTTACTAAAAACACAAATCGAGGTTTCAGCAAGGTGAAGGAGAATTAGAAGTGAGAGAAGTTATTAAAAGAAATGCAAAATCGAATATACATCTTCATAGAGATGAATGATTTTCAGATGCCATTTTAACTGTTTTATGACATACATGTACACATACACACATGCACACATATATCACCAAAGAAGAATAGTATGTTTTGATGTTATATATTTCAAAGAGCCAAAATGATATAGACAAAGTAACAGGAAAAGATTCTCTTCTCTTTATTCTAAACTGAAATTGTTTAGCAGCTATTATACACATTAACTGACTGCATCATTGCTTATCATTTTGGAAAATAGTATAATTGACATAACAAACAGTTTCCAGCTGATATTAGTGAACCTTAGACTATGTCATATAGGTGGAGTAGAGTCTTTGAATATATATTTGGAGACCTAAATAATGGCAAAACTTTGCCACCCACACGTCCCGAGTGTAAAATGTGTAATGAATGAATGAATAAATGAATGGAAGAATGAATACCAAATAGCAATATAAAAGTGAGCCACCAATTTATGAATTAAATTCTTATATGAACAAAGATGGTCTATCTGTTACAAGTGTTACTGCTGCTACTAAATATTCGAGCAGTGGAGCTTTTCCTGTTACGGTTCTTGTTATAGCATTTTTACCAGTAAAGATTTTACTTTTTTAAAGTAATTTATAGTGAGCTTTGGTATTTTGGTACAAGAATTTCACTGGATTCTGCAGAAGAAAAATACAATATTCCAAAAAAAGAATGGAAAAGAAAACATCTTAACCCAGAACCTCTTAATTTCTTTTTGTTTCATCACATTTTAGAGTATCAAAATGCTTATCATTATTTTTTTCATATGCTGTATGTTTATCAAACTAAGTTTCTCTGTCACAGCTGGAACAATCAGGATTTCTTTTGTTGCTTATAATAAATAAATACTCAATTGTGAGAATGTCCTCAGGGAAAGTTCATTAAAAAAGAAATGAAAATGCTGAGAAATAAATGGTTATTTTGATTGCACTTGTTTTGATATAATATGCAAAAATGTAATTTGGTTCTGTAATGTCTGGAATGCAAGGAAAAAAAATTTAAGATGGAGAAATGGAAAAGATGCTGCATATATTATGTTATTTCAATTATCTTTTCATTTCTGAGGGTGGGAGAGCTTAGATTCAAAATATCATTTTAGAATAAAATGTGAATATAGCTAACAGGAAAAAGAGCAAAATATGTAAACAGAAAATATTAAGTGATCAATGGATCAAATTGGGCACATTTCTAGCATGTCTTGACAGATGCTATTTTAGATGTAATGCTTAGGTATTTTGATTTCTTTCCCTTTTTTGTTTAAAGTCTCTATTGGCAGCCTTATTCCACAGTTTCCCAGAGTATTTTGCCTTCTCCTTGTTTTGGCTCAGCGACAAGTAACAACCAGTCAGAGAACATTGCAATAGAGATGTGAATGGCTTAAGGTAAGTGCCTGTTATCAGAAAACAATTCTCTTGGTAAAACGATCCCTTTCAGAGATTCAGGATAGGAAAATGAAAATTAACTTTACTTTTCTCCAGATTTAATTCTCCTTACTTGTCCTCATTCCTCCAGTTATTTTCTCTTTTATGCCTCCAAAGTGGATTTACTTGGCAGTTTTGTTTTTCTCAAACTATCTGAATGGTAAGGGAGGGTAGAAGTAAACAAAGAAAACAATTAAGACCAAAAAATGGCATAAGCCAATGTGCTAAAGAGTGGAGAAACAGGAAAGAGTGATGACAAAGAGAAGGCCAAATGGAACACTGAATTCAGAAGGCAGTAGGGGCTACTGAAGGACCACTAGGATGGAAGAGAAACGGAAACGGACAGTGCTGATTTCCATTCCCTAAATTTGCCCTCCTGTCACTTCTTTACATAATTCATCAAATCTGACTCTTAATTGCTGTCTGTAACTGTCCAGGTTAAGATAATATGGGCACATAGATAATATTCATTGACAGTGTAATACTATAATTGAAACACACACACACACACACACACACACACACACACACACACCTACTAGAACAGCTCAGTAAAAGAGAATTGGGGAAATATATGATTAACCAATGACTTTGGGGCCAATTTTGATCGCCAGTTCCTAAACTTTAAAAACATTTTCCTGGTCATATAGTCTTACAAATATATTAAGAGTACACAAGGTGGGGAATAGAGGTGGGATATTTTGATGAAAAAACAATAGAGAATTAAAATAGAAAGGAGGAAATAGATGTATAAAATATTTCTTCTATATTTAATACTGTAAACATGCACTGGGCATGTTTACACTGTGGAAAATGGCATGATATATATATTGCTTAATCATTAAGCAATTACACCTCACAGTGCAATGTATCCCACCACCAATGAACAGAAACACAACTTCAGAGGGTAAGTGGGGATGTAAGAAATAAAAAAAGTGGTTAGAGAAAGAAAATAAGTGATTCTTGGATGACTAAACAAGGGAAAAAAGATAAAACTTGTTCCAGATGTAAAGAAAGAGTAGAAGAATGAAAAAAAAAACAGTTATACAAGCAAAAGATTTGGATTAGTAGATGCTGGGTCCAACCAGCAGACCCTGACCCAGTAACAGATGAACAAATGCACTCAGACACAGAAGATATCCAGTGAAAGAGTGGGCTGGGTGTCTGGGCAGCCTACAGACACCAAAAAGAGTTCAATAAATAGTTAGCAGCTGTGGCCCCCACCAGCTGGCACTCCCAGCATTCATTCAGTATAGATTTAATGACAGAGGCTGTAAGTCTACACACCTGTGGATAATTAACATGGTTGCCTATGAATGATTAAAGGCCAGGTTCCAAGGCCTAAAGCAAACACCATTTGTGAGTAATAACACTGCTGACCCCTCAAGTAGAGAGCAGTCATATACCCATGGATGTTCAAAGGCCCATCTTAGGACCACATGAGTAAACAAGTTCTAGATAAATACCTGTGTATTTCTTGTGTACCTATTTCTGCTTAATTGACTCTGTGTACGAACCACTGTCTTTGCAAAAAGCTTTGGCCTTCAAAGAAGCTTTGTGTCTATTTTACAATTTTTCCCATCACTCTGACTGAACCCCTACAAGAAAATGAGTTGATTTTAGCTTTACAAAGGAGGGACAATATTAGAGCATGCCTATTCATGGAGGGGAGATAGACTGGGAAATTACCAACAGAAATGTTGAAATTCGTGGTGGAGGTCAACTATAACAATTTGTTTTAAATAAACAATGGATGACTTTAAGCAGGACATTATCTCAAAAAAACCTAGCACCCATCATAAGATCTGGCACATAACTGATGCTCAACAAAGTGATGACATCAATGTATAAACAAATGAATGAAAAAACAAGTAACTATTAAAGTAACTGCCAAAACTGCATTTCCTTTTCACTGACCTAGTAAACATAGCACATGAGAAACAAAAGAATGGTGGTGACAATATGGAAGTAGAGACATGGCCTGGAGTCAAGTAAGCTTGCAAGAGGCCATTACAGAAAATCAAACGAGAGATAAGTTTGGTGATATGGAAAGAAGGAAGGAGCTGAGAAGGAGTACAAGGAACCTGTGATACTCCCAAGGGAGTGCTATAAAAACCTAGCTATCTGGAGATAGAGCTGATTTATAAGGAATTACGGTAATTTTGATATCAGAGACATTACATTTGCTGACACTGAAAATGTGTAGGTGAAGGTTTGAGATACAAGACTTGACTTTGGTACAAACTTAAATCTGGGGCTCTTTTTGTAAAATGCTAACATAGAGGTTGATTAGACCGTGAGAATGGATATTGTCTACTTGAAAAGAGAGAACAGAGAACAAAGGACTGAGCCTTGGAATATACTTATGATCTATTAAACATATGCTGACAGATCCCAATCAAAACAGTAGAAACCCTCTGTCAACTGGTAAAGGTAGGCTGGCTTGGATGTTTGGTTTGCTGTGGTTTAGTGGAGAGATATCTTTAGGAAAAACTACTTTAAAATTAAGACTGCTAATGATTGATTGTATAACTTGCATTTAAGCAAGCAATGTAGCTAAGTCAGTTATTTATTTCATATTATAGAAGAGACTACTGATTGAACTGTGAACACTCTCTTTGAGATTGCTTAGTAAGGCCCACCTAGCTGGACTTGTATATGTTATGTATTCTTAGTATAATCTCCCTTTCCTCAAATATTTAAAGCATATATATCAACTTCATTTTTATAAGCACACATATAACTAGAAGAAAGACACTTCATTTGAGTTTTGGAAATAATTTTTGTAAAGTACGAATAACCAGAGTTAGCTAATTTTTTTAAATTAAGCATTTGCCATACAAAATTCTTTAAACTGAAATTTCCAGTGGAAACCAATATCTTCAATCGAGTTAAACATTTGTAAATATAAACCAGAAGAAGTCACAACATATTTTTTTCACAAGTCGAGACAATATGCTGGTGGTGGTGGTGGCAGCAGGAAGAAGGCCTTGGGGTAAAATCTAAAAACCCAGTGATATTTAAGTGAGGGACATGTAACAAATAAAGGGAGAGAGCATATTTACAAATCCAGGACAGTGATCACAAAATTTAGGAATTGGCAATAATGCTGCCAAGTGTTTCTGAAACCTTGCTTTTGCTTGTTAAACTCCCACTTCGGAGATTTCTTTTCTTATATGGAACTCTTAAGTAGAATGTTTTAGGTGGTACTCCTGGTGATACTTCACATTTGGGCACTTAGTCAAGTATACCAGTTAAATAGAACTCTCTGTATGTTAAGAGAAATACATAGGAAAAAATGCCTAGAGGTTTTGGATTTTTTTTCCCCCATGTTACATTTAGCTGTCTGGACTTCTGGACTAAGAATATTTAATTTGGGAATTATTATTATGAGCCAGAACTATCTATGAACTAATTATCTGTGAGCTAATCTATGAACTATGTAATCTATGAACTAATCACTAATCATTTATATGATTAATGTCAAAAACTTGGAAAACATGTATGTATCTTGAGTTGGCTCTAATTAATCAAAATGGAGAAAAAAACTCCAAGGTGCCCCTTGCTCTTCTTCCAAAGCAGTGAGGTGGTACTGGATTTCAAACATGCTATTAGTTATATCTGGCATAGAATGAGCACATCAACACCAGAGACTCCTCTCTTTCCTCACCCGAGTCACTGCTAAATGCAGGGGTGGTTTGAATGTAGAGCATAGGTATTTTTGATAGATTTTTCTCCAGTATAAGACTTTACAAGGAGAAGCAGGATTGCTATGATGTTTTTATATCCAAGAAGGCATATTTCTTCAACCACAGGATCCAAAGACATTAAATTCATTACTTTTGTTAAAGTTTGACTTGGGCTGAGACATTCAAAATCCTTACCCTTCGACAGCTGTTTGGTGATTTGTTTAGGACTTCAATGGGCAGTCTCAGCACAGTATCCTCCAGGACAAATGTCAGCCTCTCCTCCAAATCTCTGTCATCCTCTGCCTTAATTGGCTCCATTAACAGGTGTTCTTAGGCCAAAAAATGAGAATTCAACTGATTCATCACTTCCTGAGGCCTAATGTCAAAGACAGCATTTGGAACACACTGGGAGTGAAGAAGAAGCTGGGAAATATTAAAACACTTCTCAATCCATTCTGCTTTAGTTGGTAAAGTATAATAATAGATGGACTGATTTAAATTTGAACTCTAGCCTTAAACCAAATGCCAACATAAGCATGGGATCTTAGTTTCCTTTAACTTCTTGTCTTTTAGTAGGGGGAGTGCTGCCAATGAATAGATTACCCTAATTCTGGAATATTTTTATGCTTGCATTATCAAACATTATTTATACCACTATCCTTATTTTTGTGTTGAATAAGCTTAAGATCAAGAAATTAAAAGCGTTATCAAATATTTTACAAAGACATAAAGCAGACTGGTAGTTTCCTGGTATGAGGGTGGGAATGAGAATTTGTTATACCTGGGCATGAGGAGTCTTACTGGGGTAATGAGACTATTCTAAAAGTGATTTATGGTGATGGGTGCACTACTTGGTATATTTACCAAAATCTATTGAATTGTATACTTAAATAGGGTAAATTTTATGTTGTCCAAAATATACATTGAATAAACTGCTTAAAAAAAAAAACACCACAGTCTTAACAAAAGTTACATCTCTCATTCCAACCCTGTGTGCTTGCCTATGAAGTGCAATGAATGCAGCAGCTCTGGGCAAATACGGAGGTTCTGGTTCCTCCCCTTGTTTGCTATAGAATATCGGGCAATTTATGCAAGCCTCTGGGCAGTAGTTTTCTCAATTAAATGAAGTCATTGGACTGGTTATGTGTCTTGACGATCCTGCATTAATTCCAAGAACACTTAATTCTAACTGAACAGGATGTCAATGAATTGACATAAAATAGTATAACATGTGTAAAAACAATTGCATATAAATATTATGACTGAGGAAAGAAAAGCCATGAAAAATCCTGGTTATCAATTATGAGGAATTAATTAATTTATTATTTTATCTTGAAAATATTCTAAAATAAATATGTGTTTAAAAAGGATATACATTTTATTTAAAAAATTAACAACTGTGTAAGGACATTTGATAAAGACATTTTCAAAGCAGAATCCTAAGAGAAAATTACTAGGGAAAAACTAAAATTCTCATGTTCTTTTTTGCATTATCTCTGAAATTAAAGGTCCAAAATTTTGGGCAACTGTTCAACTTTATGTAACAACAAGTCTGAGTTTTGTTTGGTTATTTGGTTTTCTTAGTTGTTTCATTGGTTGTTTAATAATTTATAAATACCCAGAGGGTGGTCCTGAGATGTAGTTAAATGTCTAAAATTTCTACACAACACACAAATCTACAACTGCACAGAAACATGTGTAGCTATGATAGGGAAATTATACAAGCAGAATAAAAGAGAGACCTAATTTTAAATTCACTCTAAATTATAAACATTCTCTTCTTAAACAAATGCAATATAAAATTAAATAAAGTTACAGGAAAATATTAATAGAGTATTTTTTCCTCAAATTAAATTTAAATTAAATTATAATTTATATTTACTTTAATATCACATTTTCTTCATTTTCAAATAAGATTTAATTTAGATAAATTCAACTTGTATCTAATATTTTAATTTCAAAATATGCCCATTGCCTACAGTGAGGCACATCTCCACTCTGAATTATATGTTAAATTCTGTGGTGTCAATAGGAATGCAGCAAATAGGGCATCTTATATCAGGGAAGGCAGAAAGAAATGCTCTGAGCCTCAGTGAAAGCAGCAGGATCATGAATAAAATCTATGTGATGTCAAATACTTGGAATAAAAATGAGCATCTCAGTTAGACATATGGGAATACATACCATAGCTCTAAAA
This sequence comes from Saimiri boliviensis, assembly GCF_048565385.1. NCBI lineage: Eukaryota > Metazoa > Chordata > Mammalia > Primates > Cebidae > Saimiri > Saimiri boliviensis. The sequence goes on along the minus strand of NC_133461.1, from coordinate 37,843,632 downwards.
TTTTTACCATAGAGATGTGAATATCGGCATGGTGGAATATGTTTACATTTCATTCAGAGTTTAGCTTAAAGAATGCCTTGAGAAAAGATCCAGATGTAGCATCATAATGCATGAGATTAACTCATATTTAAAATAATTCTATATTTGATATATGTAAATACAGTTACACATGTTATCCTTAATTGTTATTTCTGCTGTATGGGTTAACTATGTGAGTTATTTATAAAGTCATTAAATTCCAAAATACTAGAAACACTAGATACTAAATACCAAAAATCACTAGTAAAATCACAAAGAGAATACTATAGGGGAAAACAATCACAGAAAGAGTCATGCTCTTAGGAAGAGATACACAATCAAACATCAACCAAACAGAAATGGACCGGGCAAGTATAAATCATATTCTATTCTTGCCTTCCAATGACCTGCCATTCAAACTCAACCAGAGGCCTGAAGGCAAGAGAAGCCATTGATGTCAACATCCCAAAATTCAGAGGACAAAGATCTCAAGGACTAGCAAAACAACGTAGATTATGTTCCTACTTTATTTATTTAGTCACAGATTATACTTAGTCCTACAACATTCTTCAGCTGTCTCCTTACAAAAATTTTCCATGTATTGCCAATACAAACTTTGTTTTTTATCATTTTTAGATTAAAATTCTCATTGGCACCCTTTCATATTATCATGGACAACAGAGAAACAATTATCATCTAAAATGCCTATAGAACTTTAAAATTTTCAAATACCTTTTATTAACCTCATACTAGTTGGATAATTATATAATAACTTGAATTATTAATTAAGAATGTTTCAATACCTGCAACATACTAGACATTATGGTAAGCATATTACACATATTATCTCTGTACATTGTGTCACAAAACATGGTGTTTAAATTCAGAGGACACGTGACAGGATGAGAAGCAGAACATGCCTTACAAGAATGAAAAATAGAGGCAAAAATCTCCTTGTCAGCTTTACTAGGAGGGAAAAATGAGCTGGGCCTTGACGCAAGTAAAAACATACACAGAAAGTGAGACATGTGGATGTGGTCATTATATACAAAAGACATTTCATATGTAAAGTCACAGAGGTAGGATGTCTTAGAGGAGTAGATAGAGAAAGATTTGGGAGCTAAGAAGACATTGAGAGGAAATAAGGAAATAATCTTTGGAAATAAGGTTAGAATAGTATGCTGAGTTCAGGCCATTGAGTGTCATGGATGCCAGTTGGAATATTTTGGCATTTGTTTTGTGGATATGCAAAGACTTGTGATCAGAGGTGGTACACCATCAGAGCCAAACTCAAAGTGTTTTACTCCGGAAGCAGATGAAGATGTTACCCCTTTAGGCATTTAGAACTTAGAAATTCTCAGAGCTCGTTTCAAGATTTTCTTCAGTCTTTCTTCTGTTTTCTTTATTGCCAAGTCGTCTCATCCAGTCTGAGGCTTTGCTCATCAGACATATGGGAGTGATGTTTCTCAACAATTTCACTTCTTCTAAGCTACAGACCTACATTGCCAACTGTCTAGTCAACAGCTGCTCTAATTTTTCAAACTCATTTCAATTCAGTATGCCCAAGTAAGTGCCTACATACATACACAAAATATGGTCCCCTTTGGAGTCTTTTCTATACATTTCCTATACATCATCTAACTCCACCACCAATCCAAAATTTTAATCCAGAAACCCAGGAGTCCTTCCAGTTACCTCCACCTGTCTCTCCAGCTATATCCAACTCATCATTAAATGTGCTTAAAGTAATGGATGTTCTGGTAGTTCCCGTTCTTTCCTGTCTTTGTGACCTATAAAAACTTCCTCTGACAGTCTTGATGGTTTCTAAACCCATCCTTTCAGGGATTCATTGCCCTTCATGTAGCCTCACATCCTCAGAGCTGCAGAAAATAGAGAAGACCACAACTAATGGAAGTAGCATTAATAAAGAAAAATTGTTTGTTCTTATAAAATAATGAAATTTGTTTCAAGCTATGTATTTGTCTTGTTGAGTAATCAGAATATGTATTGCTTGATGATTCACCTGCTGAGGCAGTAGCTGAACAGTCTCAATAGAGTTCATAGAGGATTCTAACTTACCTCCTAGAGACAGACAAATAATAGATCATGGGAAATAAATTTTCTTCTTTCTTTTCTACAGTGTCAAAAGCCACTTTATGTATTATAAGGAAAAATCTCACTAGTTGTGATTAATATCTATAAACTTGTTTTTTTTTCAGCAATCCTGTCTTTACATAGCATGGTGCTAGAGCTATGCCAAATCTCTTCCCTGGAAAAATATTTTCTGTAGTTTCAAAAATCACATTTACCACAAGTCTTGCTTGCGGTTGGTCAGATGGATCCATTTTTGGTCCTGAGAGAAACTAAGTTCTATGATCAATTGAGTGAGTATTCGATCCTATGGAAATGGCTAATCTTTCTCATATACTAGAATGGTCTTATTCTACCTGTAATTAATTTTGTATTCATAATGCAAGTAAAATTGAAAGAGGTTCAAATCCTCTTATAGCATTGATATGTAGAGGTATGTTATTCAAAACTATTTTTCTGTGAATGAGAAATAAAATGCATTCATGATGATCAGTGTTCAGAATGGGAAAATTAGTTAACATTTGAAAAAGAGATCCACATCTTGCATGAAATACCCTGGTTTATTGTAAAACTAAATGTCTGTCTTGTTGAATTGAGCTCTCTGAATAGGTACCTCAGGAGTCTTTTGAATTGCTAGAACTGAAACTCATAAACATTCATTAATATAATACTTGGGGAAATATTTTCCCCTTTCCAAAACATTGTAGTTTCTGTAGAAAAAATATTTTTCTGTATATGAAAGGTAAATCCTAATACTGGAAGCAATTAAAAAGAGAAAAGAAGCAATAGTTTTTAAATGTTATCTTTATATACCTATTGGTGGCAAAGTGATTGAAAAACTCTGTGAGGAATTATTTGTGGCATTTTCAGTTTCTTCAGGATAAAGGTGATCAGGTTGACAATTGATTTTCAACCTGCTAAAAATGCTAACATGCATTTGTGTTTTTCTTTTAACTTTCTGGTCCAAACTCAATCTAGATCTGGACATACCTATATATTTAAAAAGTTGACCTAAGACTTAAACACATATGTAACAAGAGACATTGCCCATGCTTTAAAATCACTGTTTAAAGCTTTAAAAATACTTGTAGAGTTTAGAAATGAGATCCGTTCAACCATGGCAAATAGAGGATTTGGTTATTTGTGGTTTAACATTAGTCTTTTATGAGTCTTCCTCATGCACAGGAAATTCTGAGTCAGCCACACTGCAACTGAGCGTGGCTCTGTAGTCTGGTTCAGTGATTCCATGATTGGGTTCACATAATGGAGGATAGTCTGCAAAATAGAACTTTTGTGAGATTAAGAGACTCACTGAAGAGCAAATGCTGTACAAGTAATAGATCTGGTGCTAGAACTGTTGCTTTGAAACACAGTCCTCAAATCTTCCTATTCTCTGCTACCAGACCTAGCTCAGTCTCTCATTGAGCAAATAATGATTAGTGTTACTATGTGGTGCTCTTCCAAATGCATGAGTGATAAAATTGAATAAAGCACAAAAAACTGCCCTCCTGACACTTACATTCTGAGGAGGAGACACCAATATGCAAAATATCATACAAAGTCTGTTACATAGTAGTAAGTGCTATGTAGAAAAATATAATTGGGAAGGGGAATAGAGAGTTTGGGGCAGTGAAGTTTTAAACAGAATATTCACAGAAGGGCTCATGGAGAAGATGGAATTTAAATAAAGACTTGAAGGGGCTGATGGAGCTAGCCATGGGGACAAATACGAAAAATACTTTAAGTAGAGGGAGAAAGAAATGCAGAAGCACTGAAGTGAGAATGTGCCTAATGAATAAGATGAATAACATGAAGTCAGGTATATCTAGCAGCTCTAGCCAGAGAGGTGAGGGGAAGACAACTCTGATAGAATCTTGTAAAGGGACATTAGGTGTACTCAGTGTGAGATAAGATGTGACAGGAACACTCAACAGAGAATAGCATGGTCTGACTTTGTTTTAATGCCATTACTCTACACTTTGGGTATGGTTAAGAATAGACTCAAGAAGGGCCAGGGAAGAAACAGGATATCTAGTTTGGAAGTAATCACAAGAAGAGAGGAAATGGCAAAGAGAAAATAGACTCTAGATATACAAAGAATGGAGAAACAATACTTTCAAGGGTTTTGACTGAATAACTGGAAGAAAGAAGTTGCTATGAATTGAGTTGAAGAACCTGTAGGAAAAGCAAATTTCAGGTGGCAGAACAGAAAGATCCAGATTCAAATGTGCTAATTTGAAATACCCAGTAACTCTCAAGTGGAGCTGCAAATAAGGATTTGGATATACATGTTTGGCATTAACTGGAAAGATTAGGATGGAATTTTAATTTGTAAATTGTACTGGGTTGAACGGCATTTCCCCAAAATTTACATCCTAATTGTAAACTCAGTATAGGACTTTATGTAGAAATAAGGTAATTGCAGATGTAATTAGTTCAGTCAGGATGAGGTCATACTTGAGTAGTGTGGACTCTTAATCCACACCACTTCTGTACTCAAAAAGAAGACAACACAGGCATACAGGGTGAATACAGTGTGATAGTGGAAGTAGAGATTGAGTGATATGCCTACAAGCCAAAGAACACCAATTGCCTGAGACATCAGAAGTTAAAGAAAGGTATGAAAGAGTTTCCCCTATATCTTTAGATGGCCCTGCCAATACCTAGATTTCCAATTTCTAGCTTCTGGAACTTTGAAAGAACACAGTTACTTTAAGCTACCCAATGATGGTACTTTATTAAAGTAGTTCTGGAATCTAATACAGAAATTAGCAGCATACAGAGATTAGTTGGTCAAAAGACCAGAAAAACTTGCCCAGGAAGGGAGATAGAGTTAGAAAAAGATGAGGACCACCAGGTGTGGTGGCTCACGACTGTAATCTCAGCATTTTGGGAAGCTGAGGTGGGTGGATCACCTGAGGTCAGGAGTTCAAGACAATCCTGATCAACATGGAGAAACCTCGTTTCTACTAAAAATACAAAAAATTAACTGGGCTCGATGCCAAGCTCCTGTAATCCCAGCCACTTGGGAGGTTGAGGCAGGAGAATCTCTTGAACCCAGGAGGCAGAGGTTGCAGTGAGCCAAGATCATGCCATTGTATTCCAGCCTGGGAAAAAGATGAGGATTAGTGTCTGAACTCTGGGAACCACCAGATTTTAAAGGTCAGGAAGGTGAGGAGAAACCAGGATAGGGTACTAAGAGGTAGCAACCAGTGAATATGGAGAAAAACAAGGAGAGAAAGTGGTCCTGAAACAAATAAAGAAAGTGTATCAAGAGGAACATATCAAATGCTGCAAATAACGCACAATGAAAATTGAGACATGACCATGGTTTTAGTAATGTGGTAATCACTGGTGACTTTGCTATTGAATTAAGTTTTGAGATTTAAAATTACTTTGACATGATTAATTTTTAAAATCCCCAAAGATAATTATTTACACAGTCCAGTACAATTTCTAGTAGATAGCTGGCAGAATTTGAGTGAAGCAGGATGTTTTGAAATTTTCTTTAAAAAAACCTAATTCAGATAAAGGTAAAGAATCTACAGTTGACTATAGTGCTAATGAAAAAATGTAGAGAGTTGAGAAAATACCTTGAAAGACCTTTACAATTCATAAGCTTGTATTTTAGAGGGCACTTGTCTGTATTATGGCTGTTCCACTTCTCTTTGTTATAAAATAGAGGAGAAAAAAAAAAACAAAAGGAGAAAAGACAAAGCAACAAATACAAAGGAAGGAGAGAATGTGAGACTCAGACGAGACCATCTCTTTGTTGTCCCCATGTGGGAATTTTGATGGTAGAATGAAGAACACCAGTGAAGCGTCTTTGTCAACAGCATTGATGTTCCCCACCATAATTCTCTGCTTTGAAACCAACCTGCAATTCTCCTGACACCAGTTTTCAATTTATTACCCCAGGTGGGTTGATCTCTGAGGAAGGCCAGCCTATATATGCAGCAGCTGAAATAACTAGTTGGAGCTAGTTAATGAAACTGTGAATGTCATGAGCTGGTTAATATTCATATATTTGAAAGTAGCGTATCTGTTTAACCACAGGGCTATATTTCATTAGATTTATGTATTGTAATGCAATGTCTGAAACCCGAATACAATTGACATTGTTTTGTTAAATATTTGCAGTTTTTGTTTATATCTCAGATACAAATCTGAACATCGTTGGCATATATAATCCTGTTATCAGCTACTAGGAATTTTCTTGTTGTGGTCATGAAGTCCTAACGTAATAAGTACTTCCTTTGGATGTTAGAATAAGACTTTCTCCCCCCAAGAGCTAATGTCTTTGTCAAAAGTTTAAGGAAGTTGTAGAATCAAAAATAATGATCACAACAGGTTTCCAAGAGATATATTCCTGCTAGTGGCATGCAAAATAGTAAAAGCAACACAAGCATCCAGGAGAGGAGAAAAACTCAGTTTGTAAGGGTTGGAGCATATATCCTTGTTATCTTGTTAGACAGGAGGTATTGGATATCTTCTAAGCACGAAAAGTGATCTCAAATTTGGATTACATTAGAATCTAGTGAGTATCCTTTTCAAATTATTAATGCTGACACTCCACGCCTCCAGGTCTACCAAATTAGAATATATGGCAGTAGATCTCAACTATATGGTACTGAAGTACAGACTGTAAGATATTCCAGGAAATATTGAGTGGGTGGAACTCACTCAAGTTCCATTCCAGGGTAAATTCTAGCAACATTCACTGCCCTTGTCTACTATGTTAATTGACATATTATCTCTATTGTTAATTGTATCATCTTTTTGTTAAAATTTAAAAAGATGACAGAGTGCTTTATGTGAATTCTGCTACTTTTTGAGGTAGGGAAAAATACAGAGGAGTTAAATGATTCAAGAAAGTCTTTCTACAAGATGCTGTACACAGGCACAAGATTCTATTACAAGATACACTTACGAAACACTGAATGCATAAATACATAAATCACCCAAATGTCTTGACTGACCTGCATTACACATTGATCCATTACAGATTATGTAGACTGCTACAATTTTAAAATCAGTTTATCAGTTCACACTTGTTTAAGCTAGTGTTTTCAATCTTTGTTTACCCATGGAATCCTCATTTATTTCTGCAAAATATTTTTAACGCAGTTTAGAAAATGCTGCCTTTGGTGCAATTTCTATCATATTAACTTATTTTAATATTTGACACTTGTTTTGTGAATCAACCACAAATTTTATTTAAATGGAATTTGATCTGCCTTAGTTTTCAGAATAAATGTGTCCAGTTGAATATTCTAAACCAGGAGCCTGGAATGTATAAATCAAGCTTGAAGTAAGACAATGACTAGTGTTGGTATCTGCAAGCAATTCAAGAAAATCTTGTCTATCCCCACACACTCATAATCTTTTTCTAATCCCTGTATCAAACAACACAAATACTTTCTCTCTTCATTTTATAAGTCTATCTATCTATCTGTCTAATCTATCTATCTATCTATCTATCTATCTATCTATCTATCTATCTAATCTCATCTCATCTACCATCTCCCTAGAGAGAGAATTTGCTTACACAATTTAGACTGTTGGCCTTCATTTGTTAAATCAACTTGCCATTAGAGCTAAAAATTTAATGTGTTCTTCTTGATATTATTCAATTACCTGTTCATTAGCAATTTCTGGAAAAAAGAAAAAAGACAAATATTGTAAATAATGGATAAGCTATAAAAATCCATGCTAATTATGTTATGTAGGACAATCACTTTTCTATTTTACCTTTATTTACAGTAGTAACAGTACAGTGAAATATTCCAAATGACTTTACTTGCCTATGAGAAAACAGGGAACAAGGTAAAGAAAGCTTACTCAAAACCTTCAAAACAAAACAAAACAAAACAAAACAAGCTATGAGGCTATATACTGAAACCCCCTTGTAATGAAAATGAGCTGGCCTGATCCCCATAGACACCAAGCATATCAAACTCAGATAATAAGACATCCTCTGAATGTCTGTAGATCTAAAGAAAGCTTTGCTATGTTTCTTCCAATGTCTAAATAGCAAGTCTTAGCCAAACACAGAGTAAAAGATAACTCAAAAGTCACAGAGAGTGGTTCCTGATAACTAGATATAAGGCAGAGAAACAGTGGACACTTGATAGGAAGTGAGAAAATATTTAAGAAACAAAAACTACTTCCAGTGTGTGTGTGGTGGAAAGGGAAGGTAGGGCCAGAAATGAAACAGCTTTGGTATGCCTTCCTTCATGGGGAAAACAATTCAGGCTCTTAGAGGTAGTTTAACAAAAAGATTAGGAGAAAGCACAGAGTCCTTTCCTGTGCAGCAGAGCATCTTCAGCCTTTTCTTGTCTCATGGAAGCAAGAAAAGTCAATCTACTAGCACTCAGTACTTCTATTCCAGCACACATTGATAATAGACTCAATGCAACATCACACCTTTCTCTTAATGGGGAGACGAATCTTGAGTCTTCCAGAGGCATCTCAAGCACAAAATAAGGGTTATGAAGAGGAAAGCAAAGTGCTCAAAGAGACCTTGAACTACACACACATACACACACATAAACACACACATACACAGACTGTTTTACTGTTTTGATCAAACTGTTTTGATAACTCTTAATAGTGTTTAAGTAAAATGGATGAAATTGTTATCCGCAGTTCTATGTTGCCTGTATATCTCAAGTTCTTCTCTTTCTTTTTTCTTGCTTTCCTTCTCTTAGGAGGTTTTTAAAATCAAATTGTTTTACATTTAGATTATTTCAGTGTTTGACAACTAAGTCATGAGATGCAATAGAATGAATCATGAAAAAATATATTCTCCTGTAATAAATGTTTTGTGATGTTAATTTAGCTGATTATAAAGGAAGCTACTCTGATTATTGTAGATTTTATAGCCTTCAGTCTCCATTGCATTCCTCAGCACCAAAAGGAAGGTTATTTGTTTCATTTTGGGAAAGTATACAGGTAGCATATACAGATGATACAACCTGTCACTGTGGAATAGCTCCATAATATACAGAAGTAAAATTGCCCTGATTTCCCTTCTCTATACCAGATGTAGGTCTTCAGATTCATTGTCTCAGAGTCTTACTTTGGGCTGTAATAAGAACTCACCATAGACTGGGTGGCTTATAAACAACAGAAATTTACTTCTTACAGTTCTGGAGACTGGAAGTCTGAGATTAGAGTGTCAGTGTGGTTGGGTTCTGGTGAAGGTCCTCTTCTGGTTTGCTGGTTTCTGGCTTCTCTTTGTGTCTTTACATTGCAGAGAGAGAAAGAGACTTGAGTGAGAGTGAGAGTACTTACTAGCTCTCTGGCCTCTTGTATGGGTACTAATCCTATTCATAAGAGCTACAACCTCATGACCTAGTTACCTTCCAAAGGTATTTCCTCTGTATACCATCTAATTGGAAGTTAGGATTTCAACTTATGAAGTCCTTTTGGGGAGACATAGACATGCTGTCCATAATACCCAATATGCTAGGAAAATCTGGGGACATCATAACCGTGCTTACACTGAGAAGGTGGTTGTATTTTTTGGGGGTCTTCAGAATTTCCCTTCAGTAACTTGTGTGCTTTTATCATTTGATTTAAATTATTTCTTCCACTTTATTTCATTTCTGCCAGGCGAGGTTCTGAATGCTCCTGTGGTACTGTCCTGGAACCATAGCTACCATTGATAATAAATGTCAGAAACTCTGGTTTCAGGTCTCGTATCAGTCATTTCTACCTTAGTGGAAATTAGGACTATAGATTTATTTCTCTGAGCTACCATGAATTCTTATTGTTGTTGAAACTATTTGATGGAAATATTTTGTCCCAGAAAAAGAGACCTCACATGTAAAAGCGTAGCTGGGAGTAATAATTTTAATAATGCAGAGATATAAGAAAATTGTGTAGCTTTGTGAATTAGAAGCGAGAATATATTACAATTTCATCCTAGTTGTCTCTGGGGTATAATCTGCAAGGAAACACTGTAAACCCCGTGTCTCATAGCAGCCGGGTTTTCATTTTAGTTTTTCTTTCTCTTTTTGCCTTTTGTTAATGAACTCTTTGAAAACAATGAGAAAGTAAATGATAAAAAGAAACTGCAGCTCCATCAATTTTCTCATTGTGTCTCATTAGCTAAAGACCAATGTCAGTATCTTTGTGATTTTTGTAGTATTGACTTAGACTATTTTCAGTTTGTAAAAATAAATGACTTCCTCCATTTCTTTTTGTTTCTTCAGAATAAAGAAATTCTATAGACTTAAGGATGATAATGGGTTAAGAATATTTAAGATGTCTCCTGCTGATAACCATAATAATGTTAGAGATTGTAATCTGTCAATTTTTGCTTTATATACTTTTATGTTTTTAGGAATTTACACGTTAAATTATTATATCTTCACAGAGAATCATTCACTTTAACTTTAGTTAGTGTTTCTCATTGCCCCAATATTATTTTGAACTTAAAGTATATTTTATCTGCTATTAGATAATCAGCTTTCTTCCCATACTTTTAATTTCCGTCCTTCTGATAAATTATTCTCTAAGTTTGTATATTTGTAAACAGCATAGAGTTATATTTATTTATTTTAAATTTTCTGATCTGAAATTAATTGTATTTTAATAGACATCTACTGACATTTACTGTGCTTTCTGATATAGTTGGATTTGTTCAAACCAACTTTTTTTGTGTCCTCATTCCAACTATTTCTTTGCTTCATTTTCTCTTAAGTCTTTTATTGAATTTACCATACCTTTACTATTTTACTTTTACATTATAGAGATATTTAATTTCCCATTCTATTTCTCTCATTTTAAAGGCCACATTTATGTTTTTAGAATACGTACTTTACTTTAAAATGTTGAAAGTTACATACACTTATTTCTCCTTATCAAAATAAAGCTCTATGATTGGCTAGCCAAAATACATTTCTGATGACCTTCCTTCCTTACTGTCTTTCACTATCAAACATGTTATTCCTAAATATGTGCTTTCTAAGCAAGTACTAAATTCAGCCTCCATTAGGTAAGTTTTCTGTTTTATTCAGCTAAATTATTTCTAAGGAGTTTACAACTCCTCTTTCATATTACATGTGTCATATGTCAAGCTTTGAAAGTTCTTTTTGTTTCTAGTTTAGTATTCATCATTACTATTCTTATATAGTATATGTTAATTTGATTCACCATTAGCTTTAGTAGTTTAGTCATTAAATATTGCTTATAGCATTCTATCATGTCTATTATGGTTATTGTTCTTGAAGTCCAGTCATAGTTCTTTCAATCTTTCAATACAAGGTTTATGAGCAGTAAATCTTCATTGTCTCTTTCTTTTTTTTCTCTCATAAAATGTCATTATTAGGGTTTTCACATCTGGCATGGAGAGTAGGCTCCTAAAAAATTAGTTATCCCTCATTTAATGACTATATGCTGTGTATAAGACACAAACAACAACAAAAATAACTCAAGTGCAAATTTCTGATATCTCTAGAGTACAAACCTAAATAAAAGGATCAAAATTGGAGGGGAGTTAATAAACTAGCATGAGTGAGTTTAAGATTGTGAAAGTTGTCATAATCAAAATGGAGTCACTAGTACTAAAATTACCGACACATAGAGCCAGGGAAGTCCATGAGGGGAGAGTTCTCATGCACAAATACCTGATAATACAAAGAATCACAAAAGAATCCGCAAAAACCATTACCTTACACAACTAAGAAATAAATTAATATACGTTATGTAATGAAATTCAGAAATTAATCAACAAATTGCACCACTGTACTCCAGACTGGATGATACACCAAGATCCTGTCTCAAAAAATAAAAGTAAACAAAGCCATTCTGACTGGAATGAAATGGCATCTAATTGTGGTTTTGATTTGCATTTCTCTGACAATTAGTGATGTTCAACACTTTTTTTGTTATATAGTTAGTGTAATCTTGAGAGCAAAATTCAACAGATACTACAGAAAGAAAAAATAAAGATAGAAAAGGAAGTAAAGAAGGAAATAAAGAAGGAAGGAAAGAAGGAAGGAAGGAAAACAAAAAAAATTACCGATGATCCTCATAAAGTTGCAAATATGTTTAGCAATATATAAGCAAATGTAATTCATCAAATAGTTTAAAAAGATAATACATTCTGACCAGACATGTAGGGTAGCTTCAAAATCATTCAATCTAATTTATCATGTTTACAAAATAAAAGACAAAAAGATGGCCATTTCAAGAGATGAGAAAAACACATTTGAAAAATTTAATACTCATTCATGATGAAAGTGCTCAGCAAAGTTGATATAGGTGTGCTGAAGAGAATTTCTTCAGGTTGATCCAGACAATCTTAAACAAAGAAAGAAACAAAAAGCTGCAAACTCACCTTCATTGAGGATACAGAACTTCCCGGACTTTGACTCTGTCTCTCCATAGGTTTTCATTTATTTATGTAAAGAAATCTAAATTATCACCTGGTAAACTCAACTTACAGCACTTTCTTGTTTTGGCAACAGAGATACAATGTCTTGAATATTTCAAGACAGAGACAAGGCTGAGACAAGCCTCCTTGGACCTTTATGGCAACGGTTAAGATTTTAAAATCTTTCTCCCATAGAATATCCCTTAACATAAAATCAAAATGTATTTATCTAAGAGTGTTAACTTTGCTCTTGTCCCTACATTTTTGTCAGTAAAAGTTTCAATCCCATTTGTTATTTATTTTTTTAATTGTATTTTTTAATTGACATAAATTGTGCAAATCCATGGGGGTACATAGTAATGTTTGAATACATATAATGTATAGTAATCAGATAACGATAATTAGCACATCCATAGCCTCAAACATTTATAATTTCTTTGTGCTGGGAATGTTCAATATCCTACTTCTAGCTCTTTGAGATCATATAATATGTTATCTTTAATTATAGTGTTCCTACAATTATATAGAACAGTAGAACTTACCTCTCCTATCTAGCTATAATTTTTGTATCCTTTAACAAATCTTTCCCTATCCCTCCTTTCTTCAGTCTTTCCAACTTCTAGTGTTTTCTGTTCTACTTTTTTCATCTGTGAGATCAACTTTTTTTATCTTCCACATATGAGAGAAGATACACGGTGTTTTCTGTTTCTTCCTTATTTCACATAACATACCATCCTCCGGTTCTATCCATATTTCCTTGATTGACAAGTAAGCTTTTTCTTACCCATTCTTTAGTTTTATTCAGGCAATTCATTCATAAATTCTTGCCTTACTTATGTTTGAAGGTTAGACTTTCTGAACTGTAAAGGTATTAATAGCTATATGCTTACATGCCCCTGACACCATATCCTGCCATTAAAACAATTATCTCTAGGTCCTACTGGCTTCGATTCCATCATCTAGAAACATATTGTGGGGGCCATGCACTGTAACTCACTTCTGTAATCCTAGCACTTTAGGAGGCTGAGGCAGCCAGATCACCTGAGCTCAGGAGTTTGAGACCAGCCTTGATCAACATGATGAAACCCTTTTTCTACTAAAAAGACAAAATTAGTTGGGTGTAGTGGCACATGTCTGTAATCGCGGCTACTCAGGAGGCTGAGGCAGGAGAATCGCTGGAACCCAAGGGGTGGAGGTTGCAGTGAGCCAAGATCATGCCATTACACTCCAGCCTGGGCAACAAGAGCAAAATTTGATCTCAAAAAAAAGGAAGGAAGGAAGGAAGGAAGGAAGGAAGGAAGGAAGGATGCAAGAAAGGAAGGAAGGGAGGAAGGGAGGGAAGGAGGGAGGGAGAAAGGGGAAAGAAAGAAAGAAAAGAAAGAGAGAGCAAAATTAAAAAAAAAAAACCCAAAACAGAATTTTTTTGTGTGTTTTTTGTTTATGTTGTTTGGGTGTTTGTTGTGGTTTCTCCACACAGTCTCAGCAATGCATTACTATATTTATGTTACTGTAATTGATGAGCGTTTTAGATGTTTAGAAAGTATTTTTAAATTATTTTGTTTGCCAGCCTGCAAAAACTAGAAATCTTTTTTGTTCTAATAAACATTTTTAATATTTTTATTTTTAATAACACATGAAGAATACATTCCATTAAAAAATAACAATATAATTGTTTAATAGTAAATATATACTTGTAATAGAGTCATACTAACCCAGTTAAAAGTAATAGTTTTTATTGTTCTAGTCAATAATTATAGAGTAAGTATATCATACATTTACAACTAAATCGAAGAGTTGTTGAAACTAAAAGCAAAAATGAAAAGTTAGCAAAAGCACAATGAAAATGTCAGAAAACATACACAGCGATTCACATATATTGCAGAGTTATCCTGTGGAATATAAATTGAGTGAAAAAGATTTTCTATGAAACTCTAGGATCTATCTAAAAAATATTTCAAAAAGTTAATCTATTGAAGTTTTCAACGCCAAAAATTTTGTGTCTAATTTCTCTCTCTATATTGGTGAAACAATTTTCATTGGGACAAATAATACTGTCAACCCCACTGAAATGAAGAAGTAATGTAAACATTATAGGCCCACATTATTACTAATTTTTTTTTCTAAATACTCAGTATTCACAGGTTCCACATAGATAGATTCAACCAACCATGCGTCGAATATATATTTGGAAAAATAAAAATAAATGTACAAAAATAAAATAATACAAATAAAAATACAGTATGGCAACTATTTACAAAGCATTTTCGTTGAACTAGGTATTATAAATAATCGAGATGATTTGAAGTATATAAAATAATATATGTAAGTTATATGCAATTTAATTTATATATATCATTTTATATAAAGGACTTGAGCATACAACTATTTTGGGAGAGAACAGGAGAACTGCATTAACTTTTGTAACCACAGACTCTGTGCAATAGATGTGACTACCAGAGATGAATGTTGCATTTGCTTCTGTGATTATCTTTCTCAACTTCTCAACTTCCAAAAAATGACTGATCCAGCAGAGCTGGCTCTGGTGCAGTGAAATTTTAGGTCATTCAGGAAAGGATTATGTTTATATTAGGTTATATCTAAGTGATTGCAAAATGGATTTAGTGAGTGATGAAGAGTGACAGAAAACACGTGTACATTAAAGTAGATGACAGGATATTGAAAATATTACTGTAACTTATTAAGTATTGATTTTCCCAGATTTCTTGATATTACTTGACACAAACAAATGGTAGGAGTAAAGGAACCTGATAAATGTGTGAAGGAGGAGATGTAAAAGTGAGAGTGAAGAACTACTGATTTGGATAAAGGTGTTATAATCCCCTGTCCACACAAGAATACAACAAAATGACTATAGAGAGGAAATATAGTTAAGATACATAATGAGATAAAATCAGTTTCAAAAACAATGTGGCTTCAAAGTTTTAGAAATGATTAACGTCATTGCATTCTTTTCTTTCAGTTTTATATTTCACCTATAGAAAGTGGAATAGTCTCGATATCTACACGTCGACAAGATCTTCTTATGGCAAAAGCATTCTACCTAGAAAAAGCTGAACAAATACTATCTGTTAAAAACTATGATAACATATATTTTAAAAATTTGCATATAATATAATTCACTTCTGCAAGATATTGCTGCCTTAGTCTGACTACTCTGAAAGAGGAGGACAGAGCTCATCCCTTTATCAAAATTCTCCTTATTGTATCTGTAACTTGAATCTGAAGCTCTCAGTGCACAAGTTGCACATCTTGCAGCAAATATATTTTCTCTTTTTTTGGCTGCCACTTACATTCTGTCAGTACCTGGAGTTGTCTGATTGCTTATATGTATTATTTAAAAAATTCATTTCCTTCAACAGTTATCCCCTTAAATTAATTTAAGTGGCAGTTACTCTGTAACTTGTCTTTTATTCTTTTATTTGTGCATCAAAGCAGGTCCAGTCTGAGGACTGCAGTCACATGCACATTCCTAGTACATCCATGTACAACACAACAACTCATCACTCACCTAACATTCTTTGATGTTTTGTGGTTCCATTCCTTTGCTCTTGTTGTTCCTCCATAAAGACACTTTTTTGCTCTATTTCCATCTGTCAATTTCCAATTTCACCCTTCAACACTCAAATGCAAATGTCACAAACTCATTAAACTACACAATGAAGCTCTTACACTATGCTTAAAGAAACTATGTCTAGGACTTGCTGAGATCAAGATGCTTAAGTTGATGTTCAAAAAGCAATTAAAACCATAGATTTGTTATTTTCACTTCAAGAAATAGTCTTTCTTGAAGGCAAGTGTTTGAAAGCCATCCACGTATGCTTGATGAAGTTGTATGAGGCAGTAGATCTGTGAGGGAGATTTAGAGTGTTCAGCAAATGGCATTGTCTTTCCATTGCATACAACATAAAGTTCAAACTCCTGAATTGGTCATGCAAAACTTCTGATTTCTGGTCCCAATTTAATTTCCAAACTTTCTTGCGATTTTTTAAACTGAATGTCTGTATTCATCAGTAGTTTTATTGTTTCTAGAATACCCCTTCTGTGTCCTATAGACAGTGTATAATTTTTCTTGAGATTGTTTTTCTAACTCCTGTCTAGAATAATCCTATTTGTTTTTTAAGGAACTGCTTACATTTTACCTGTTCTGTGAGGCTATTTCTAACATCAACACAATCTCCTCCGATAGGAAACATTAATATCATTATCATATTATGAATGTTACTATTTCGGATCATGGAATTGTAGAACTACATGAGGTTCCATCAAATAGATGAAGGAAAGGAGATGAAGAAATTAGTCCACAGTTTGCACAAAACTTTGACACAAGTTTGTGTCAGAACCTACATCAGAGATAAGCTCTCTTCTACTACTGAAATCTCTTTCATTGAATGTTTAGGTCTACAGAACTTTCCATTACTAATTAACTTTGTAAGAACATAGGCTTTCTTTCTCTCCTTGTTGTAGCTGTAAGCATACTAAATGTTGTAAACTGTAAGCTTAGAGTTCAAGTTTTAGATTTCTTTTTATTTGGCATAATATGTGGCAAACTAAGTACTTGGAAGAATAATCCTGCATAGTATATACTTAAAGCAGTTTTATTTCTTTTTATTAAAAAAACAGTGATTGATATTACATTTTAGGCTATATCCAAGTTATTTAACAATATCCCTTTACCACTTTTCCTCATCTGCTAAACAGCAGAAAAATCTGGATCTCTCCTATTTGTTTTCTTGTAGCCTACTTACTTTTACTGTAGTAATTACTGTTTGGAAAGCTTTTGAAGTCTTGGCCAATACCAATTCTGGCAGGTAAAGCATTTTCAGCTAAAATGTGGAAAATAGATTTAGAATCTCATCTCTGTGTCAGCACACTGTATTTTAAAACTAATCTATTTGGTTGCATTTTTTCCCATTTTGTCAAACATCAAGGACACACACCAGAAGTCACTTCTCTCCATATTTATAAGACTCTTGGTCTGCTGAATAGAGAAAAATAATATTTAGCTCAGATTATTTCAACGCTATAAAAAAACTATAGATTTATTACTTCTATTAATAATGCTAATTACAAGACTTTGTCTAGTGTTTCACTGTACACAAAGTAATGACATATTGTATGAAATAGCTATTATTAGACCTATTTTACTTGTGAGGAAACTGAGACCAGATGAGATTCAGTAATTTGCTCAGAAATTCCCAAGCTAGTAAACAAAGCTGGGGTGAAACCCAGTTCTTTTGCCTTCATTCCCTGTCCTCTTCCTATTACTTCATGGTCTGTCCTCAATTGGCAAAGCAAAGCCCATTTTGGCTGTGAAATGAAGATAGCCTACAATTGTTGCCAAGGAGGCATATTGAGTAGGATGTACTGAATCTTTCGGTCGCATCAGGTTCTGCTGTGCGTGTGTGAATTTTGCCAGAATCAGCTTCTATCATCAAGATGTTCATTTTCCAGAGATGAAATTTAATGGAATGAAATTTCCTATAGTCCGTGGTTAGTGGATAGAAAATAAAATAAAAATACTCTGTGCTGGATAACCTCCACAAAAAATTTGAGAAAATTCTCATAGTCGCTACAGGAAAACTTCAATTTGGCTGAACTCAATTCTGAAACACAAAATCTTAATTAGTGGGAAAAGTTAGGGAGAAAAGGAATGTGACAGAAAAATAAATGAGCAGTGGTATAAGTGTGTTTGTGTGTGTGTGTGTGTGTGTGTGTGTAACTTACATTCTAATCCTTTAAGTATTTGCCTCTTTTATAAAGTTTTCCACTGATCTTAAATATTTCATATCTTAGTTGGCTAGATCAACTGAACATCACGAGAGCATCTAGGAAGGAGTAGGAAGTATTTAATAATGATTTTCAAGTTTTCTGGCTTGAGACTCTAGAAGGATGGTAGAGACATTCATTAACATTTTTTCCTTTAATTTAATTGATATGACAGGTGTTCATAATGCAATTTTATAGGAAATAGAAGAGGAAAGGCAGTTATAGGAACGATTATAAATCAGCAAAAAGCTCAGTTCACACATAGGATTAAAAAATGAGAAATTCTGGGATATCTTTCTCGATCTTTCATTTTGCAAACTCAGGCACTCTCTGTCACACAGTAGAAAAGATGGAGCTGGCATTCTGTCATATTTCCTTTTTAATTCTTGTGATAAAAATCTCTTCTAGCTTCCTATTTGCCTGTCTTCAGCTTTCCAAGCCTACTTTAACAGGCTTTATAAACCTCCCAGCTTCTGTAATTTAATTTTGAGATGTTTGGTGGCTGCCATTCCTTTAAGGAACAAATTCTGCAGCATATCCAACTGCTGAATTAGAGCTCATATCATAGGGTGCTGACAACAGCAAACTTAGCAACACAAAGATTCTTAGATCTTCTGGTTACCAACCTTCCCAAAAGTCATGCTGGTGTAGGCCTTGACTTCATTATTCCATGAGGGAAATGAAGAAAATCAGACACATGATGATTTTTATTTCTTTTCTGCCTCCATGAAGTCTTCCCAGATATATTAAGGAGATACTGACAACTTTCTTTGTCTCTGGCTTTTCTCCTTGCTATTCCCCTACGTCCCCATTCTAAAAATGTGCTTTCCCTGAATATGTTCTTTATATATAATCCTCATTTATTTGTGTAGTATCAAAACTCACTTGCATACATGGGTTTATCTGCCACAAAAATGTAATGCTAAGCTGGGTCAGTCCCTGTGGTCACTTGACGTTTACTGATATAATACAAACTAATTTCATTGTTTGTTCAAGAAAAACATTTCTAAAAATAAAAATCTGTAATTAAAATATTCTCTCAGGCATTCCAAAGTTGAATGGGAATTAAGAGCATACAACATATTGGTTTAGATGATCAGAACCATTTCCTTTCTCTACCAAGACAACTAATTAGCACTATGTTTATTTTGCTTTAGGATGTCTCAACTACCCCCAAAGTGCCAAAAACCAAGATTTATCCTGGAGTACAACAAGTATTTCCACAATTTCTCCTACATCCTACAATTGTGACTCATAATATATAAATGCAGCATAGTATGTATATTAGGTCATGCCCATTTAATATGCATAATAAATAGAAACTGAGAGCTTTAAAATCAAATTTTTTTTCTGGGTGTCCTGCAATTTTATCTGCCAACTATGGCAATTCTCTCCATTTAATTTATTTTATTTTATTTATTTATTTTGTAGAGATGAGGAGTCTCCCTATGCTGCACAGACTAGTCTCGATCTGTTGGGCTCAAGAGATCCTCTCACCTCAGCCTCTCAAGGTGCTAGGATTACAAGCATGAGCTGCCAAGCCCAGCCTAACCAAATTTTCAATTCACTGATTCTTTAATACTCAAAGCAACCAAAAGATCAATTAATTATCATGATAATTATTCTGAAAGTTTTTATTCCTGTTTAAAGAAATATATTGTTTCAGGCTGGGCATGGTGACTCACAGTTGTAATTCCAGCACTTTGGGAGGCCAAAGTGGGCAGATCACCTGAGGTCAGGAGTTTGAGGCCAGTCTGGCCCACATGGTAAAACCTTTTCTTTACTAAAAACACAAAACTCAGCTGGGTGTAGTAGCCCATGCCTATAATCCCAGCTATTTGGGAGACGGAGGCAGGAGAATATACTTGAGCCTGTGGGCCAGAGGTTGTAGTGAGCTGCCCATTGCCCTCCAGCCTGGGCAACAGAGCAAGACTCTGTATCAAAAACAAAATCAAACAAACAAAACATAAGGAAACAAAAAAGAAAGAAGTATATGGTTTCTCCTGCTCTCCATGCCCCATTCTGTCCATTTGGCTGTAATGTGGAGAACAGTACTAAGTAGTGGAGATAGGGGAGGAGAGAAAAGGAACAGAAAGTGACCCAGAGGAGAGAGAGCTGAAGCTCAAGTCTTTGGAGGATTTTTCAAATTGGGCCACAAAACTGCATTTGGATTTTGATGTCACTTAACCCTAAGACTCCCAATAAGCTAGAAAACAATAAAATCTCTATACTATGATGACTAAAATCATAGAAACGATCATTATTGCTACGTCTGTGTTGTGAGCAAAGTATAAATAAGCTTAAAATCTAGCAATGCCAGTGTTACAAGTTTTTTTTTAGAATTTATCTAGCAGGTTTTCCAGTTTTTATCAGAAAGCTCTTCCCAAATCCCTCTAAAAAAAAAACAAACCAACAACAACAACAACAAAACACTAGCAATGCCAGCTGTTCCATGAAGTCTGAAGCACAGTATTCCTGGGTAAAGGCTAAGAGATGCTGGCTCCCATTGTTTGGGATGGAGGTTCACACAGGCTTTTTAGAAATCAGCTGACTGCATTGTTACATGGATATGTAGTAATCTTACTCTATATAAACTATGTTTGGAAAATTAATAAATTCTTTAGTACTTGTCAGAAAACAGATAACTAGAGGATCTCAGAAGATAATCTCTCTCTACAAGTAAGTAAAATTGTAGAAATACCTTCTAAAATCACCAGTTACAGGTAAAATGCATTTAAATTTTGGGAGGCTACTTTATTTGCTTTCACAGTTTCTGGACTATCAATGCTGAACTCATTATATTTAAAGCTCTTTGAGGAATCTTAAGCATGAAACATTCTCCATAAAACTAAATACTATTCTAGCTCATTCAACCTCAAAGGTCATAGCTGTGGCTTCCTTCTCTATAATCACTGCTGTAGAGTGACACACCTGCTCCGTGGTACTACAAGGCACAGTCTGGTGGAAAAAAAAACCTGAATAACAATTCTGGGATTCATAAATGCATCCTCATGATGACACCCTGCCACCAGAGGCACAGAAAACAGAGATAACCCAGCTGGTGTGACTTACTTTCCAAGGCCATAACCCTAATGCATCCCAGTGGGGGGAAATGAAAAGAGATTTATTGTTAGTTCTGAGCTAATGCTGATCAATGAGCAAAATGCCATGAAGCTGTGGCCAAGGCAATATATGTTGTCCAAGAAAAAAATAAAAGGAAAGGATAAGTGGGGTGGGGGGCGGGAAGCCTGCAATATGCAAGAGAAATACAGGGGAGAATAAAATCTCTTTTGTTAGAAAACCATCCCTCATGACCAAGAGTGGTGCTACACACCATCTGTTCATGATACTGCGGTCTCACAGTGCAAATGCCCGTCATGTACAACAAGCAGTTGAAGCTTTAGGAAAAGCAGACATTTCCAGGGTATTTTTTCTAATATAAAGCAAGTTTATCAGCAATCTGCAGGCCTCTCTTTTACTTCACATTCACAAGCCTTCGATCTATGAGGCAAACTCCCTATGGGGCCACATCCTGTTGCTGAAGGTGAAAATGACAGAGATTATAGACCTGAGGGAAGGGGGGGACAGGCACAGAGTGGCAAAAGAGAGATACCAGGGAAAGTGGGCATGACCACTAGAGCCCTGTGGAAATGTGCTTAATATACGGCATTCCTATTCACCTTGCTGTGAGATCAAGTTTGCATCTTAATCACCAGCTGGCATTCCCAAAATATCCTTCCACCCATGGGGGAAGTGTTGTGGAAGATTTTGAGCAGTGGCAATGCTAATGACAAGAGTAAATGTCTTAGGGAGCAAGAAATGTGACTGTCATATGCAAGTGCATACAGCAGCAGGTTGAATGGCCAGGAGAATAGTTACAACAAAGGAAAAAGTGAAGTGCTCACAGAAGCAAAGATTAGGGCTGTAGGAATGACGAGTCTGAGAGAATGAAGGAGAATAAAGAGGATGCTAGATGCAGATCTAGAAAATTGGTCAGTTCCTAGTAGAAACCCTGGGTTGCAGGATAAATAGTTTTCCAGGAAGCAAAAAACAGGAAAAGCACTAGATCAGAGGAAGAAGAGAAGGTATGCAAGGACGTGGTCACTAACAGAGACCTTGGTAGCTAATGTGGTTCTATTCCCTCTCACCTCCCCTTATTTTCCTGTTATCCTGTTGAGAGGCTACCTTAAGCAAAACAAGCTAGGAGGCTGACAGCTGATGTCAATTCACAACAGCTGGCTAGATAGCAACTGTGGGTACAGGGAACAAAGAGAGAAAAGTCACAGAAGGTGCTCCCCATAAAGGCACTCATATAGTGTACTACTTTAAAACATAAACGTTACTAGCTAATGCCAGGCTTTACTACACACAGCACAAACTTACCTAGAGGTTAAACTTATGCATTAAGATGAACAGCAGTTTGAATCCAAATTCTGTCTCTCGGGAAAACTGTGGCCTTAGGCAAATTACTGAACCTGAAATATCTATACCATGAAGATAATAAATACATTATATAGATACTTTTTAAATTAAATTACATAATCTATGTAAAATTCTTAACAGAGTACCAATGTTCATTTGGTCAAATGCATTTTTTCTACTAGGTCCACTGTGGCCCTAAGCTTCAAGGATTTGAGACTGGACACAAGAAAATCCCTGCATTTACATTCTGATGTGAACATAAATTTAACAGTACATGAGATTTTATTCTTATTATTTATGGTATCATATAAATTAGTATAATTGTTATTTTTATTATTCTTTTTTTTCCACAGCTATTATGCGAAGCAATGTGCTCAGTTCTATCCAAAGAAATAGAGGTGACTC
This sequence comes from Saimiri boliviensis, assembly GCF_048565385.1. Taxonomy (NCBI): domain Eukaryota; kingdom Metazoa; phylum Chordata; class Mammalia; order Primates; family Cebidae; genus Saimiri; species Saimiri boliviensis. Next base: position 37,820,525 of record NC_133461.1, on the reverse strand, counting down.
ATACAATAAAGACAACTAAATGTTGATGTAAAAGAAAGGGAGCACTGAGGAAAGAAGGAAGGAAGGAAGGGAGGAAGGAAGGGAAGGAGGGAGGATAGAGGGAGGGAGGGGAGGGAAAGGGAGGGGGGAGGGGAGGGGAGAAAATGTGGAACTATTAGAAAAACCTTGGTGAAGAATGTGATTTTGGTGACTTGAGTTCTGGGAAATAACCTCTTGGAAGGTTGGTGTTAGAAGCTAACACATGGAAACTAGATAATAGCAGTAGTGGATCTACCCCACATCAGCAATTTCTTAACTGTGGGTGGGCTTGTTAACATTTCAATTCTCTAATTTATCAAAATCAGTATGATTTTCAGTCAGTACATTAGTTATGTGTTGATTCATTGAAATAATAGATGTAAAATGATTGTCAACGTGGAAGAACCTATATTCTATGTAATCATAAAGTACCAAAATATTCTGGAATTGTTTTAGGTCATAGAACCTTTTAACAGCACAAAATGATTTGGAAAGCTCTAGGGAAACAACTTTATTCTGATATTGTTGTCAGACTAAACTGTTCTGTGGAAGTGATTCTTTCTTAAACTTGGGGTAAGATTTGAGGCAGGCTTGAATCTCTATGCTCTCAAGTAATCATGCATTTTTGCTTTTACAAGGATTTTAAAAATAATAAGCAAATATCATGATTATGTATATATATTTTCTTGTTTTTGCAAAGATGTCTCCTATAATAAAGGTATGTTTATGTGACCTTTGTATAAACACACTTAACTAATACGTGGTCACCCCAATTACAAAGTGATTTTAAGATGAATGATGTGTGAGAAATGGTGCCATCAAGTCCTCTTATTTGAGGTCTAGTTATTGTTTAACTTGAGATTATATATGTAATGATTTGTATCTGTTTCACTGTTTATTACAAAAGGCTGTTATTTATTTCTGCCTTTCAATCTCTAAGTGCATTGCTTGTGCATTACTAAATGTATCAGTTTGATGTCCCTGATTCATGTGGACATTATAAATATTTTGCTATTCATTTTAATTGGCCACCTATTTACAAAATAGATATATTGTCCATATTTTTCTATTTTGGGGTTTTTGTTAAATATGAGTACACACTTAATCAAATACCTTTGTGGTGTTTGCGGGAAGGCAGTAGAGCACACACTTTACAAGTATGAACTCTGGAGAAGGCCAGGGAAAGAACCTGGTGCAGTCATTTACACATTGAGTGAAGAAAGAATTATGTTCACTCTCTAAGCGGCAGTATCTTCTTCTGTAAAATGGCTGTTATTACTTCATAGGATTACTTTTAGGATTAACTGAGTGTATTTAAATGCTTATCATAGTTCTATGGCATTTATTAGTCACTCAGTAAGTAATCAGTGTTATGACCATGCTATTGAAATATTGTTGTTATAGTGCATTATAATAACAGAGCTCTGTCACTTTTTTAAAATGTAAACACTATGTAATGCAGCTGGGATGTTATTTGTATGTCACTAAATTGTATTTTCTATTAAATTATTTGTTTGTTTACATCTGTTTTCCAAAATGATATTGGTCCATTGTTTTTGGTTTGAGGCAAACATTGTCAAGTTATAGAATCTGCCTTGTTTGCTTTTGAGAATTAATTTAAACCTCTTCATTATTTAGTGTGATGAATAGTTTATATACCATATGTAGTACCTGCTTATTAGAAGTTTAGCATAATTTGTCAATAAAATCATTGGAACTTTTTAGAAGTTTTGATTAGAATAGTTCTTTAAAATTTAATTTCTTTCTCAGTCATTTTCATTTTATAATGATAAATACATATTAATTCATATATAATCACACATACCATTTGCTTTTGCATGAAAAAGTTATTTATCAGTTTGTACTCACTTCTAATTGTATAAAATTTTAATTATATTGCAATAGTTTATATTATTTTGTCCTTTTAAAAACTAACATTAAGATAAATTTAATTTTATTCTTGTTCTGAACTCTAATTTTTTTTTTTTTTTTTTGAAACAGTGTTTGCTCTGTCATCCAGGCTGGAGTACAGTGTTGCAATCACTACACACTGCAGTCTCAACCTTCCCAGTCTCAAGCAATCCTCCCACCTCAGCCTCCTCCAGCTGGGACTACAGGTGTATGCTAACACACTCAGTGAATTTTTGTATTTTTAGTGGAGACACGGTTTTGCAATGTTGCCCAGGCTGGTCTCAAACTCCTGGGCTCCCCCAGGAACCCTCCCACCTCCACCTCCCAAACTGCTGAGATTACCCATGTGAGTCACTGCATCCTAATTTTTTAATTTTTTAAAGTAATTTTCATTTTAAAATGTATTTTATTTATTAAATAAATAATATATAATAATTGCTTGTTTTCTATTTTAATAATGAAAATATTTAAAAGTATTTCTTTCTGTGAACAGCTTTGGGTGTTTTAAATCTTTTTATATTGATTTAATTTTTACTATTGTGACTAATAATGCAGAATTTTACTATTATATTTCTATAAATTTTGTTGTGTATTTATTTTCACAACAAAATAAATTTTTTTTGGTTGTGTGTTTAAATATTGTCATCTATTTTTAATTTTAAGCATTATGATCATTGTCTTATTTCTGCTTTTTAAAGAAAGGGGGCCTCACAACTTGTGAGACAGGCCAGGATTGGGAAATTGAAATTGGGTGTAGGAATTGAGCCACATTTGCGTTCAGGCTTCATGTACTCAAAGATTTAAACAAACATACAGAACTGAAGGTAGATACAAGATTTATGTTCAAATAAACAAACAGTCAAATGTTGCTCCTTTTTAATGAGAACATAGTCATGCTTTCTAAATATACTTATATCTAAGAAAAAAATACAGGTTAATGAAAATATATTTGCTATCAATGTCCAATACTATTTCACTAAAGAACTGGCTATTACCTTTAATTAGTATGCCTAAGGAAAGAAAACCTGTACTTTTCTGAATCTTCTTGATGAGATCATAACTTGGAATTGGTTACCCAGTTTGAATGGGAGCTGTTTTTGCATTGTTTTAAGAACTGTACTTCTGGGCTTTCCTTTTAGAAATTTACGTGGGTGCTCAAAGTATTCTAATCTAAGTATTGGAGCTTTTAAGTCCCACACTTGTCTTTATTTTCACCTGTCTTCTGAACTTGAAATGGCTCTCCCTGTCCTAACTCCAATGTCTTATTTTGTTTACTAAAGCTTCTCCTCCTGTTTTTTATTGTTTTTGTTCCTTGCTTTCCAGAACTCCTATTATGCTCATGGAAGATTCTTCCAACTTTATCTTCCAGGTCTGTTGCTTTTTCTTCACAATTTTTATGATGTTCAGAGTTATTCCACCTATTTGCTTTGGGCTTGATATGGTTTGGCTGTGCCCCTACCCAAATCCCATCTTGAATTCTATTTCTCATAATCCCCACATCATGGGAAGGACCTGGTGGAAGTGATTGGATCATGGAAGCAGCTTCCCCCATGCTGTTCTTGTGATAGTGAGTGAGTTCTCATGAGATCTTACAGTTTTATAAAGTGCTCTTCGTGCTTCACTCAGCACTTCTCTTTTCTATTGTCTTGTGAAGAAGGTGACTTGCTTCCCTTTCACCTTCAACCATAATTGTAAGTTTCCTGAGGTCTCCCAAGCCTTGCTGAACTCTGAGTCAATTAAACTTCTTTCCTTTATAAATTACCTTGTCTTGGGCAGTTCTTTGTAGCCGTATGAAAACAGATGAATACAGGGATATTTCTACCACTTGTTTTTGCACATATCTAATTATATCTGAACAGTGACTATTCTCCCCATGTTTCAGCTGCTTAATATTTTACTTAGAAAATCAACTTTTATATTTCTCACAGAAGTTTGTGCCTTGCAGAAAGATTTCTTAATTTTTCTATATAATATATATATTATATATGTTCAAGTTGTTATCTGATCTCTCATTTTAGTGAGTGTTTTACTAGGGACCATATATTTTGAAAATGCTTTAGTTCTTTTCTCTTTACACTTAAAAAAGTTTTTTTTTTTTTTTTTTTTTAAACTTGCTTTTATTTATTCATATATTTTCTTTACTTGCCTAGTGTGGCTTAGGTGCAGCTTCTGAGACTGTAGCAAGTTCATGAGTGGTAAATGGTATTCTGGGTCTGCCCAAGTGGGTTGTATAGTGCAAGACTAAGACAGTCAACAGCCTATCTTTTCACCTGATTGATGCCTCCCTCTTTCCTACTCTTCTCTGACTAAAGGATGGCATATGCTGGTATGCTCCCTGCTTCAAGGGAGGACTTTTCACACATCTTTACCTAACTCACAGCTCCTGAAGAAATAGAAACAAGATAGTTCAAAGAACACTTTCTGAGCAGAAGCAGTCTCTCCTCTCCTTGCCCCACATATCTCTACAGGCCATTTCTTCAAATTTTGCCTATTCTTTCTGAGCCTCCTTTCAGCAAATATACCTACCTATTGAAATAAGCTGTTAAGTAAACTAATTAAAGGAGAAAATTTTAGTAGATGGTGAAAAGGCACTTGAAAAAAAATCAACACCATTCTAATTAAATATTGAAATCTATAGAAATTCAAAAAAGTAAAATTTCTTCAAAACAATAAAATCAAAATAATAATAATTTACAGGAAATATTATCCTGAGTGAGACAATGATTAATTAAAGTCAAGAATAAGACTGGTATGACTAGTGTACAATATTATTAAACATTGGCTTTAGGGGTTTTAGTAAATATAGTAAGAAAATACAATAATTGAGATAAGCATTAAAGAGGAATATAAATTACTTTATTTTGAAAATATATTTACATTTAAAACATATTAGTATTAAGAGAAGAATCTAGGAAGATTGATGAATACAAAATCAATAATATCCCCATTATGTAAATATAGATGAGTACAACTGAAAAGAGTATTTCTGTAGCTAATTTTAAAAAATACATATATTCAAACTTTGAAAAAAAGAAGGAGGATCTAAACTTTGATTTTTGATGGGTAAAAAATTAAACTCTAAACAAATGGAAACTTACATTCTTTAATAAATTAACAAAATATTAAAAGAATAAACTTTTGCAAAATTAATGTATATTTTCATTTTGCAATGAAAAATGTTATTGCAATTCCTCAGTGTAACCAAAAAAATTAGAAATAATAGAATATCTATGAAAGAATGGCCTTATCTGACATCAGAGCATACTGTAAAGCCATTGTGATCTAATAAATCTGATATCATCATAGATTTGATGAATATATTCTTAGGGTTGGCATACTATGGTCACGGTCCACTTCATGACTTTTGCCTACTTTTGTATAGGTTTCACATTTTTCATTGATTAAAAAACAATTATCAGAAAGGAAATATAGCATAAAAAATAAAAATTGTATGACCTTAAAATTTTAATGTTCATCAATAAAGTTTTATTGGAACACAATATGCTCACTTATTTGTATATTTTCTATGGCTCTTTTCATGATACAACAGCAGAGTTGAGTCTTTGTGATAAAGGCCATCTAGTATAAAAAAATCTAAAGTGTTTACTATTAGGTCCTTTACAGAGAAATATGTGAAAACCCTTGGTTTGACATATAATGTTCTACATATAAATATGGATATATATGTATATATGACATATTATTGTATGAAAAAAGTATGCTGGCATAAATGATTAATATTGAAAATAGAACAGGATAAAAATAATATAAAATAAAATAGGTTATCCATCTCATGTCATACATAAAATTTAATAAGATTGTATGGATAACTATAAAATGTAAAACAATAAAATTCTTCCAGTAAGATTTGATCATCTGATATGTAGAGTAATTTTCTTTAAACAAACAAAAAACTGCAAATTTAGAAACTAACAAAGAAATCTTAAACAATATTTAACCATGAAAGTGTAAATATTTTTATAAAATGTTTAAAAGTCTGAATAGATATATTTCCAACTTAGGGAGATAATTCCAAGTTAAGGATTAGATAAAAGATTAAGATCTGTAGTATAGCTTCACTCTCAGCTATAGAATAAGAATAATATCAAGCAATATCAAGATAAAATTCATAAAGAAACAAATCCAAATGGCGAAACAAAGCAAAACAAAAACTCAAACTAAGTAGTAGTTAGGGAAATGCAAATATAAATGTGTTATTACTTTGCAACAGTCAGACTGGGAAAAATTTCAAAAGAGCAATAACACTTATTGCAGGTGGGGAAACTGGCTTGTGGATGTTTAAACTGAAACAGACTTTTTGGAATGCAATCAGATAAGTATACTAAACATTTGAAAAAGATATATTAAGCAATCTTATCCCTGACACTGTTAAAAATAATAAAAATACATCAAAGATATATATTTTAAGTTTTTTTGTTGCAAAGTTATACACAGAAGAAAAAATAAATAAAAGAAACAATCATCAATAAGTTCATGATTGGGTAAATTACGGTACATATCTACTATGGAATATCATGCAACCATTAAAGGGCACGGTGGCTCACACCTGTAATCCCAACACTTTGGGAGGTTGAGGCGGGTGTATTGCCTGAAGTCAGAGTTCGAGACCAATCTGGACACTATGGTGAAATCCCATCTCTACTAAAAATACAAAAAAATTAGCCAGGCATGGTGGCTTTTGCCTGTAGTACTAGATACTCTGGGAAACTGACCAGGGGAATTGCTTGAACTAGGGAGGTGGAGGTTGCAATGAGCCAAGATCATACGGCTGCACTCCAGCGTGGGTGACAGAGCAACAGCTTAAAAAAAAAAAAGAAAGAAAAGAGAATAAAACAATTTTTAATATGAATAGTTTTCAGCATGAAGAATAAGGTGAATGAAGATATATAGGGTTAACATATTTCTTCTGAAGAATGTGATGGAAATATTGGAGAAAAATGAAGAGGAAATAAAATGTTCAAAAAGGAAAACATCAACTGAAATGATTTCCTGATATATCTTTAATTACTAATATAGATGTAGGTATGAAAGAAATTCAAGAAATATTATTTGATGCAATTTTGTTTCTGTTTAGTTTTACATTTTTAAATGACCTTTACCTTGTACATTATCAAATGTTTTTGATTCATGTAGATTAAGTAAATTCTTATCTATGTCAAGTGTTTCTTTTGCATTATAAAATTGTCCTTATATTATTTATATTTCTACTATTGCTTACTTTTTAATTACATTTACTATTTGCTTATTTATCTTCATGTAGCACCATTATTTCATTTGGTGTTTGCTGTGATTAAATCTTAGCTGATGCCTCTCATTTTTGTGAATTAAATTTTCTTCACTTTTCCACTATAGTGATCACACTTGTCCTCATTTTGCTCTTATATTGAGGATAGTTCTGCATAGTTTATGCATTTAAGAATAAACCATGCTTGGTAGAAACATAATTATTTTATTTTTATTAGTAGTGACTCTTTCCCCTCCTTTTTTCCCTCCTCTTTCTCCTCCGCCTCCTCTTCCTCCTCCTCCTCAATCTTTTCTTCTGGAGACTAAAATCATTATGGACTGTACTCCATGATCTAGTGATCTGTATTCCATATGAACTCTATCATCTTTTTTGATCTTGTTTTTCATTTCCTCTTCTTTCTGTTTGTTTCTCTTAAAGCCGATCCTCAGTATCACTGATTCTATTGGCTGTAATTGTAATTCCTTCAATTATATCTGCCACTAAAAATTAACTTCAGATACTATGTTATTCATTTTTCTGCACTACATTTTTTTTGTTGGTCAATTATCATGTGATAGAAGCAAGGTCTGTCAATTTATTCCAAACATGTATTAGATTTTCATCTTGTTTTCTATTTTATGAGGATTGTTTTAATGTTAAATATTCCTTAGACATTTTTAGCATTTTCTTATTCTTATAATTCAAATTCTTGTAGGCCTATGCTGACATAGGCTTTCCCTTTCATAAACAAAGAGATCTCTGGCCAGGTCCATGTTGCAATGTCATCCCTGGCAATGATCATTTTCAGTCCTGAAAGTCTGTGTAACAACAGAAGAAATAGAAATCAAAGCTCTGAACCTGGAGGCTAGAAAGGTATGCCAAACACAGTTATTGGCACACTGAAAATTTCTAAGGTACTAGTAATATTTACTTTTATATAGAAATTCTCACTTTAGTTTTTCTGGCTCATTCTGGTATGAGCCTGGATGAGAAAAATGTATTATGAGTAAAATGCTGGTTTCTGTTGACAGAGTAGAGTAAAGACCCAAATATAACAAATCTTCTTAATGAAACTGATGCTGCCAGAACATGGTGGTGAAGATACTTTAGCTTTCTTCTTAAGTGTAAAATATAGATACGACCAGAGGCAAATCATACTGATTAAGCAACTGAAGGACCTCAGCAGTGCTATTAATTTCTGGGGACCTTGTCTTGTCATGTACTTACAAAATGGAAGTGAAGAAACAAGTTCCTTCAGGTAAGAACTCATTAGTAAGAAAATTTTTGAAAATTCTTAACATAATATAAAATGCTTTTCTTAATTAATATTTTTAGTATATACAGTTGTTGTATAAAATGAGTGTTTTTCAATGGACATAGCAAAGTCTTGTTGGTTTCCAAAGTCATATTTAACTATATTATTTTGTTATTCTCCTTAATTTTCTCTTCCCCTCTGATATCCTCTCTGTTCACTTTTCTCTTCCCCTTGCGATTCTCTTCTCATTAGTTGCAACTAAAATGTCTCTTCATAAATAGCCACAAGATGGTAGGATCTGAATAAATTAATGGAGCAATCTGATTGGATTGCTCCATTAATTTGGAAACCATCATTCTCAGCAAACTAACACAACAGAAAACCAAACACCACATGTTCTCACTCATAAATGGAAGTTGAACAATAAAAACAAATGGACACAGGAAGGGGAACATCACACACAGGGGACTGTTGTGGGGTGGAGGGCTAGGGGAGGGCTAGCATTAAGAGAAATACCTTATGTAGATGACAGGGTGATGGATGCAGCCAAACACCACGGCCTGTGTATACCTATGTAACAAACTTGCATGTTCTGCCCATGTACCCCAGAACTTAAAGTTAAAAATAAAAAAAACTAAGAACGTCTTAATGCCTAACTCCTTGTTTTATGTAATACAAAAGTAATTAATTCTGTGTCTGGTGGGATCCTGCCAATAATTGCATTCAGAATATTCTGGACCAGCTAGACCTTTCTGTGTCAACAGAAAAAGACTCATTTTATGCAACAACTGAATCTAATAAAAACAATAATTAATAAGAGTGTTTTATATTATGTTAAGGATTTTTAAAATCCTTGTTTCCAGTGGGTTGTGGCTATAGAATTAGATACTTTAGGGAAATTTTTTTTTCTTCACTTTCATTTTGTAAGCACAGAATATATATGGCCATTTTTTTTTAACCCTGGTTGATAGTGCTTACAATATTATGTAATTTATCTATGTTTTCCATTACGAATGTTAAAAGACCTTAGGCTCATTTTTCTTAGCAAATGTGCACTCAAAAATACCCATGGATGCAGTCTTTTTAACAAGTCTAATGCAAATGGAATGTGTTATTTTTCTGGACTTACAGTAGTGCTCATAATTTTATGAGAAAGAACAAGAAAAAGGATTATATTGTTCATCTTTGCTGAAGAGAGAATGTATTTGCTTCCCAATGTAAGGGCATGAGACTGCATTAGAAAGAATCTTCAGTTTACTTGATCTTGAAAGTAAGTATCTTTATGAGCTAAAGCTTATTTTTCAAATGAGAAAGGCATGCGAAACATAACCTCTGACATCCCTGAAAAGTATTCATTCAGAAAGAGACTGTATGTTTCTAGCCATGGTGTTTACCCTGATAAAAATAAATCCATATGTAGCCTAGAATTGACCTATCAAAAGTCAGTATCTTAGGAGGGTATAAAATTGGATACTTCGTACAAGTTAAAGAACAGTGAAATTAAGGTAAAAGCACTGGATTCAACCTAGGATTCCTGGAAGGAATTAAAAAGAGCAGGAAGAAAAAGGTGAAGAAACCTAGGATGAGGGATTGGGTTGAATTGTCGTTCGTTTGTACATGAAGTAATATTGCCATTATTCCTTCTACACCTCCACCTCCACTCCCATATCAGGCAGGCTCTGAGACAGAGAATGAGAAGAAGGCAGTTCCTGGACGCAGGATAATACAAGATGTAAGATCTTATCTCTCTATTATCTTCCAAAGCTATTGCTTAATAATAACTTCCGTTCCGAACCACATGATTCATGCACGCCATGGTTAGCATGAAGAAGTTGAGATCTATCTTCTAGTAATGGTCCAAGTGTGTGGAGTTAATCAGACAGAAATCTACAAAGAGAAGTTTGAAAAAATTTCTCAAGGCACTTCAGTACATTGCTGACCAACTACTAAAGAGAATTCACTAAGAGAGAAAACGTCAATGCTCTTCCACAAACCTTGTAATTTCACATCAGTTTGTGTCTCTGTGGGTCTCATTCTTTCCATCCCTTTGCTGTGCTTACAAATAGGCTTATTCTCATGTGTTTATTTAGCTCAACAACATAAACTGATCCTAAGTAAAAGAGAGGAAGAAACAAATTACGTTCTTTCTTTCTTAAAGTTTCAAAAAATAGTTGTTTTTACGAAATTGTCAGTTGAAAAATATTTTCTGAACAATTGTATTTTAGGCATGAGCTAAAAAATAGAAACATTAATTAATCAGCTTTCTGCAAGTGCAAATAAAAGCTTTCTGCAAAAATTCAATATACCAAACAATTTTCTCAAATTATTGGAACTTGTTTTTAGAGACAGGGTCGTGCTCTGTTGCCCAGGCTGGGGTGCAGCAGCTCAATCATGGCTCAGTGTAGTCTCAAACTCCTATGCTCTAACAATCCTCCTGCCTCAGCCTCCCAAATACCTGAGTTGGGCATACAGGTGGGCCCCACCACATCTGGCTAATTTTTAATTATTTTGTAGAGGCAGGGTAGCACTATGTTAACTAAGGCTGATCTTGAACTCCTGACTTCAAGTGATTCTCAGGTCTAGGCCTCTCAGAGTGCTAGGATAACAGACAGCAAGCACTGTGCCTGGTCTTGATTCTTTTAATATATTAAAGTAGAATGTAAACACACAAAACTATGGGGTTGTTGTTGTTGTTGTTGTTGTTGTTTTGTCTGTGTAAGTGTATGTGGGTCTGCATACATACTATCTCTTTATATGAAATAGCATGATGGTAAGGTTCTATCATTTTCTACACTGTAATCCTATATTTGAGATAACAGAAACTGGGGTTTCTGCAAAATTTATAGCTTACTATGAGGTGTCAAAACAACTCGGTGAAACACTGCATTCAATTTACTGTCGGTCATCTCTTTGGTAAAGTCGTATTAGAGGTCAGGATTGGAGGTCAGCCTCTGTCTTGACCTCCTAGATCTTAAGGTTCCATTAGTATGATGAGAACTTGACTGTGTTTTATAAGATGTCAGATGAGGCCTGTAATATTTAACCTCCTAGGCCTACCTGTCCAAGTATAAAGCAACATCCTTAACTAAGCCTTAGGACATGAACAAAAAACAACTGGATAATCTGTTTGAAGTCACCTGTCTTAAAAATCTTTTAAACTTTCAATTTTTTTGTAGAGAGAGGGTGGCACTATGTTAGCTAAGGCTGATCTTGAACTCCTGGCTTCAAGTGATTCTCAGGTGTAGGCCTCTCAAAGTTCTAGGATTACAGACATGAGCCACTGTGCCAGGTCTTGAATCTTTTAATCTTTTAAAGTGGAATGTGAACACACAGCACTAAGGGTTTTGTTATTGGTTTTTGTATGTGTAAGTGCATACCTACCATCTCTTTATATGAAATATATAGCATGATGGTAGGGTTCTATCTGTAGTTAGAATTAGATAACGACAATATCTGTAGTTATCTTCACAGGAATATTGGGCTTATGGGAACATGGAGGCAGGGCAAACTTCACATTTAGGAGCGCATACTAATCAACAATCTTGTGAAGTTGTGAACTGAGGATAGGTAAGATATGATACAAGAGAAACTGAAGAACATTTTCTTTGAGTCTCTCTTTCACATATTTCTTACTATATCCTTATGTGGCTATAGCAAAAGGAAGAGGAATCACTGTGTTGTTTTTACTAATTATTCAATAAGCCCCAGAATAGCATAGAAACCCTATTAACCAAAGTATTTGGGAGAGGAGTTGATTGCCTAATCAAAACCTAATTTCTTTAAATATAAAACTATATATTTAATCATTAGTTGCCTTTTTTTTTTGAAGCTATGAACTTATATACATTGAGTCTTATTTCTTTTTAATAAAAAAATCCATAATGTATTACTTATACATTTTAATTTTGGCTTTAAAAGGCTGAATAGCTATGTATTTCAACTTTCTTTCTGGCACACTTGATCATATGTGCAGAAAACAATCATATGATTGTGTAAGTTATCATTCACATCCTGGTGAGAAAATATATCTATATTTCTATCTTTTACTAACATAAAGAAGGAATGTAATATAAATTTTTTGTCAATATCTGAAATCTACAGTATTTAAAAATATACTTAGTGAATCACCTTGTATACTTTGTACGTTACTTGAACTTATTTTATATTGATTAATGTAACTGTAAAATCCTTAAAATAAATACTGATTTTGAAAACTATCAGTTTCATGTAAAATGTTAAGAAATTTGAAATAATTAAGTCAACCCATTAAGATTTATAACAAATATTAAGAAGGTGCTTTGCTTACATAATTTTAGAACAAAACATAACATCTTTTGAGCCAAAAAATTGACTATGCAAGTTAAAGAGTAATATATAACAAAATAATCAAAATCAGATTTCATTACAATTCTGATGTTTATAAAATATTTAGCAGATTCAAAATCACATTAAACAATATATTAATTAAAAGTATACAAAATTAAAATTACTTTATTATATTTAAGACATGAGTCTTAAAATAATGTTAGAGAGATACTTTGTATCTTATGGAGTTTGAATGAAAAGCAGAATTTCAATATCACTTTCTCAAATTATCAGCAAAGAGAAAAAACTAATCAATAATAATGAATTAGCATTGTAAATAATCATAATAAAAATAAGAAAGAAAAAAATTTTAAATTAGAGTAGAGTAATCTACAACACAAACTCTTACTCCTGCAGCAATATCATTTCAAAGTGGGCTGGCTTTTGTAATTGTCGTCTAAATTCAAACAAAATTTAAGAATTGAAATTTAACTAAAAACTGTAGTAATATATAATTTTGACGCAATTCTAAATTTATTTTTTGTATTCTATAATTATAGATATTGGACTTTGATCAAATTTCATTGTAATACTCAAAACTCTATCATTTAAATTTTAACCAAAATATATATTGCCTGCATGTTGAAAAATAAGTATCTCAAACATATCAATACAAAAAGGAAATTCAATTTCCGAAGAGACATCTCTTATCTCTACTTCTAAAAGATATCCTGGAATTTATACAAGTCTACTTATGTCTAGCAATCTCTGTCTCTCGCCAGAAACCCCAGTGGCTTCTGCTCCTGATAACTTCAGAACCAAGCTGTGATACATCAACTGACCAATATGTGATTGAAGAAGAGGAAGAGGCAGACAGTCTAGGATAGAGTAAAATATACTCATTTAGTGTGACTGAGACCTGATCTTTTCCTGGGAATAGATTGATCTGGAGAAAGTGTAGAGTGGCCAGAAGAAAAATAAATCAAAGCCTGTGAGTTAGAAAGATTGGAAGATGCTGCAAGAGGCTTTGAGGTAATTTGGAAGTGGTTTATTTTACTGGGTTAAAAGTATAGTATTTTGTATCCCAGAGATGTAAGTTTAATTTCCAACCCTGCCATCTACTAGTTGTGAGACGTTGGGTAATTTTATTCAATCATCAAAATGTACAGTTTGGCTGTCTTGCTGATACAAATGCTTGACCCCTTAACCCAGCTTAGATTACTGTAAAATCTCACGGACACCAAGGTTACAACTCTTTACAACTTTATATGTTTGATTACCCAGCTTGTTCTCATGATTCTGTACTCACCCTGCCCAATTCCTTCCCCCACTTTTTTTCCAATTCTTCTCTTCATGACTTTGATCTTAATAATATATAATTTCAATGTACTGTGTATTTGTTTAATTTTATTCACATTCCCATGATCTAAATGACCTGCCTATTTGAAATTCTATTTATCTATTGAATGTCTAGACTTTTTGAATCTTCCATCACTCTGTAGTCAATTGGATTGCCAATCCTAGAATTGTTTGGCAAATTTGTGTGGTATCCCTCATCTCACCATGAGGTGAATACATTGAAATTACCAATTGGGGAAGGCCAAAATGGCACAGATTTGCACCTTGGGACTTCGGTTAAGCATGTTTCATTACAAGCATCATTATCATCATTATTCTCCCAGCTCACTGAAAAAGTTGTTTTTCCAGATAACATTCACGTTAAAAATTGGACTGATTTCATGAAAAACTGAGTTCGTGTCCTCTGTAGGGACATAGATGAACTTGGAAACCATCATTCTCAACAAACTGACACAAGAACAGAAAATAAAACACCACATATTCTCACTCATAGGTGAGTGTTGAACAATGAGAACACATGGACACAGGGAGGGGAGCATCACACACTGGGGTCTGTTGGGGAAAAATAGGGGAGGGACAGCGGGGGGTGGGGAGTTGGGGAGAGAGAGCATGGGGAGAAATGCCAGATATAGGTGATGGGGAGGAAATCACAGTCATGTGTGTACCTATGCAACAATCTTGCATGTTCTTCACATGTACTCCAAAACCTAAAATGCAATAAAAAAAATTGGGCTGATTTATTTCTATTAATAATCATGATCTTCATTATGTCATCATTTTCTCTTTATTGACTTTGCTTGTTTCACATAAGAAATAACTTTTCTGTATAAACAGCTCAGCAGAACAGAATATTATAGAAGACAGAGACAAGCAAAATTTGTAAGCAAAGGGCTGGATAGTAAATGTCGCAGGCTTTGTAGGTCATACAGACTTGATTGCAAGTACTAAAGTCTGCTGTTGCAGCATAAAATAGTCATAGACAATTGGTAAGTACATGAGTATAGCTATGCTATCATAAACCATATTTATAAAATTGAAAGCAGGTCAGATTTGTCATGTGAGCCATATTTTGCTCATCCCAATACAATAACAATTGAAATTTCCCATCTTATACTCTTTATAATATATTTTTAAATTTCAACCTATTGTTTAAAAAAATACAATACATAATTTTAATTGTGTAGATAATTTGCATATTTCTAAGGTCACTGATGGAAATCACAAGACTTCTTATAACAGTAAACTTGTTAAATCTCTTCATCCAAATACTTT
Source organism: Saimiri boliviensis (assembly GCF_048565385.1). Taxonomy (NCBI): domain Eukaryota; kingdom Metazoa; phylum Chordata; class Mammalia; order Primates; family Cebidae; genus Saimiri; species Saimiri boliviensis. The sequence continues at coordinate 37,805,160 of NC_133461.1, read as the reverse complement.
TGACTTCACATATACATTGCCTCAAAACATAACTGTACACACATGAAGCTGTAGAATTGATCTTTCGATTCCTAAAATTGCTTTAAATGTTTTGCCTATGAATGGAAATTCATTTGAATAAAGTAAGACTTGTAAGAATTAAAAAACACAAGGTCATGTATCTTCAAGACATAGTATAGAGATAAAAATATGTTCTATTTTCTAATACTTCGTTTTTCTCTCATATTTGAAAGGACCCAAGGATTTACCAGATTTAAAATTAGCCTCAATCTTGGTACAAGTGTTTTTTTTTATAAAATCTTTTATTTTTACTTCCAAATTTCATTACTCTACTTGTTCAACGGCTCCTACACATTATTGTCAATAAACTGGTTTTCAATTTACAGTTTATTATGCTCTTCTGCATACTCCCCACACCCAAGGAAAATGTAAATGGCTTTCCACCACCTATATCATGTTATACAAACTTCTTGGCAAAGAAATTAAAGTTGTCCACAATGTGTTGTTCATTTACATCTTTAAGATTATTTCTTACATTCCTTTGTACAATTAAGTGAAACAATCAACTCTGCTATGATCTGAATTCATCTTGGGAATTTCCAGTTTGATTCATGGGTTCATAGGTTAGTTTCAGCCTTCAATAGTTTTCATTTCTCCTTTTATCTAAATTTAGAATTCATGATTTCTGTATGGATATAGATATATGATTTTCCAGAGAAAATACAATATTGTTACTTTGTAAAAACCTTAGGTCAGAAGGGAGAAAGAAGAACAGTTAGAACTCTTTCCTAGTTTTTGTGGGTTTTTTTTTTTCAGCTTAATCTGTTCTATTTGGAATTGCATTTGAAGAACATCTACAATGTTCTTCTGTCAGTTTCAAAGAGATCCAGTCAGTCAACATCATACTTATGGCACTGAGAATGTGACCAAAAATGCCTGCGTGCTTCCCATTTTCTAGAGAGATATTAGCTATAAATTAAAATAAATAAATGAATTAATGACTAAATAAACATTTGACAGGAAAAGAGTGGTAGGACAGGGATCCCTTTGAGTTAAATGAGCAGCTACTTAAAGCTTAGAAATGACTTTGAGATATGATTGAATTATAAATAATCTTCCTTCTTTTGGGATATACCTTCTGCTTAATCCTGCTAGTTTAAACACCATTTTGTTTCTCTGTGTTAGGAAAGAGTTGTTTTGTTTCTGTTTCTAATTTCTTAAGACACTTATTAGGCTGATGTGCCCTAATTGGTAAATACAGTGACCTCACTCTTTAATTTCTCTCTTCGTCCCATGATTAGCTTAAGCATCTAGAAAACCAGTCACTCTAATAGCCATCCTCAAATTTCTTTCTCCTTTTCTTCATTCCCTTTCTTCTTTCAACTATCTCCAAGCCATATGGGCATCTCTCTTCTTAGAAAAGCATGTAAAAGACAATTCAGAATGGCAAGAGATCAGGGCAGAAGATCACATGGCTTTGAATATGTCCAACTGGAAGACAAAACACTTGGAGAAAATAAAATATATCCAATAAATGTAAGTTCTGATATGAGAGAAGTAATTATGTTTAGCTCATGTCATTGAAAAAACTAAAACTAGAACCAACAAAGTAGGAGACAGATTTAGGTTTATATTATCAGTTTTTGTCAGAACAAAAGCTGCCCAAAAATAAATTATGCTGCGTACTGAGAAATGATGTTTCCTATCAGGTAAAACAGTGAATTTGAGTACGCCAGAGACGTAAAGGAAACAAATATAAATGTCTTGGGCATTAATTCTGGTTATTTAGACTCTGCTGTGTTACTCAGTATTACTATTCTGATTTAAACAAACAAATTAAATAAATGTGCAGTGCAATAATTATCTACAGAAATTTCTGACAGTGGTAGTTACTGATTTGTTTGCTCTCTCACCCTCTCTTCCATCTACGTCTGACAGGAAACACTGGTCCTGGTCATCAGTGTGTTCAGATGATACAAACTGAACAAATGAAGACACCTCATGATTGTGTCAAAAATGATTGGCCCAAGTAGGACCAAGAAGACTTCTTCTCTAGACTATACACAGGCTATGTGGAAAAAAAAGTCCCCTTTCCCCTGGGCTGCTAAGTTAGATTATTATGATTTGTAAGTCCCTAGTAGCTTTATTTTTCTCTGTCAAATCCAGAAAAAGCATGTACAGTTGGTAAATGTATGACCATATGTAAAAGATGAGCCAAAAGATAAAAATAAGTAACATCTTGAAGCTGTTGTGAGGTCTCTTTGGATTCTTCCATGCCTCCGGTCTGCTTCATTCCTGTGTTTCCCAATTATGCCATCCAATAAACTTTCCCTTAAGGATCTACTCTAGCATAGGGATCAAACCTAATTTTATCAAGCTATGCATACCAGGCATACTAAACAATTGATAGTTGGCGTTTATAGCATACTTGGTGGTCTCTTACCTCTACAAGGTAATCCTAGAGGACTGGAATAAAGAAAGTAAAAAACATATTGCAAATGGCTTTTCTACCCACCCTGTCCAGCACACATTAATGGCACTAATAAGGGATGAAGAAATACTTCATTATGTGGATCAGTCGTCTGAATCTGATTAGGACTCTAAAGCTGTTCATCGTAGATATTTTTACTGATATTCCCTTAACAGGAAAAGAGAGTGAACTCTAGCCCTAGAAGTTACGAGCTTACTCTGAGCTGCCACTATTAATGCAAAATTTTATGACATTATCATATTTCATTTTTTTCTTAATCATCAAAATTTGCATTAAAATATATGCTACATCAATTTTTATTTCAATATAATTATAATATTTCAAAATTTTAATCTATAGTCCAGAAATCATTCAGTCAAAGGCAACGTACTAAGAAGAAATACATGTTTATTATAACAAGGATTTGCATCACCTCCAGCTGTACAGTGCTGTGGTCCGAAGAGTAGGTGTAACCTTATTTGAGAAAAGCTGATGGTTGCACCAGTGGGTAGAGCAAAAGCTGATCTTGCTCTCCATTAAGGGTTCTTGGAAATAAATATTAAGATGTATCTCTTATTTCTAGTCATCCTACACTTTACCAAATCTGGCTTATTTTTGGTCCTAAATAAAAAATATTGTCACACATCTGTCAGAATGTGTCAGGAAAGTAATCTTATACATGGAAAACATGAGAAATATCCAGGTTTACTGATTAAAGAAATTCCATCAAGCATCTCTGATAATTTACACATAACATTTGAAATTAATATGCTGACCAGGTGCGGTGACTTATTTCTGTAATCCCACCACTTTGGGAGGCCGATTGAGTTCTAGAGTTCAAGACCAGCCTGGAGACATGACAAAACTCCATCTATAGGAAATAGGTACAATGACACTCACCTGTAGTCCCAGTTCCTTGGGAGGCTAAAGTGGGAGGATCACTTGAGCCCAGGAGGTTGAGGGTACTGTGAGCCATGATGACATTACTGCATTCCAGCCTGGGCAACAGAGTAAAACCCTGTCTCAAAATAATGATAATGATAAAAATAATAATAATACGTTGTTGGCTATGCAGAAAGCTATAGTTGTCAGCTTTCTTAATAATAAGGTTTCTTGAGATATTCACTACAAATAATGCATCAGGTGAAAGAAAACAAGAAAAAGAGAAAGAAACAAAAAGAAAGAAAGAAAGGGAAGGAAGGAAGGAAAAGGAAAAAAGGAAAGGAAAGAATAGAAAAGAAAAGAAAAGAAAGGGGAAATGGAGGAAGGGAGGAAAAGAAAGAATTATCCCCAAAATGAAGATCATAACTTGGCCAGCTTATTTTGGTGTCTGCTTGACCTGCGTTGAGAATTCAAATTGCCCTGGGAATTGGAGCGAACAAGCATGAGAAGTGGTTGCTTTTACCAAGCGGTATCATGGGAGGAGTCAGATTGAAATTTAAAATGTGATATAAATTATTCACCAGGATGTTAACATTTTAAACAGAGTCTTTTCACATCTCTTATTCCACTGGGATCCACAATGATCCTCTGAGATAGATAAGACAAGTATCATTATCCCCACTCTATAGATAAGGATATTTATGCCCTTGAAAGTTGGGTGAATTGCTCAAGAGGTAATATTTTAATTACAAAACTAGAAGTAAATCCTGGAGTCCTCTCTGAGATACATCTGTTCACTTATTTGATGCTTGCCATTCAGAGAAAAAAAGCCACTGTACTTATTGATACTCTGGAACTGAGAACTGATATTACATTTAGAAATCATAATTTAACTAAACTGCTGTTACCAGAGATCTTGGCCATAGAATGGTGTTTTCTGTTAAAACAAAACAAAACAAAACCATAAGGCATAAGTCATATTTAATAATGGGTAAGTATATTTTGTAGCATATTGCTTAATGATAATGGAAGAACAAATTCTCAGTTCAACATCTTAGAAGATATCCATTTTATTTTATGTATTTTTCTGTTTATTGAGATTAAGTATTACTCTGTTGTCCAGACTGGCGTGCAGTGGCACAGTCTTGGCTCACTACAACCTCTGCCTCCCAGGTTCAAGTGATTCTCCTGACTCAGTCTCCCAAGTAGCTGGGATTACCAGCATATACCACCATGCCTGGCTAATTTTTCTATTTATAGTAGAGATAGGGTTTTACCATGTTGGCCTGACTGGTCTTGAACTCCTGACCTCAAGTGATATGACTACATTGGCTTTCCAATAGAAAAGATCTTTTTATCCTTTTATTTTTAACCATTTAAACCATTAGTAATACCTTCTAATAGGCCTTCAGCATATTCTGAATCTAAAATTTCTACCTACCCCATTTACTTTCATCGCTACTTGGACTACTGCAATCACCTCTAAACTCATCTCCCTTCTCTTTTCTTACTTTTCTATGTTCTGTTATCTGCACAAAATTAAAATAACTTTCAATATCTGTGAATAAAATTCTATTCAATAACTTTCAGTGGCTTCCCAGCATTTTTAGAATAAAACCCACATTTTTGCTGTAACAAAGACTAGTTAGTAATTGACCTCCCTTATTAATTAATCACCTTCCTTTCCCTTCTTTCTTTTAAAAATATGGACACTGAAATTTTAGCTAGGCAGTGGCTATATTCTTTAGGTTCCTTAGTGGACCAGTATGGATACAAATATAAAAAATCAAGAGTTCTATTACCGTTAGGTAGTAGAAGTCTGTTTTCTTTTATTCTTTTAGTGGGATGAAACCTAGACACTCTGGATTAGGATATCACCCACAGCAGGGCAACATGTGACAAAGAACCAGATGACTGATGCATCAGGGCCACCCACCAGCCTTTGACTGCTCACCTCAAGAACATAATATGAAAGACAAATGAATGTTTTCTGTGTCTCAACCACTGTATTTTGGATTTCCTGCTTACAGCGGTATAGCCTGCACTTATGAATGTCCTTATCAAGATCTGCAGCTATGTACTAGCCGTCTTTTATCTTCTCTGAAATCAGTTTGTTGCAAGCAGTCCAAATCAGAAACATTAACTTTTTTCCTCTATGTATATTGAATTTTCTGCATTATTTGCAGATTTCTTATAAATGCTTTTATGACATTTCCACTCGGATAATTCAGCTTCTAAACATTGATCTAGATCAGCATCAAGTAGTCGAGAACAGAATCCTATATGTGAGTAATATAATTAGGAGTTCTTATCAGCTAATAAGAGTATGGGCTGTTAACAAAATCTGAGACCAACACAGTCATAAACAATGGATCAAGCATGACACAACATAAGAGGGCAAGAAAAGACAGAAGTCAACAAGAAGACACCCAAGATACCAAGTAAATGGCATGGAAAGTAAGACCAGTGTTGCAGATTGAAACGTGTCCCCCAGATTCCTGTGTTGAATATGTAACCTCCAATGTGACTGTATTGGAGGTAGAGTTTTTAAAAAGGTGATTAAGGCTCTATGAAGTCATAAGTGTTGGGTTCTAATCCAAGGACTGACATTCTTATAGAAATATAGAGACAGTAAGAATAAGAAGAGAAAGAGAGCTCCTTCCCTTTCTTTGCCTGCTCCCAAAGCAATTTGAAGACACAGAAAGAAGTCTGCTGTCCACAAACCAGGAAGAGAGGCTTCATCAGCAATCAACCCTGTTGGTGTTGTTGCCTTGATGTACATATTCATTATGTCTTTCTGGAGAATTCTGGTTACTAAACAGCCCAAGCCAATTAATATAACCAGTACTCAGCATTTCTAGAGATACCCCCTTATGTCATACATTGTAACTATATCATCTCACTTAACCTTCTGGACAACTCTATGAAAACATGCTAGTGTTAGTATTCTGATTAAGTAAAATTGAGGCCTAGAGAGCTAGATAATATATTCAAGCTTACTCACTTAGAAAATGGCAGAGTTGGGATAAAAGCTCAGGGCCACATGACTTAGAGTTCATGTGCCAGGTAGTATGCATTGTATCACCCTTGGAATGGTACACCATTAGGAAAATTGTGTATTAGCCTTCAGAAATAAGTGCCACCCTTAAAAAGACTCACACTTTTCTAATTGAATTCTAACATATAATTATGGGGTTTTTCTCTCTTTACGCATTTTATAAGTAATGAATTCACATACATTTACTTAAGAGTGTTAAGATTTTGCCTGTGCCCTTCTGGGTGTTAGCACGCATGAGGGTAAACACCCCATACCTACTGCCCTTCTCAAACCAAGAATTTGTTTTTTTGAAGTAAGCAACAGCCTTTTCCTTTGGTTGTTGTCAAAATAGCAAAGTGACCAAAGTCAAGAAAAGTGAGAAATGGAGTATACGAGTATCACTCTACTCTCAAGCTAACTGCTATTTTATGCCTATCTGATGCATTAATAATCACAAATAAAGTCCTACAATTTAATAATTTGCAAACAGTTAATAGCATTTTTTATTAAATCAGTGAAGCAAGAGGTTGAGACAAATTGTGATATAAAATTTAAGAACAAACAAATTTCGAATGACGGTTAAATGTTTAATCAAGGGATTTCAATGATGTTATAAATGTCAAAACCAGAGACTTATGTAGGCAACTCTTTAAAACATCAGGGTGTCTTATTATTTTTAATACTTTTCAAAAAAACATGTATTTTTTAATCAACAACTTCTATTACCTAACTTTATGGTTCATAAACTGTTATAGTTGTCAGAAGATCTACACATTTCTCTTTCTACTCAATTAATAAAACTAAATGAGAAAACTGAAGATATTTTTATTTTTGTGTGTTATTATAATTGAAACTTTTAAAAACTTTTTTTCTTTCTCTAACTTCTCTCACAAATGCTTGTATTTGATGCAGCACATGTGAAATGAATGTCCTCATGGGATTGCATGTGTATTTGGCATATACTGATTTATCTCAGATCAGATCATTTTGCCTGAAAATAACTTCATCTTCTCTTTGGATTCTTCTATAGATCTGATAAGACAGTTTCTTAACAAATATAATAGCATTTACATTAGTGCTGTCAATTGCTTTCTGAATGCTTCTACCTCCTTTCAATTTTTATTCTTATAACAAACTACTAGGTTAGATAAGGCAAAGATTATTTTCTTCAATTTATATATACAAAAAAAAAGTTCACTGACTTGTTTAATAATACCTTAGCAAGTGGCCTATGAATTTCTCCACTATACCATGCAAATGTTTAAAACTAGACTCTTTATTTTTTTCATGTAACATATTATTTTTACATTTTATTATTTTTAAATTCTATAATTACCAGGAAGGACATAGTTTTAAAGAAAAATAATGAATTCTCAATATTATATCTTATAGCACCGGAGTTTCAGAATTACTTCAACCATCACAGTAGCTCATTTATTGATATGTGAATGTGTGTTCTGAACGATGTGCTGGGGGGCACTTCACTTAAACACATAATTTCCAAAGTTAGCATAGGTTGCTGAAGGAGACATCTCTAAAATTGTCACTGTACAAAATAATTTGTTTGGCTCACTAATTTATACACAAAGATACCTTCATCACTTTATAGTTATATACATTAATACAAATTATCTATAAGACAGTCTAATACTTTTCATCAGGTAGTACAGACCTACTACACATATTACAAAAACAATAATTGTCATGAAATTGAAAGGTCATTATTGCTATATGTATAGAAGAAGAATTACTTAGATGATGAGAGCATCCTGACAGTCCTTGTTTATTTGTTTTACATTTCTCTGCTTACTCATCTTTCAACATCTGAGCCATCTCTGCCATTTACCTCAGTTAGTAAAGTCTTATGCCTATCTCAACCAAGCAGTGCTCTCAGATAATTTAAGATGAAACCAGCTCATGCAGTGGAGGTAAATGATTAGTCGATGAAGCATTGTTGTCATGCACAGAAAGTTACTTGGATAGTGCCACAGGGCATTTGATAAAATAGCTTAAACATAAAATGCAGAATTGGAAGAAATCTTATCTTTGAAATGATTTATTTATTTCTGTAATTGCCACTCATTCATACTTTAGTATGGATGAGCACTACTATATTTATCTTAAAGAAGTATTTTCTCTTCCTGGACTCTGGGTTAGAATACACAATACTGTAATATGTTTCAGTCAATTGTAGCATGTTTTAAGTTATCATAATTATTATTGTTTTAGTTTTCTTGAGTCAAGTATTCATAGTGCTTATCTGCTTGAAGACATTTCTTATCCTTAAATGAATAACTTCAAAATATATCAAAATATTGGGCTAGAGAATGATCCATAGTACATTTAGATGGTTCAAAAACTTTTCTACTTATCTCACTTCAGGAATTTGCTCCTGTAAATAGCTGTGTAAAAATAGACATCTACCTAAGAGGGAGTGTCCTTCTGTTGAATTTTAGAACATAGTGAATATAGTTCACTTGACTTTATCTACAAATCAATGTGAAAAATTTAAGCATTTCTGATGTTTTTCAGGCCATTCTGGTTCAAACCGTAATATGTTCCAAATGTCTTATGTCTCACCAGCCCAGATGACTGTCTTACCTTGACCACTTAGTATGCATACCTTAAAATAAGAGTGTGATTATGTTCCCTCTCACTGGGCATTCTCTTTTCATGGACTCACACATGGCTCGAGTGTTTCATTTTCAATATCACACAGACTCTGAACCCTCATCAAAACTGTGAATTTCCAACAGACTTACTGACATTTGCCTATAATCATCTTTCAAATGATCTGTCATCACACTTTTAATCTCTATTTGGCTGCCCTAATTGTTCCCACCTTGCCTGCCAAGTCTTTCACTACTTGAAAAGTTTTGCCAAGACTTTAAATTTATTCATCCATGATTTTTAAAAAAGTCTGTGTAAAGGTACGTTACTCAGTTAAACATGTAGAAGGCTTTATCCAAGCACCTCAGCATAGAAAAAAGTTATAAAACCCAAACACTGGATTCTGAGTCTATTGCCAAACATTCTACCTTCATCTAATTTGAAGGAAGAATTAAATATATGTAGCAGTTACACAATTACAAACGCAAGCACAGTAATAATCAATTATCCAGATGTGTTATTGATTTGATGCCCAAAGTCCAGATGTTTGGAAATATCTATGATTGGCATTGTGTAAACACACTCAAAGACTATTAGTCCAGTCTGCTAAAAGAAATAATGCCACTCTCACATCATCTATTTTGCTAACGATGCTTTTATATAATTCTCTACAGAGCTCAGTCCAAATAAATAAATAAATAAATAAAACACAGAGAATCAGACATACACATTAGCATTTTAGCTGCTGCTGAAAGATCCTACGAGACTACACTCATCCTTCTAGATTCCTTCTGATTTATTGGCCACCTATGAAGGCCTAGAAAATAACAAATGAGGTAAGTAAAACTTAATAATCAGCATTCACATCACTGGAAAATATGATATAATGATTTCTTAAATTTTTCTTCTGGCCCAGAATGGCAGTTCCTACTTTGAATACTTACAGCTAAAATCTGTTCTTTTCTTAGCTATATTTTCCAGGAAATTTTGAACAGACAGTGCAAGAAAAAGTTTATATGTATCTCCTTGGCAGCTCCAACCATTATTCCCATTGTGTCCTTCTTGAATGAAAAATTTAAAGGGCAGAATTAGCACTGGAAGATTGACTGGATTCTAAATGAACTTTCTAATAGTAAATGTAAAACTAGAGGGAACAGAGGACCAATAATGAAGAGAAATACAAGGCTAAGTATTGGAAAGTAATTAGCGAGCTCATCACTGACAACTCTTTGATGGCCTGAATTGCTTCCAGAAAGATAAGAGTATATTGTTTAAAAAACAATTAAGTCCCACATGCACATTCATAGAATTATTTTATATTCATATGCAAATAGAGAGGCTCAGATTCTTTGAACATTCTAAGCATCAACAGGGAAGCATTATATTTGGCATTGGTTTATTTGGGTGTTTAAAAAGCACCCGTGGTAAATATATACACCATAGACTAATGGATTTTGTAAGGTCCCTAGGAATTATGGTTAAACTTTGCAATTTAACTAAAATCTGACAAACAGCATATGTGTAAATTCGACTAGGTTTCTCAAGTGGTATTTCATCATTTGCATGAATATCAGAAAACAAAAAATAATGGCAAACCTGCTATCAGTTTTTTTCCCCTTTAGGTTAATACACCCTATTCTTACAGCAGTAGAATCTATATGCATATGTTTAATAAATAAAAACATGACATTAAAGGTAGAAAGTAAAAAACACTAATAGTCTGAAGTCTATGCAAATTATTGCAATAAAGTTGAAAACTCTTACCCTTTTATTTGACTAATAGAATATTAACTATTCATCTTGGTAATCACTTTTCCTTCATAATCTAGTATTAACTCATCATTCTGGTTCCATTCAAGTCCTTTTTTTCAACAAATCCATGTATCGAGTCCTCTAAACTAACACCTTTTCCACTTATTTATGCTATTCTTGTGTTCATATTATTACCCACTCACTTTCTAGCCATATTCATAATGTTTTTCAAGGTTCATGTCAAGCTTCATAGCTTACTGCTCTCACACTCCCTAAATACCACATTTCCCATGGATCTAACTCCCAACATCCCCTATTCTACTTCTTGGTCAATGTTTGACATTTTCACTGGTTGTATTTTTATTATTTAGTATTTATTATTTCAATTATTTTTATTCACTTTGAGTGAATATATGTGTCTTTTCTGGTGGACACATGTATATACTGCAACTTATATATTCATTTAGGTCTTAAATGCTTGGCATTATAATCAGAATCTAATGTCTCACTCTTTTAGTCCTTATAATTCTTAATTGAGTGGTCTGTCCAAAATTATCTGTTCAATAAATATTTGGGAGTATTTTCACATATTCACAAATTTCTACACTTAAAAATGTATAGCACAGAACCAGTTACAAATGTATAGTTTATTTATAAATGTATATTTTTATTAATCTTAAGAATACCCACTTTAATGTGAAACAGGTAATTATTTCTGAATGATTTTTATAATCAAAAGATTAGTGGATAATATCTAATGTAAGAGACAGTCACAAAAACAAGAAAGGAAAGCCAGGGATAGTTTGTACAAATAATCCTAATTTCCCTACACTAAAAATAACTTAGAATAGGGAAGTTATCTCAGTGATCTCCTAAATCAGGAGAAGAAAGAACTCGAGAAATACGAGGCTACCTGCCCGTTGCCTTGCAGTTTGAGGGAGGCACTAGCACTGGCTATAGAACCACAGTCTGCCCATGCAGTTCACTCAGTTTAGTTCTGACCCAGCAGTACTGTAGACTCTTGACCATCCACTAGACTCTGAATAACTGCAGCTGTTCTTTGATTTGAACAGTGAATCAAGAGTACCTTTGCTTCTTATGCAAAAAGCCAGAGGTGTAGGTCCTCATTCTGAAATCTTCATACATGCATTATGTATGCATTAGCACTCCGAACAAGCTCTCTCCTAGTGTCTCGCTGCTGACATCAGACACATCTCTACTAACTAATGTGAGTCCTTTATTTCTGTTTTATTGTTGGTTATGTTTTCTTTTAATCCCAATCGCTTAAGTTTATAGACTATAGCTTTCTGTGTTTCTTTCATAGTACCTAGGAGAGTGTTTGGTATAGTGTCTAATAAATATTTTGTTTAATTGCTTAATTTTGTATAATTAATGTTTCTATCAGTACTGCAAGTATTTCTACTTCATTGTCCAAACAAGAAAGAAAGTTTTTTGAATCAGGTGCTTTTGAAGCCCTGTATTATATTCTCTTAACACACCTCTAATTTTGGCTGAAGTCAAGGTGTTCATCTACTTTATGGCAGAGAACTCCATGAGATATTGAAAAGCAGCTCCTAGTGTATGAATGATCTTTAGTAGAGATTTGGTGTCTGCCAAATGACATCAAAGACCTTGTGGCAGAATTCTCCATTATGAGCTGCAAACAGTCATATCCACCAGGCCATGAGCAGACCTGTAGCAACCATTATAAGATAAAAATGTGCCCAGAGCACACAAGTCAGTTATAAAAGCACTGGGTCCAAACATTCTGTTGCACTCTCACCTCTCCCTAAACTCACACTTGTATTCTCTTGGGATTTTTTTTTTCCCCAAAATCAGCTGAAAGAAATGAAAAATTCCAGACCTGGATCAAAAACAGGTCAGCTCAGTATGTTGGTGTGAAAAGCATCACAGTCTCATATAGGGGTGGTCCTAAAGAACAGTTGTGAGAGAAATCCTTACAGTGAGCATCAGAATTGATTAAGGAGGGAGACATGAATGAAGGGAGTATAAACAGGAACTCCCAGGCAGTGACACATGGTTTAGCCCATCAGTCAGGGTCCTTAAGAATTAAGATTAGAAGATCAGAGACAAAGAGATCTTGGGAAGAGGCATATGAATAAACTTACGGAATCCAGCACATCGTGTATCAGTCTTTTCCTCTCACTTCAGTGGCCACCAGAAAGCATCACTGTGGACGAGGCCCTTGACCATCATGTGGATATAATGGCCTGTCTACTGGCTGTTGGTTAGCACTATTATCAGTCACTGCAATGTTTGCAGAATAGACCCTTAGATGGACTAGCAGTGGTTTCACAGACAGATACTCAAGATGAACCCAAATTTGGACTCCATTTCACCAAGCTGCTACAGCTGTCCTTACTACTACTAAATGTTGTGCTGTTAGCAACAGAGACATGGCGAAACCCAGTCATGACACTTTATTTTGAGAAGACCAGTACATTGCTAACAGTTGATTCTATCAGTCTCCTCCCACATTCTAGAGGATAGCAATTTAGTCCTACCGTAATTTTTTTATACTCAGGGTGTAGATTTTGCTTTTCCTCTTGGCCATGCCTGTGCTAGCACCACTTTTAAAGGGCTCACAGAACAATTCACAGGACACTACATACAGCTGCCTTTGAATGAGGGATCTGCTCTACAGTAAAGGTGGTGTAATGAGTTCACTTTGCAGGGTCATTATGAGAATTAAAGATAAATATATCACCTAACCTTTAGGGAGAACTCATTACTGCTTTGAGTTCTGGCAAATTTGGAAAATATTTTTTAAATATAAAGAAAGTTGGTATATACAATCAGCCTAAGGTCACATAGCCAGCAAATGTAAGAACTGGATGTAAATACAATATCTGATTTCAGAGACTAATCTCTCTATACTGTGCCACATTGCTCCTTCAAAGTAATACATCATTGAACAGTTGCAGTCAAAGCTGGCCATTTAACAATTGACCATACATGAATATGCATTTAATTGGAAAGCCTTTTAACATGAAAAAATATTAATGATTATTTATCTTAGATAAAACAATAGAAATTTTTGCCTGTTTAAAGAGGGATGGATACAAAACTTTTAACAAATCAAAATTCACTATAATCACTGAATTCACTGTTCAACAGTTTCAAAATCAAGAGTAAAGGCAAATCATGTCTACCCAAAAGTTTAAACTGGATAAATTTAGGGGCTGTCATAATTAGAATATCAGAAGGGTACATTAAAGGTAACCTGGAAGAAGCATGTTGGTATTAATTCCCTGGGCCAAACTCTTACCAAACTCAGCCATCTAGATTTGACCACATATTCAGAAGTTAGGATTGACCTCTGAGTATACAGAGTGTAACAATAAAAATTTATAAGGCTTTGTAAAGTATAGAAGATCCTCTGTCAAGTAGACAATTAAATATGAAATTAGTCAAAATATCAGAATCTGTGAAGAGGAACTAGGAACTGTGAGAAGCTAATGAAAATGCTAGAGAAAGACTGCTGAGGCCAATTAGTGTAGGGACAAATGCTCCTAAAATATACACCTGTTCTGAAGTGCAATACAATCTTTACATGTAGAGTGATAATGCATACAAGTTAGAGATTCCCATTCCCCTTAGCAATGTGTACAATATAAGGACGTTTTATTTTATTGCACACTTATAAGGCTTTATCTTTCTCTCTCTTTCTCTGTCTTTCTCTCTCTCTTTCTCCATATATATGTGTGTGTGTGTGTGTGTGTGTGTGTGTGTGTGCATGTATATATATATATATATATGTATGTATGTATGTATTTAAGTCTTATGCATTTAAATATATATATTTAAATAAACATTAGTATCTTAGAAATAGACTTTTGAAATGTTCTTCTGACTTACAAGGGACATTAAGCAATACCCTACCTCCTGAGCACAGTTTTCAAAGCATTTTCCAAAAGGCTAAAGTAATCACTAAAAAGGCTCTGAACAAATACTAGTGCCCAGTTTTGGCTGTCTTTTTCATGATGTGATTCAAAGGTTTCTTTTTTGTTTTTTTCCCATTAGATTGGGGGCTGAGTAAGACAATCTGACACAGTAGCTAAGCCGAAAGATATGTGGAAAAAATACAGAGAATTCATGTGTGGGTAAAAGTCAATATTAAATATAGGTTATGTAGGACTAAGCCCTATTTCTCAGAGACCTGAATTCAAAGCTAAAGTAGTAAAAATGAAAATAAAATAGTGTTATATAATGCTTTAAGACTTGAGTTGCTCCCAAATGACCAGATTAGTTTTCCAAGCCCCTTCAGTTTTCTGGCCTTTCTTTTATATTTCATGCTACTGATCAATAGAGTTCCCCTCCCTTAACTAAATAAGCCACACAAGGTGACAAAAAAGTCACTAAATTAACGTTTATTTTGCAACATAAAAGAGGCAGTGCTACCTACAAACAGTATAATTAATTGGGATTAATTTCATGTGCAAATTTTGTCACTGCAGGTGTTGATGGAGTAATACATCAAAGGGACTTCACCTCCGTAAAAATCAATGCTAACATAACCTTGATTACTGTTCTCATGGATGTCACATATAACACTAATCAGTCATGGTTTGTAGCAAACATCTTAGGGAACAAATATAATTTGCTTCTTTATTGGCATTTTTCACGATGAGAGATAATATGCATTCATGGGACAAGCAATTCTCTAAAAGAATACTATCTCCTAGGGGAATTGGTCGAGACAGTATTGGTGCAGTGGGAATGGTTGAAAAGAAAATGACGTGAGTGTGAAAAAAATAATTATTCACATTGATACGGAAACTACTGATTCTGTTTTGTGAATACAGACTTCCAGGACACTTTTAAAAAGCCAGAGAGCTTCATTTCTATAAAGGAATAACCTTATGTAGTACTTAAAGGAAAAAAAAAAAACCTAACTTTATGATCACAGATTTCATATAATCTTTATCTCTACTTTTCCTAAATAACACAGATCTTCCATTGTATCAATTCAAGCCACAATGGAATAAATGAAGGATACACCTTCGGTTGGTTTTACCTTGAACTGACATTTAATAATCCACTACATAGCAAAAATGATAACTAGTGATAGTTTTCGTATTTGTGGTTTTGAACATTTCTTCCTTTTAAATGATCCTTATTTTAGCTTATGTGTCATTGTCAACATAAAGAGAAATATCAATGCTAGGACCATTATGCTATAAAATCAATCAGCATATATTAAAAACCTATTGTACAAAGAAAATTATTTTAAAATTAATAACATTCATAGAGGGAATATGCTGCATAGAGATGAGATATACAAGGCAGTAGATGTCTGTGAGTGACTTAACAAAGCTGATGTGTGTGATTTGAAAGATCTGAAGCTGAGTCTTAGAAAAAAGAATTTGATGAGGAGGAGAGTTTAAGTCAAGAGAGAGAGGTGAATGTGTAAGCATTTTAAAAAGAGGATAAAGCAGAAACAAAATCTTAGAGATGACGATAACCTTGCTCCATACTGTATATGTTCTTTTGCATGTTTTCTTATTTCCTCTCAGATCTTTTTCTTCCCATATGTTTTCATATAATTTGAAGTTTAGAAGGCCAAGTTTCTAATTTTAGTTATAAGAGTAGTGCTAAAATAGGTCGTTAGAAAAAAAAAATACTTTACAAAAAAAGCAATTGTATTAAATATCTTTAACAAGTGAAGCCTTAAATATTTTTCTTTTAGTCGCCCTTAATGAAGAGAGAAAAAAACCTGGTGATATTTGCAGCAATCCTCCAAACCAACACTTTCCCCATTTGATCCCATAAATACATCAAATAAGCTCCCACTTCTATAACCTCAATCATGATTTAGTGAAGACTGTGTTTGGGCTTGGTCTTTGCGGTATTTGAAATGTACCATTCACTTTGAGTTTATGCTTGATGAATCCCTCTGATTCTTGTATTCCAGGTTGCATTTAGTGCATATTCCACCCAATGTGGGTTTTATTAAATTGCAAGCCCATCCACATGGCTGCCACCTTGTCGAGAACATCACCACTGGGAGGTGGAGATGCTCAGCAGAGATACAAGGAAGTCTGATAATATTCAGGATGAAATTTGATGGTAAAGGATGAAGAATGTTATTTCTTCAAGTCATTTCTCTCTTTGCGCTCCTCATATGCTTTTTCATCTAGTTTTCCTCTCATCTTTCTTTGGCTTTTGCAGTTGTTCAGATCACCTAATTTCTTCTCACCTTTCTCTGCCATCTTCTACCAATTATTTCAAGCATTTTTTTAAAAGGAAGGAAATAAGGAAAACACTATAAGTTTTTACTCTTTCATGTTTCATTTTATAGGCATATATGAATAAATCATTTGAAATGTCCAGAGTCTAGAATATATGTTATAGTTATATATTTTTAAGTTGTGTGTTTCTAAAAACCATTTTCTTTTGCACATCACTCTGTGGAATATGAAGAAGAAAGGTGATACTAATCTTATATAATATATTTTAAAAATTTTTTTTCTTATTATGTCAAAATCAACTACTGCCTTAGCACAGTATAACCTGAAGGGGCTACAGTGTGGCAGAAGAAGCAACTTCTCATTTTTCTAGCAGTTTACACCTGGTTTATCCATAATACTTTGAAACCAATTGGTATTTGATGCTTTGCACAGTGATTAACTTCATGGAGACAGTAAATGGAGTGAAATTAAGCCCTCCACTACTGGGGGAATTCTCTTGATGGTCAAATATAAATAAAAGTTTGCCATGAAATCTCTCAGCCATTTGTGACCCAGAAACTCCTTGAAAGAAAGCCACAGTAGGATCGGCGAATATTCTCAGGGCCAAGTAAGCCCAGATATCAAGCTTAGCTTTCTGGATTTCTGTGTATCTTGGGATCTTGGACTAAACATTTCTTAACAGGTGTTAGTGCTTCCAAATTTTGATAATTTTTGGAAGAAAATATTTTTTCCTAGTTTTTTTCTTCAATTATCTTGAACAAGGAGATAGATTTAAGCCAGAATTTAGCAATCATAATAATTGCAAATAGGCCAACTAATTCAGTTAAAGACAAAAATTTTCAGAAAAACACTAGATAATTATAAGACACACATTTAAAATATGGAAATGTTGAAAGGATAGGGATAGAAAATATATAACACTAACACCATATAAAAGAAATCTGATGCAACTATATTAATATCAGGCAAAATAAACTTTAAGACAAAACAATAAATATAATCCATCACATAAACAGAACCAATGACAAAAAACACATGATTATCTGAATAGATGCAGAAAATGCCGCTGATAAGATTCAACACCCCTTCATGGTAAAACTCGCAACAACCTAAGTACTGAAGAAACGTATCTCAAAATAATAAGAGCTCTTTTTGAAAAACCCACAGTCAATATCATACTGGATGGGCAAAAGCTGGAAGCATTCCCTTTGAAAATTGGCATAAGACAATGATTTCCTCTCTCAGTATTGAAAGTTCTGGCCAGTGAAATCAGGCAAGAGAAAGAAATAAAAGCATTTAAATAGGAAGAGAGGAAGTCAAATTCTCTCTTTTTGCAGATGGCCTGCTTATATATTTAGAAAACTCCATGGTCTCAGCCCCAAATCTCTTTAAGCCAATAAGCAACTTCAGCAATGTCTTAGGAAACAAAATCAATGTGCAAAAATCACAAACATTCCTATACAACAATAATAGACACACAGAGAGCCAAATCATGAGTGAACTCCCATTCACAA
Organism: Saimiri boliviensis; assembly: GCF_048565385.1. NCBI lineage: Eukaryota > Metazoa > Chordata > Mammalia > Primates > Cebidae > Saimiri > Saimiri boliviensis. The sequence goes on along the minus strand of NC_133461.1, from coordinate 37,786,683 downwards.
TGTCTTTAAAGAGAATAAAATACCTAGGAATAAAACTTACAAGGGTTGTAAAGGACCTCTTCAAGGAGAACTACAAACCACTCCTCAAGGAAATCAGAGAGGACACAAACAGTGGAAAAACATTCCATGCTCATGGATAGGAAGAAGCAACATCGTGAAAATGACCACACTAGCCAAACTAATTTATAGATTCAGTGCTATCCCCATCAAGTTATCATTGACTTTCTTCACAGGATTTGAAAAAACTACTTCAAATTTCATATGGAGCCGGGCGCGGTGGCTCAAGCCTGTAATCCCAGCACTTTGGGAGGCCGAGGTGGGTGGATCACGAGGTCGAGAGATCGAGACCATCCTGGTCAACATGGTGAAACCCCGTCTCTACTAAAAATACAAAAAAAATTAGCTGGGCATGGTGGCACGTGCCTGTAATCCCAGCTACTCAGGAGGCTGAGGCAAGAGAATTGCTTGAACCCAGGAGGCAGAGGTTGCGGTGAGCCGAGATCGCGCCATTGCACTCCAGCCTGGGTAACAAGAGCGAAACTCCGTCTCAAAAAAAAAAAAAAAAAAAAAAAAATTTCATATGGAACCAAAAAGAGCCCATAGCCAAGACAATCCTAAGCAAAAAGAACAAAAGAAAAAAGCTGGGCCAGGCACAGTGGCTCATGCCTGTAATCCTAGCACTTTGGGAGGCTGAAGTGGATGGATCACCTGAGGTCAGAAGTTTGAGACCAGGCTGGCCAACATGGCAAAACCCCATCTCTACTAAACGTAACAAAAATTATTTGGGCATAGGCTGGGCATAGTGGTTGGTGCCTGTAATCTCAGTGACTTGGGAGGAGCTGAGTCAGGCTACACATTTGAACCCAGGAGGCAGAGGTTGCAGCAAGCCAAGATCTTGCTATTACACTCTAGCCTGGGCAACAAGAGTGAAAATCTGTCAAAAAAAAAAAAAAAAAAAAAAAAAAAGGGAACAAAGCTGGACACTTCATGCTACCTGAGTCCAAATGATATTTGTTTTTTTACTTTTAAGGTGGGTGTGGCAGAAGAATTTGTTATTGGAATGTATCTTGCACAGGCTTCTGGGTGCTGGCAACTTTGCATGTCTTGTGCTACTTAAATGAGTGTTTGCTTCATAATGCTTCATAGTAGTTTATGTGTTATGCCCTTTCAGTGTGTTACATTTCACAGTGAAAACAAATTTGTTTTAAATACCTTTATCGCATATCCTAGCATAGATAACTACGTACATCTGGGGACAAGTGACTGTCAGGGAGGCATTCAAACACTTTATGAAAGATTTATAAATTCATCAACTTGGTGACACTTGTATCACTTACTAATAGATACACTTGCTATCGAACACGTTTACTTAATTAGACTTTTGACTTCCTGCTTCCATGCTGTAGCATGTCAGAGGCATCAATTATTTGTTTCTGCAAAAGTCTTGGTAACAAGGTTGAGAATGAATTTAACTGTTGTGTGTACAGAAATCTGAGATTCAGAAATTAAAATGAGAGATTTTGCAGCTGTAACATCAGGTTGCTATTCAACCCCCATTTGCAAATCTGCTTCCTCTGAGGCCTGATTGGGTTATAGCTTATTATTCAAGCTGGCCCTGAGCAAAATATTAATGTGAGAGAAAGTCTTTGGCAGCCTCTGTTTCTGCTGTGTGTCCTCTTGACTCCTTCTAGTTCTGCTGTATTTCCCATGGATTTGAGGCTGCCAGGAGAGAAGGAGATGATGGATTCCTTCACAATTTAAGGTGAAAGACCAAAGTGTACCCTTTCCCACAGATGTTTGCATATTAAAAGAAGCCAGAATAGGACAGTTGTCAGTACAAAGGAAGGCTCTCTCAGAAGAACTTCTGGCACTTTGATCATCACTGGTCTCATTTGAGTGAGTTTCTATTTCATCTGTGCCTAAAACAAGTCCTTATAAATTTAGACTTAGTAGGGACATCATGAATTACTTAGTCCAGTTACGTACTTTATATATCACAAAACAAGCACAGAAGACTTAATTAATTAGCTAAACATCATGAAACCAGGATTAGAACACCATTATTTCAACTTAAATTCATCTTGTTTTATGTATCTTGTGGGTTTGTGAATGTATATTAGGAGTAGCAATACTATAATTTTGAACAGAAATATGAAAAGAGAAATGTCAGGATAAATGAGGCAGTAATCTTCTATGCCTTGTGCTTTGTGTATTAAAATGTATATTTTTCAGTGAAGGCTTTCCCTAGATTTTTAGAGCTCTGAAGATTTCTCTCTTCTGTTATTCTTATGACTTTTTTAATCTTTAAAAGCTCATTTATGTATTTTATGTTATTGTTTTAATAAAATGTTGTGTGGTATGCTTCCTTCACTTTCCCAGATCATACATTCAAGTCTTTCTAAACATCTGGATTTTAATCTTATTTTGGGTCCCATATTTTAATTTTTCTACGCAGTCTTCTGTATTAATTGACTAATCACAGTATTTTGATCATTTCTTGTACTGTAGCATGAGAAGTTGTAGAAAGAATCAGTGTTCCTACAAATATATAGTAGCCCAAATGATGTGTCATTAGAAACAACAACAGCAAAAAAGCTCTAGGGACAAATATTCTGTGGACAAAGTAACTCAAGTCATTTCTATGTGTATCCATGTATTCTGATCTTTCTTAAACCCCCACTGTCACCACTTGTTCAGGACCTCATAGATTCCCTTCGAAGAGTTAGCCCAAAGAGGGATACTACCTTTTAACTGTATCTCATCAAACATATTTCTATTAATATTTTCAAGAATGAAATAAATTAAACACCAAGGCAAACAAAAATGCTGGCTTCTATAGTTCTAGGATAAGAAGAAAAAAATCATTACACTTAAAACTACTAAGTTTTAAGTTCTAGGATAAGGGAAAAAAAATTGTTAGACTTAAAACTACTAACTACCAAGTGTCTTAGCCTCAAATGAGGCAGAATTGTAGTGATATCTTTACTAAATGTTCTAGTTCTTTTTAAACCAGGTGGCATTTTTTAAAAATTAGACTCAACAAGTGTCAGCTATTGACATATAGAAGATACTTTGTGAATATATTTTCTACTCTTTATGGCAACCTTGATTTTATGGATGAAGAAATGTTTTCAAAGCAGTTAAGTAAAACTTGCGGAAATTCAAATAGCGGGTAAGTGGCAGAGCCTGAATTCCATTCCGAGTGATTTTGGCAGCAATATTCACCTTATTTTCAAACACCAGGCATTTTCTCCTTTTTTTATCCCTGATCCCAGAGGCTAGTCTACCTGTCACTTTCATCATATATAATACAAATCCTAAAATCATTTATCCTGATTCAATTCCATCTTCTTACTTAATTTGAGATTCTTATCTAAAAAACATTTCAGTTCCCAGCTGAGTTTCTTAGTGATTGACAACACAGGTCCAGTGAATAATCTAAAAGTTAAATGCGTAGTGTGGACAAACCGGCCAACTTCGGAATATTCTCTGAGAACTTGTTCATGACAGTGCCTTTCTCTAAACACAGATATGTTGTGATCCGTAATGTATAATCACAAAGTAATTTTAAAAAGCAGTACAATCACAACCATCAGAGAGTAAAAATGATATATGCTTGTTGATTGTGTATTTAGATGGTATAGATGTGGTTAGAGACACCTTCTCCACCCTCCCTCCAGATCTACTCTACATTCTTAACAGAAAGGGGTTGGCTACACAGAGAAAATATAGATAACCATCTTTTCAAGCGTATTGGCTCTTAATTCTGGTTCTTTACTGGGTGTGCAACTTCCATGACTGTGCAACCAGATTTTGTCCTGCTAGAGTGAGGAAAAGGAAAAGAAAGTAATTCTTGATATGCCACTGGCTTGTATACTGTGGACATTACTGTTTGGAGAGTACTTGCACTAACAGACTTGACACTTCAATCAAAGTGAACATTTAAAGCATCAAATCTTCCCTGGCTCTTGAAGCAAACCTAGGATCAGTAGGATCACAGCCAAGGGGTTAAAAACATTTATTAGCATAAATATTGTATTTGTGTAAGAAAAATCAAAATGAACATGAACATTCAAGTGATAGTTATAATAAATTTATCAGTTGTTTTCTGTACTTAAAAACAATGTTATTCACATCACATTCTTTTTCAGAATGCTCTCTGCTTTAAATATAATTTAGTTTTTTTTAATTCATATTCTCAATATGAACATTCTTCACTGGCTTTTTGGGGGTTAGTATGTATCTTTGCATACCTAAATTAAATACAGTTAAATACATCAATTTGTTCATCCTCTTCCAGAAACATCCAAGGCTTAGAGTTCTATATTCCCTACCAGATCCTTTCTCTTCCTTGTAATGGGTTTTTTCTTTAACATGGATTCTCTACTAGCAGATATAAGCAAATTTTGACAACTCTATTTTCTCCTTCACAAATTGGTTTAAGAATGGACATGGTAAATGAATCATCAGGGAATATTCACCTGGAGCTTCTGGTAAAACATTTCCCACTACTTTTTGTTTGTTTGTTTTCCAATAAATAGGCACAGAATAGGTTCAGTTATTCCTCTGAGCTAGTCATTCCTGGATACCATTTATGAAACTGCTAAAGTTAATATATATGAATCTAAACACTTGGAGTCAAATTCAAGCTGCTCTTGAGGTCAAAGCAATACCTCCAAGGTCCTTGTTAATATCAGTTAGCCACTGATGTACTAACCTAGAGCTGACCTTACCTCTTGATTTATATTAAATAGTCATTTTTATAATAATTTAAAACCCTTTAGGTTTCTGTTTATCAAAACCAAAAACATCGAAAACATAGAAATAATTAGTTTATTCTGCTTCTGTGTCCTTCTTGCTCTCTTGATCTCTCAAGAGCAACGTCTTTGAACCAAAAAAGAAAACTTAAATGCAAAATTCTGAACTCTAATCTTTATTAGATCTTTGCGGAAGACCTGTGTATGGCAACTGTTTCAGTCTCTGCCTTAGAATGTCTTGCTTTCTCATTCCCAAATGATAATGCAATTGCACATATAATTCTATTTTTGTAATGATTTTCTTTCAATTTTAATTTCCGGAATATATTATTTTATTTTCTTCTTGAATGCTAGTTGCTATTAAAAATGTCTAATGTTGGTAGCTCATGCCTGCAATTCCAGCACTTCGGGAGGCTGAGGTAGATGGATCACAAGGTCAAGAGATCAAGACCATCCTTGCCAACATGGTGAGGCCCCATCTCTACTATAAATACAAAAAATTAGCTGGGTGTGGTGGTGCACGCCTGTAGTCCCCAGCTACTCGGGAGGCTGAGGCAGGAGAATTGCTTGAACCCAGGAGGCAGAGGTTGCAGTGAGCCAAGATTGCACCACTGCACTCCAGCCTGGCGCCTGGCGATGGAACAAGACTCTGTCTCAAAAAAAAAGAAAGAAAAAAAGTCTAATATTGGTCCAATTGTTAGCCATGAGTGGTTTTCTCATGAAATTGTCTTTGATTACATTTATTATGCTTTCTTTGCCTCTGATGTTTTCAAATTTCATTTTGATATATCTAGGTGTAGATTTATTTTTATTTATACTTTTCAAGAAACTAAGACTATTTCAAATTGAAGAGAAATCCTTGTATTTTTCTTGAATTGTAGATAGTCACATCATTATCCTTTTAATCACTTCATTTTATCTTTTAATGTGCATTAAATTTAAGCTTGACATTTTCTTTTTTTTTTTTTTTTTTTGAGACGGAGTTTCGCTCGTTACCCAGGCTGGAGTGCAATGGCGCAATCTCAGCTCACTGCAACCTCCGCCTCCTGGGTTCAGGCAATTCTCCTGCCTCAGCCTCCTGAGTAGCTGGGATTACAGGCACGTGCCACCATGCCCAGCTGATTTTTTGTATTTTTAGTAGAGACGGGGTTTCACCATATTGACCAGGATGGTCTTGATCTCTTGACCTCGTGATCCACCCGCCTCGGCCTCCCAAAGTGCTGGGATTACAGGCTTGAGCCACCGTGCCCGGCTAAGCTTGACATTTTCATCCACTATATTTGTTATTTTCTTATTTATGTATTTATTTATTCTTTGTATTTCAGGTATGCATTCTGGACTAGTTGCCCAAATCTTTCTTCTAATGTACTGTCTTTTTGGTGTGTGTGTGTGAGACTGAGTCGTGCTCTCTCACCCAGACTGGAGTGCAGTGGCACGATCTCTGCTTACTGCAACCTCCACCTCCCACATTCAACTGATTCTCCCACCTCAGCCTCCCAAGTAGCTGAGACTTTAGGCACGTGCCACCACACCCTGCTAATTTTTGTATTTTTAGTGGAAACAGTGTTTCACCATGTTGGTCAGGCTGGTCTTGAACTCTTGACCTCAGGTGATCTGCCTGCCATGCATCTCAAAGTGCTGGGATTACAGGTGTGAGCCACCACACTTGGCCTTAAGGTACTGCCTTTTATAATGCATGTGAAATCTACTCTTTACCACAACTGTCAATTTTTTAGTTATCATTAAAAGATTAGAAATTGAAAAGGGTATTTTTTAAAAAATGGCATTTATTTATAAATATACTCTTCTTACTTTAGGTATTTTTATTATTCTTGCCTTTAATTAAAAAATATTTATTGGCTACTCTATCTAATGTACATTGAGCATCTATTTTGCCTGTTTACAAAGAGTATCTGCTGATATCTTATGAAGGTTGTAAGTTTCTACTGCTATGTCATTTTCAATGGGTTTTGTGTTTTATGGAGAATCATAAACCTGACCTCATGATGAAGTTTAAGGTGCATATTTTTATTTGTTTCTCCAGATATTCACAGGTTACATTAAATCTGGGTCAAACTTCATCATAATTTAGCAACTTAAGCTTCTTTCAGGTGAGTAGTGCGAGTTCAGACCCCATGGTTTCAGATGAAGCAGTTTTGATTTTCTAAAGGTGAATGCATGATATTTTTTCCTTAGCCACAGCCCTGAGCATCCAGCTTTCAGCCTTCCCGTGGCTAGAAGATGCAGTCTTTCAAGAACATGATTAATAACTATTAATCTGTCTACACACATTTCCTTGGTGATTTCATCCTGTCTAGTGGCTTTAAATATCATCTATACACTAATGATTTCCAAATTTACATCTTTAGCCTAGACATTTTCCATTTATTCCAAACTCGTATATCCAGCTGTCTACTTAACTGCTACATTTAGTTTTCTAATAGGCATCTCAGCTTTTACATAGCTTATGACAGAGTTTGGATCTTTCTGACAAAAATTGCATTCCCAATAGTCTTCCTGATTTCAGTTAATGACAGCCTGCTTTTATGTCTCAAACAAATATTTTGGGTCATCTTCAATTTTCTTTAACTCTCACACACATATACAGTGTGTTAGCAAATCATAATGACTCTGTGTTTAGTCTATTATCCAAGACCTGACCATTCTGATCACCTTTACTGTTACATGTCTGGTTCTAACCCCCATCATCTCCAACCCGGATTATTACTACACCCATGTAATTTCACTTCTTATTTTTACTGCTGACAACCTTTAACGTATACATTTGACCTGGCAGCTCATTAACCATATGATCTAGTTTTTTTGTTGTTGTTGTTAAATATATTACTGTTTACGTTTGCTTTATTCCAGCCCTAATGGTTGCTTTCCTCTTTCTTGGAAGGCTCCTTACTGAAAATTTTTTTGTGGTTTCTGCTGCTTGAAGTATTTTTTTCCCTGGGAATACATCTGGATATGTCTTCCAAGTCTTGATTCACTTCCATCAAGGCTTTACTCAGTTACTTTTTAGTAAGGCTTCTCGAGTGTCTCCTTATGGATTTGCAGAAATCCCTATGTTCCTTATATCTTTTGCATTTTATTTTTGTCATTATCAACTGTCATAGTCTCAGGTATAATACCTTACTTTATCTGTCTCTCCTTTCCTCCACAACTTAGAATACAAGCTTAACAAGAGCAGGAAGTTTTGCTTTCTTTTCCCTCCCTCCCCTCTTCCCTTCCTGCTTCCCTCCCTTCCTTCCTCTCTTTTTTATCTTTTCTCTGTTTTCTCTCTTTCTTTTTCCTTTCTTCTCTACTACCAATGCTTAATACACAATATGCTCTCAATCAGTACTTGTTCAATGGATAAATTTAAATACAAAACAGAAGGTAAAATAGCAGTATGCAGACCTTGGCATCTCCACCCTGATTTAGGGAATTCACTTTCTGTCCATCCCACGCACCAGCTTAAGCTTTTGAATATAAAGACTTGACTCTCTAAATGTGTGTTGAGTTTAATTGTCCCAATTAGGTCTTTCCCAGGCTCCAATGCCCCTTTGACATTCCTTTGTCACACTCTATTCAGAATGTTTTCATGTTTGGAGTAGGAGAAGATAAGTTTCTTGTATCAGCTCAGTCTGACACATTGAAAACTCATAGTGTTTTCTTTATATGAAAGATTCTATCTAGACATTGGAAACTACCTGGATGTTAACTGTCACTTACGCAATTACCTGAACAACCCTCATTTGTCACTGAGGTGGTATTTATAAGACATTATGTCATCAGGCAGAAACAATAAGCAGAAAACAAATCAAATGTGAATTCCCGAAAAATGTGTATCAGATTTCTTTAAATTAGTCAATCAATTCTGACATTTTTTTTCCACAGTAAACTCCATTTAGCAGTCTCTGACTCACTAAGAAAAGGATCTAATATTGAGTAAATATTCTAGTCAATAAAAAATTAAAAATGCATTAAATAACTAAATTTGTATACTTGAAAACACCCTAAATTTAGAGGTTAAGGCAACCATCACTACAACATGAATTCTCTTAACTTAATTGTACAGCAAATACATTTTATCCCAGAAAATATTCCATTAATTTTATTAAATAATCAACTGATTGTGAAAGTCAAGAATAAGTTAAGGTGACCAGATTTGAATTATTTTGTTGGATATTATTGGCAAAGAATGGTGTAAATGTACTCAAGCAGCCAAATTTAATCTGCATTCTAGAGGTTCTCCAATTGTCTAAAATTCCATACTTACATAGTAAACACAAAACAAAGACTGGGGTAATAAAACTATTGTTTTCTTAATTTACTGTGTATGTTGAGCCCTTTCTTACCTCTTCTTTGGCTTGGTCCAGCAACAGAAACGGCAGCCCCAAGTTACAACTTAGTCATACACTCCTCTTGTGCTTCATCTCTACACATGACAAAAAAAATCCTTGGAAAAATATTCATTTAAAATTTAGTCCATGATATACTCCTTTAAATTCCTAAAGCAATTTCTTGTTTCAAACTTAATATTTATCCACCCATTGGCTTATATTGTGATGCCATTTGGCTTTGCGGTTTAATTTAATGGTGTCAAATATATGTATTTCTATTCACCTCCAATTGTGTTTTCAAGTTCCTTAGATCAGAGATAGAATATATATATATATATATATATATATATATATATGTAAACAAATATTTTGATATGCCTACTCTGTGCAAGAAGCATTTTTCTCTTTTTATTTTCTTTTTTAAAAATTCTAAATTTTTTATTTCCACAGAGCGTCAAGTGCAGAAAATACGCAATCAGCTTGAAATCAATTACTTTATGCTCTTGGTATTTTAACTAGTGCTAATTTTCAAAAGCTGGGGTAAAGTGGTTGAAGACTTGGGAGTGGGATTTCGCAAAGTGAATGTTTGCATCACGTGTCTAACCAAAGCAGATATGAATCAGCAGGGGATAAATGAGATTCCAAAATCAGCAGATAACTTCATTTTAGCATTCATTCTGTTTCTGCATTAGCAACATGAACAACATCCAATTTATTTTCTCAACATTGCACAACAGCATCAAACACACATTCCGGCATTCACTGTGTTTGTATCTGTGTTCACATCTGAACCTGGAACTATTCCATACCTTATTGCATTTCTTCTGAATACATTCAGCTTGGGGATTTCATGGTGAGCAAAGAGCTCTCAGAACATAAGTTGCAATATGTTGCTTTTAGCAATTCAACATATTCATTCGTTGAAAATTCCATCTTTTTGCATTTATTTTCCCACCAACATGTGCATATATATCAACACATTTGCATAAAGTATTCAAAGAACAAACATATAGGAATGCTTTTTCTCTCAAGAACTTTGTGAAGTTGCCAATAGTCCGAAGTTGCCATCTTTCCCGGTTGGTTGAATTCCCTCCTGTTTGGTGTCAATAACCTATTGTAAAGTGTGGGATGTTTTAGAGAACTCTTTGTGGGCTTTTTTTTTTTTTTTTTTTTAAGAGTTACTGGGTACTCGGAGCTGAATTTCTTTTCTGGTGAAAAGTTATCTTTCTCATTCTATGACTACAACAAAGAAATAAAGAGATGACCCCTTTATGCTCAAAGGGTTCAAAATTTTTAACACCAAGTTTTTAAGTTCAGCTCTCTGATGGATATGAACAAAGCTACATTTAAGTTAGCAAAATGCAGGCACAGAAACAAAACGCTGGTAATGTCTGTATTTTTTCTCTCTGAAGCACACAAGTATTTCATTCTCAGCTTCTCTACAAACTTGTCTAAGAAATAAACTAGGTGCGTTTTCTTGCTTTTCTTTTTTTTTCTCCGAAATCCTTAATTTGGAACTCTGCCCTTTTCTTCTTGGACCAAGGCCAAATTCTTCCCAGTTTTTAGTCAATTCTCACTTTAGTCCCACTGATTTTCTGATTCTTATCTCTTATCTATGTCTCCGGTTCAAGGCCACTGGCAGATTTGCAGAGGGGTTATAGATTTTTATTTACTCTCCAGTGTTCAGTGTTTTTCTTTCTGACTTACATTGCTGGTGAGAAGCCATGAAAAATTCTTTAAAAATTTGATTGTTTGATTTCCCTGAAAACTCAGGGAATGTGACATCTTAGCCATTCATTCATTCTGTCCTTGCTTCATTCATTCATTGCTGATTTTCATGAGCACCATACAGGGCACAAGGAATATAAATTTCTGTATTTAGGATTTAATGTAAAATTAAAAATATTGCAATTTAGTTGACATGAGCATAAATATAATCAAACCATTATTTGGTGTAGTAAGTCCCTAATAGAAGCATCTCTAGGAATATGGAAATGGGAAAAACTTACTATATCTGGAGTAAATGAGTAGACATCACGAGGGTTGTTGTATGGAATCTATGTCTAACAGGGTAAATTTGATTTTGCCAGGTGTTTCATCTTAAATGATACAATCGTCATTTACGGTAGAAAATCTGATGAGGAGGACAGGCAAACTACCATCCCTAGATCAAATGTGGTCTGTTTCCTATTTATTGTATGATGTTTAAGCTAAAAAGGTGAGAAGAAGAAAAAAGGAAGGAGAAGGAGTAGGAAAACAAAAGAAGATAGAGATCTTCATTGCCTACAAAGCCTGAAATAATTATTTTCTACAACCTTGACAGAAAAAGTTTGCTTAATTCTGGATTACACAAAAAAGCAACTAAAACCCACAAGTGAATTTAGAAAAAAACTATAGTCATTTCACTCCTAGATATTTTCACAAGAGAATAATTATGGCTAGATTTCCATAAAACAGCTCATAGCCTAATTTTCATATCAATTTTATTTATAATAACCTAAAACTAGAAAGAATCCAAATGTGTATCAAAATGTAAATCTTTAAGTAAATATCAATATAAAGGAATGCTACTTAGCAATAAAAGTAGTAATAAATGTGTGATATACAAACTGACATGAAAGAATCACATGATAAGTATACCTAGCAAAATGTGCCAACCAAAAAAAAAAAACACACATTCCATGGATTCCATATACATAAAATTATAGAATTTGAAAATTAAACTACAATAGTGGAAAGAGAGCAGTGGTTGCGTGGAGATAAGGAGCATCCGAAGGTGAGAAGCAGGAGAAAACGGAGAATTAGGAAACCTTTAGAGCTGATGGGTAGGTTCGTTATCTTGATTGTGGTGATGGTTTCACAGATGCATACTATGTCAAAGTGCATTAAGTTGTATACTTTATGCATGTGTAGTTTATTATATATCAATTATATTTTAATACATTTGTAAGCAAAATGTGTGGGATAATGTTAAGGCAGAATTCAGAGAGAAATTTATAGCCTTACATGTATATGTCAGAAAAGACCACTTTTACAATCAATATTCTATGCCTCCACTTTAAGAAATTAAAAACAAAATACAACATTAAATATAAAGAGAAACAAGAAAATAGTAAAGTCATAAAATAGAAAGCAAAAAAAGTAGTAGGTAAATTATCAAGGCCAAATTGATTATGCAAAAAGATTAATTAAATTGAAGAACCTCTAGTTCTAAGTTATAACGATCAAGAACATAGAAAAAGATAAAGGTTAGTACCATGAAAAAGGAGGCATCAATGTAGGTTCTACAGCCAGTACAAATATAAAAAGGGTTATATGTACAAACCTTATGTCAATAAACCTAAGAACTGCTATGAAATTTTTAAAGATATTGGTATGCAATTTTTTTTTTTTTTTGAGATGGAGTCTCACTCTGTCACCCAGCCTGTAGTGCAGTGGCACAATCTGGGCTCACTGCAACCTCCACCTTCTGGGTTCAAGTGATTCTTGTGCCTCAGCCTCCCGAGTAGCTAGGATTACATGTGCCTGCCACCATGCCTGGCTAATTTTTTTAAAATTTTTAACAGAGACACGGTTTCACCACGTTGGCCAGGCTAGTTTTGAATGCCTGACCTCAAGTGATCCACCGGCTTCAGCCTCCCAAAGTGCTGAGATTACAGGTATGAGCCACTGTGCCCAAGCAATATGCAAAATTTATTAAATAAGAGAGCAGTAATAGAAAATATGAATAGTGTTACATCTATTTTATAAGTTAGAGACATAATTTAAAAATCTCCCTCAAAGAAACACCAACCCAGAAGGTCTCATTGATGAATTCTCCAAGTATTTAAGCATTTCAGGAAAAATACAAATTTTCACGAATGTTCTCAAAATTTAAAAGAAAAAACATATTTTTTATTTCATTTTACTTGATCAGTAAAAGCCTAATATTAAAATCTGAAAAGAAATTTTAAGTGAAGAAAATTGCACATACCGATTTTTCTTATTCTATGTCTTACTGAAATAAAACTTGTCTTCCTACAATTTCAGCAAATTATACATTTTAGAGGCATTATTACACACACGATAGAAGTTTTTATATGCATGTGTGTTTATATACTTGTGTATGTACAATACACAATCACACATACATGTTTTTCTTTTTCTGGACAGTTGTCTTGCATTACAAAAACAAACATTCTATATAATATACATATATTTACATCTAATGGTAAACATAGATATTTTTAAACCAAAAACCACAAATGATTTTTATTTAGCAGTTAAGCTTTTTAGTGTCTTCCCAAATCAAATCTATTATATGTCTTTAATTATTTCAAATTCACAAGCTCGATGAAAATATTGTTAAGCTGAATTAAAATATGTAAAAATACATTACAGAAGTCTATTCTTCATGTCTCAAAATGATGAATTTTTGTTTTTTGACCTAAAAATTGTTATTTCTGAAATTAAAATGTTAGAATAATTATTATAGTTGAAATATACAGATGCATTGGATGATTTTTTAAATCATCATTTGAAGAAAGACCTACTTTATTTATTGTCATTTGACAACCATTAAGCACAATTTCTTCTTGTTCTGGGCACACTCTGGCCCAGTGAATATCAAGTCTGAAATGATTATGGCATTTACACATGCTTATCTGGACAGATATAATTGTTCAAATACACCTGCTGTATTTGGACATCTATTCAGAATCTAGAAAAAATGGAAAATCATATTTAGTGTGAATCCTTCTGAGAGTCTGTAGCCCTGGTATAAAATGATACTGGTAGAATGAGCAGTCTCCTCCAAGATATCCTTTATTAAGAAAATCTTTGGCTGGTATTTTTTTTTTGAGGAATATTTTGGAATGCAAAAATTATATTAATATCTGGAAAACTTTTCTAGAATCCATCATTGTCTCAGTCATGGGTGTATAGAAATAGCCATGACACCCCACCTTTGAATTCTATCCTGTTCTGATTCTCTATGAACACCTGTGAACAGTCCCACCTGCTTTTCTGCATGTTATGATCAGAACATCCCTCTCTTCAATGTGATGACCTCTGTCAGCTGACAGTTGGAAAGTTTGTATGTGACACACTATATAGAGCATTGAAAACATTATCTTTTTTATTCCTCTCATTTTTCTTCATTTTCAGAATAAACCAAAATTTTTATAATTTGAGATTGCCCATGTTAGGATTTACTTTTTGTATTAGTCCATTGTTACACTGCTAATAAAGACATACACAAGACAGTGTAAGTTATAGAGGAAAGAGGTTTAATTGACTCAGAGGTCAGCATGGCTGGAGAGGCCTCAGGAAACTTACAATTATGGTGGAAGGGGAAGCAAACACGTCCTTACTCACACAGCAGCAGGAAAGAGAAGAATGCATGCCCAGTTAAAGGTGAAACCCCTTATAAAATAATCAGATCTTGTGAGAACTAACTTACTATCATGAGAACACTATGGAGGAACCACCTTCATGATTCAGTTATGTCTAACTGGTCCTTCCCATGATACGTAAGGATTATGGGATCTACAATTGAAGATCAGATTTGGGTGGGCACAAAGCCAAGCCATATCACTTTTTAAAGTTCAAAGACAGAGAATATTGTAAGTCAAAATCTAACAAATGGAGTTTAAGAGATTACAGATGGGTTCCTGGGAAGGATTTCTCCCCTAATTAGAAAAAAATAAGTGACCAGAAGTATATTTTTATGACGATTCTGGATATGGTTATCTGAGAATATGTTGTCTTAGACTTTCCAACTATCTTAGAATCACAGGTGGTGAGCATAAGAGCTAGCCTGCCAAGTTTAGAATGGTGGAGCAGAGAGATAGAAGCTCTGTAATGATGTTGTTGAACTGCTGATTTGATCAATAAATTCCTAATTCCAGACTTCTTAATAGATACAGTGCTAAGATTTTCTTATTTTAAGGCACTCAATTTTAAAGCTAACAAACTAAAAGCTCTTTTTCATCTTAACAGAACTTGGCTGCACTGGCAAATGGTTCTGCTTCATTAATTCAACCTGGCAATGATGGTTCAATGTTTTGAGTCATCTCTTTACATAGCAATGGGCAGCAAGCTTTTCTGTAAATGACGAGTTAGTAACTATTTTGGGCCACATGGTGTCTGTCACAACTATTCAACTCTGTCCTATAAGTATTAATATGAAAACAGCTATGGAAAAGGTGTAAGTAAATGAGCATGCATGTGTTCTATTAAAATTTTACTTAAAAGTCTCATGGCAGACTGGGTCAGAGTTTGCTAATATCTTCTCTACAATACCTGCTCTGGGATAGAAATAGGGACATTCAATGTTTCACCTAAAAGGAACATTAGTATGGGAATTTTAGAAACCATATCAGCATCATTCTGTATTGGCTTACAAGGTAAGCCAACCATGATGCATGCTCTAGAGTTAAAAAGGGTCATTGTATCTAGGCACACGCAAAGACCAAAAGTGTACTATGACAGGCAGAAATGAAGGAGGGTGGTTGTGGGGCAGGGTGTTGTCTACCATAAAAGGTAAAGGCTAAGCTTTTCTTCATGGGACAGGCATGAAAAATGCATAGGGAAGAGTGTAAATATTCAAAAAGAGCAAAAAGATATACAAAAGAAAACAGTCAATACTGAAGTCAAATGTCAGCTTTCTTAGCAAAAAACCTGCTATTGGAACAAGTGCTGAGACTTTCAAATTTCTATCACTTTTCTTCCATATCACAAATACCTTTTACTGTTACATGTGAATAACATGACAAATATTTCAACAGCACAGGTTTCAAATATTATTTACCTTTTCTTAGGGCTTTTATCTCATCTCTCCATCTAATGGAGAGGTAGCTTTTAAGAAAGATAGGCAGACTATAGGTATAATACGAGAAGCCCTTAAAGATTCTCATGCACCTGATTACTTCTCAAACTTTTTGCCTCAATGATTACAGGAATTCTGGAAGAGTAACAATAATTTAAAAGATATATCCACTAATAAAACCTTATTAATTATACAGATCAGTTAAAATGTGGTCCTTTTAAATTAGGAAACACTTTTTACGATACACTTTTATACATTTTACCGTGCATAATGAAAATGGTAATAATCATTCACAGTTTCAACACAGTATCAACAAGCTGATTTTAGGGCCTGCCGTACAATCCTACTAAGGTTACAGAGAGCTCTATTAGGAGTTCTTACCTAAAGGAGACTCTGGTAGAGGCAAAACAAGAAAATATGGCTTAAAACACAAGTTCTCTAAAACCTTAAGTTTATGTGAGCATGAGTCAATTAGGAGATTAATCAGAAGGGGGCCCCCCATTTTTTTTTACCTGTATGCGATCAGTGAAGCTGATATTCTTCCTAATTTTTCCAGAGCAAGCCAAGTCTTCTGCTGATGGAAAAAAAAATGCTCACTCAGTAGTTTCTTTGTTTTCCTCTTTGTAGCACTCCTGGCACCACACTCCAGAATGGATAAATTAAAATGGTTTCTGTGTAATCCCCTCAGAGAGGTTTGATTGTGCATAGACTATAGTATTTTAGTTGAGCAGGCTTAAAACATTATGCCTTTGAAAGCCTAATAGTTGTGTTGGTGTAATCAATTCTAATATGTAACATTTGGGATGTATGTGCAACTCTCCCAGGCCTCATTTTTGCAATAACAGAGGGAAGGCGATGAGTCATTGCTGGTCTGTATAGGAACATGAAGAAGAGCCGCTTACCAATCAGAAAACAACACACTCCATTTCACAGCAGGAAGTGCTTCCACCCACCCCTGCCTGGGGATAGAAATGGACAGAAAATTTAATAAACCTGGAACTTAGGAAATGCAGGGATCAGCACAAAATAAAGTGATGAAGATAAAGTTTGTCAATCTTTTTGCAACAAGACAGGTGGGGTCTGTCCAGGTGGTCTGGTACCGGAGGTTCAAAGGAGTCTTGGAGGGAAAGCAGTCAACTGGACACTGGATAAGCCTAAGAGCCTGTCTCTGCTTGAGAAGCATGTAGGCCAGGGTCAGAAAAGTCAGGGTTCTTTGCCATAAGACCTCTACAAGAACGTGAAATCTAATAGCTTCTGTGCTTGCATTTTCCTTCTGCAAAACACAAACTGTTGTAGAACACCTAAAAGATTTTGCTCCCTGAAGGTCCAAAATTTTAATGCAACAAAGCACTTTGATTTTTAAAAATATTTTCTTTATTTTTAAATTAAGCCTTATATTTTGAGTTAATTGTAGAATCACATTTAGATGTAAGAAATAATACAAAGACAGCCTGTATACTCTTACCCAGATTCTACCAGGATGGCATCCTACATCATCACCATACAGATCAATATCACAACCAGAAAACTGACATTGATGCATTTCTTCAAACTTGTTTAGTTTCTACCAATTTTACATGCAATCCTCTATTTATGTCTATCTGTATCAGTACTAAGCAGTCTATCGCCTGTGTGTATCTATCACCAGTCAAAATACTGAACAATCCCCTTATAGCAAGGATCACTCCTGTTGCCTTTTATACAGACACCACTGTCCTCCTTCCTCTCTTCTGACAACCATTAACTGTTCTCCATCTCTCCAATGTTGTTATTTTAAGAATATTATTGAAGTGAAATAATATAATGTAATTATCTTTTGGAACTATCTTTTTCATTCATCACAATTATCTTGAGATTCATTCAAGTTATGTGTGTATGAAAATATGTTATTTTATATTGTTTCATAATATTCCATCTGTACAAAGTTCTCTAATCATTCACTCAATAAAGAACATTTGAATAGTTTTCAGTTTTGACACTATTGGGAATAAAGCTGCTTTAAATATTCAGGTAAATGCTTTTTCTTTTCTTTTCTTTAACTTTTTCATTTTTTTCTCTTGGAATGCATACTTCCATTTCTCTGTAATAAATATCGAAGAGTGCAATTGTTTGGCTAGATGGTTACTGCATATTTAGTTCTATAAGACATTGTCAAAATATTCTCCAGAGTGGCTTGTCCATTTCACATTTCTATCAGCAATATATGAATGATTGACAAATGGAATGATCTGGTTTATCCTCATGCTCCCTGGTATTTGTTGTTACCACTTTTTTTTTCTTTTTAACTCTCTTTGACAGGCAGGCAGTGATAACTTATTGTGGCTTTAATTTCATTTCCCAAATGGATAAGAATGTTAATACTTTGTTGTGTCTTCCTTTGCCATCTGCAGATCCTGTTTAGTAAAATGTCCTGTCTTTTGTCCATTTTCTAATTGAATTTTTTGTTACTTTGAGTTTTGAGTATGTTTTATATATTCTAGACACTGGACGTTTTTTGCTGCACAGGATGCTCAAAAATATTTTCCTCTAATCCATAGTTTGGTTCTTCTTTCTCTTAATGGGTTTTTCTATTAAAAATGTTTATAATTTTGATGAGTTTCAATTTATCAATTTTTTTTTTATTTTATGAATCATGCTTTTTAGGTCTAAGTAGTCTTTGCTTAGCCCTAGATTCTGAAGACTATCTCATGTTTTAGTTGAAAGTTTTATAGTTTTATGCTTACATTTAAGTTAGTGATTCCTCCACTAAATTACTTCTGCATCTTTTTTAAAAATTTGGGTGCATTTGTTTCTGGGTTCTCTATTCTGTGCCATATGTCTCTGAGTCTGTTCCTCCATCAGTACCATGCTGTTTGCTTTACTCTAGAGTAAACCTGGATGTTGAGAAGGGATTCCTCCTACTCTATATATTTAAGATATTTTTTCCCTAAGACCTGCTCGTTTCCGTGTAAAATTAGAATCAATTTGTCTATGTTTACCAAATATAACTAAGAATTTGACAGAAAGTGCATTAAAATTCTAGGTTAAATTGGAGGATATTGACATGTTTTCAACATGAGTCTTTCAAACCACAACTTTAGTATTTTTCTCCATTTATTTAAATATCTTTGATTCCTTTCATTAACATTTTGAAATTTTTGGCATTCAGTTAGGTGCATATTTTGTTACGTTTATAATTAATTTAATTTTCTTTGGCATGACAGACTTTTCTTGTGTATTATACCCATTTGTCCTACATGTAACTGCTTCTGGATTTTCTCCCCAACATTGATTCCATCTTCTTTCCTTGCACTATTAATTTAACATGAAAAGCTCTCCCTTCCTCTCTCATGATGGCTTCAAATTTTTTCATGAAGGTATTCCAAAAGACTGTGTCTTTAATATGAAAATCTAGGACTGTATTTTTCTTTATTACAATTAAAATTCTGGTTCTATTTAGTGCATTCTAAGCAAGTCAGTTCACTTATCTAAATGCTAATTTTATAAATGGGAAAAAATTTACAACATGGTTACCAATGTGTGTGCAGGTCTGAATTTAAAATTATATTCATAGCACTAATTAGAGAAACAGACACATATAGTAGGTGTTCAATAAACAGCATTATTAGCTCCCCAATCTTGGTTGTCAATGGAATGTATTGCAATTTTGATGCATTTGGCACAAATATTTTATTCAGTTTTTTGTGTCTGTTATATATTTCATTTTTGGCCTATTTCATGTTGATATTGTAATTTTTGCTTTGTATATCTGTATATACATATTGTTTTTATGGAGAATTCATAAGCTCTAAAAAGAAGAGAGATAGATATTTTTTACATCTATTATAGAATATGTTCATCTGATATGTGGCATTGGGAAATGCTATATTCCCTGACCTTTAGTTTTTTCATCCATAAAAGAGATAATAATAATAAGATTCTTGAGAAGATATAATGAGACCATATGTGAAAGTGGATGTGTAATTTACATATATAGTCATGAGTCACTTAAGGGCTAGGACACATTCTGAGAAATGTGTCATAAGGTGATTTCATCATCGTGCAAACATCATAGAGTATACTCTCACAAACCGCAATGGTACAACTCACTACACACCTGAGCTGTATGTAATAACCTATTGCTCCCAGGCTATAAACCTGTATAGCACGTTACTGTACTGAATAGTGTGAATCATTGTAATGGTATTTGTGTATCTAAACATCTCTAACTATAAATACAGTAAAAATATAGTACTTCAGTCTTATATATAAGATTGTGTATATGTATGCACATTGTACATGTGGTCTATCATAGATCAAAACATTGTTATACAGCACATAGCTGTGTTTAATTTTCATAAAATTAGTAACTGGATTGCTTTGAGTACCCTGTAAGTCAGCTTTGGGTGCATTCTATTTCACATGTAAAGAGATAATATTGAATTATAGATATATTTATTAGACTATTTGCAGAGTAAAATTATTTGGTAACACAATACTGTTTAAGAATCTCTCCCTTAGAATTCTTGAGCTGAAAGAAACTGTACAGAAAAAAAACTCATTTTGTTTCACACACAAAAAAAGAAAAATCTCCAAGACAATATTAACTTCTCCAAGGTCACTTAGCTGAATGGAGGCAGAGCCAGAAAAAAACTCAGGTATCCTGATCTCCAGCCATAAGCTGTTTCCTCTAAACCATTTTTCCTCATTTGTGCCCTGCTGTCCCCGGCAGCCTGGCTCAAATTGCTTTCTTACCCATTCATATTTGCTGCCTCCAAACTCATCATACTCTCCCTTCCAGCTCCAAGTCCATATGGCCATGCTCATCTGGGAGGCAGACGTCTGAAATTGCCGCCATCACGCCATCCCCTTCCAACCATGTGAGTAGTCCAGAAAATGACTTTTGGGCACTATTAACCTGAGTTGGCTGCGATTCAGGGACACCGAGGTGAAAGACCCTCCATTGTGTTTTTAAGGCCTGGAGCCAGTCTCTGGCCTTCTGCAAACCATGATTCCTCTGGGAGCTTAGAATGCAGTTTCTGTATATTTTTCAAATGACCCCATTGTAAACAGGAACACAGAGCAGAAAAAAATGACTCCTATTTATAAGGGGTTACATAAGAAAAATATTCTGAGTGCCCAATGTGGGTGAAAAACTTTGTAAATAAACAGATGCCACCTAAATCCTTAGGTCCAGTGAAGCATGAGGGCCTCACACACATATGAAGGATATGCTGTTTACCACTTACTTCTCCTTGCAATTTCTAGGGCAAGACTACTGTGAGCTGAAATACCCAAGGAACACTTTCCAAAGGAAGTAAGAACTGAGATATGTTAGAAAAATTCCATGGTATTATGTTTTGTTTTGTTTTGTTCTGTTGTGATGGCAAATTTCAGAGCCAAATTACCATAGTCATAAAAGTGGTATGATTTGCAGTTTCCAAAATTTCCCTTTGCCAAAATATGTTTATTCATATCCTGCCATGCCACCTAAAATTTCCACAAACATTTCTTCTCTCAATAAAAATAATCAGAGGCATTGCTAAACACACTTGTCTATTTTTTTTTTTCAGGTAATTCTTGCTGAAAGAAAATTCCATAGGCAACGGCCCAAAGGAGAAGGTAGTTTTGATGAGGAGATGTAGAGGAAAATCACATATTCATAATGCTACTTTGGGAGAACTGTAATAGATGAGGTTCTGAGGTCAAGGGACAGAGTCATGGGCAGTGGAGGAACAGAGAAAGACAAAGGCAGAGTTAAGGTTAAAAAGGACATTCAAGACACACTTTTTGCATTTTGAAATTCTGCCTAAATCTGCAGAAGAGACCTTCCTCCTAGCCATGGCTCAGCTGGAGTGCAGCTGTTCACAACAGGCCTGGCATTCACTGGGCTAGTCAAGGACCAAGGCCACCTAGACCGAAGACTGCTAGAGGGCACTGAAAAATAACCTTCTTTCCCCAGAACAGGAGTCAAAGGGCTTAGGACAGATGAGCAGAAAATGCAGCTGACTTCCTGTTCTTTCTGGCCTCACCTAATGCCTAGGGAAATGAAATTTGTTTGCCCTTTTAACATTTACCTGACTATTTAACTACAACTAGCAATGCTAGCCCTAAAATGATCCTTCATGCTTTAGAGAATCAGCCATTAATGTGTCCAATTGACCTTCTGCAGTAGTGAATTGTCTCCATTGACTACGTTTTCCATGTACAAATCTTTAGTAATAAATTTGCTGATTCCAGAAGTCAATAGACTGAATGGCTTTTCTGTCCTTAACAGGTGTGAATAAATTAGATCTCTAGGCAAATGAACTTAGTGGAAGTTTGTACATTTTTGTTTTGTAAACGATGAATTTTTGGGGGCTTTCTTTGCTGTTTTCCTGAGTCAGCAGAGGATTGCTCTTAAGCCTCATCAACATGCATGTGCACTCCCCATATAAGAAAAAACTTGGTTTAGTCTTGCTTATTCATCACAAAGTCTATGCCTACATATGGCCAACAAATTGAGCATTTTGTGCATGATCCAGATTTGCAGCTGCCTTATGGCTCAGCTGATTGACTCATCAATGCTACAGACTAAATTGGCCACTAAGATACCTCTAAGGCACACGCAAAATGTGTATTTATTTCTTTTTTTCCACTAGGGCTTATACAGGTAGAATGCATGGTGGTCATTTTTATATAAAATCCAAGTGATGGTGATCACTACGCAAAGAGGACCTGAATAAAATATTATTACAATTACCTACATAATCAACATATATGAAGGAAATCTTCTAATGTTTTCTTAATGATCCAAAGGGGATAAAATATGAATGCCTTTAAGTTATGGTTCTAGCCTTGTTGATAATGAGGATGTTTGGCTGTACAGAAACACTTAGAATCTTTGCTTTGGATGAACTGGGTTACTTATTAACTCTTTAAAATGCTTTATATTTTGCTGTGCAGTTTTGCAAAAGTTCCTTCTTCTCAGGAATGACTCCCATTCACTACTCACTCGTATTTTCTAATGCATTTCTTCTTTTGATCATTAAGCAAACATTTGTGTAAGCTCATTGTGCTAAATGCTGATAATAAAATGGTAAATATGTTTAACCCTTACCAAAATAAAATTTCACTCTCCTAGGAGAGATACAATTAATTGTGATAGATAGATAGTAGATAGATAGATAGATAGATAGATAGATAGATAGATAGATGATAGACAGACAGATAGATAGGCAGACATACAGATAGACTTTGAAAATAACTGCAATAGAATATAAGTAATATGGCTGAGTACAACGGCTCATGCCTGTAATCTCAGCACTTTGGTAGACCAAGGCAAGGAACAACGTGAGGCCAGGAGTGTGAGGTCAACCTGGACAGCATAACAAAACTTTATCTCTACAAATAAAATAAAAATAAAAATTAGCTGGACATGGTGGCAAATGCCTATACAGTCCCAGCTACTTGGGATTTCAAGGTTACCCTCAGCTATGACAGCTCCACTGCACTCCAGCCTAGGTGATGGACTAAGATTCTGCTGCAAAAAACAAAGAGAGAAAGAAAGAAAAGTAATAAAAATAAAAATAAAAAAATAACTGATAATCACAACAACATTCTCTAAACTTTACTTCCTACCTCACAATAAGTGAGACTTTATAATGGAGGGGAATACTTGGACTTCAACTTGAACATGTTTTCAAGCCAACTAGGGGAAAGGATAAATCCAGGGAGTATAGATGGCACAAACATCAGCTCAGAAGCATGAAACAGTATGACATATTTTGAAAACTGGTAACAGGTATCACTGGAACAAAAACATTCTGAGAAAGCATCTGATAAAACTAGGAAATGAGAATGGAGAGAGGTAGAGTAGGAAGTCATAGGGACCAAACCCAGGGGATGCCTAAGAGTTTAGATTCTGTTCTCTAGTGAGGAGGGGAGTATTATGCATGATTATATTTATGCTCTAGAGAGATAATTCAATTAGATGTGAGTAGACACTGTAGTCAAGAAAGCTGATTGAAAAGTCATTCCATAGATAGATAAAGAATCTCAAATTAGAATAGTGGTAGGTAGAATGCAAAGAACAGCTAGGTAGATGTTAAGAGATATGTATGTTCAAAGTAAGAATTAATAAATAATTGAATCTAGAAATAAGAAGAGGAAATAAACAGTTGAAGATAATTTGAAAATTCAATTAATTGGCATGGCAAATATCAAAGCAACATTGTCAGAGTTGGGGCAGAGAAGATCACAGAAAACGAGTACAATTTATGGTTCCTCTAGAATATCCAGCTGACATCCATTTGATCACTGGAAACACCAATTGGAGCTCAGGAAAAGTGTCCAAGTAGACATACACTTCAGAGATATTTATACTAGAGGAGATAACAACTATGCAGTTATATGAAAGCCCACAAATATTAAGAATATATGATCAAGGTAGCCTCAGAGAGGCAGATGCAAATTTTTGTTGATGAGAGAGTTAACTAAATACCAAATGGATATCAAATGTCTGTTTCATTTTGTTCTCCAGAGCAGTTTATTCTGCATATTGCTTTATATTTTCGCTTCTTATATACTTTCCTTAAACCTGGCTATTTCTGTTAACAAATGGTATTAACATGATGATCTGTTTCAAGCCAACTAGGGGAAACAGATTATGATGGCTGTTTGCGTCATGAAAAGCATAATTCTGAACTAAGCATATTATCAAAGAGAAGAAAAAAATTAAAAGAGAAAGAATATGCTCCATGTCATCGATTTAATTCTTACTATTTTTAATAAAATCTGACTCCATTTCTACAGAGCAATGTGAGTTGCCTTGACTTCTTTATGCTGAGTTCTTCACTGAGTATTTCTCAAAAGAGGTGAGACCTGAAACCGTTTTAAAGAATGGGCTGGATGAACACATAGAAAAAGAGCTTGATATTTACTTAAGAGAATGATTGTAAGTTATCAAGTTGTTGTGTCAGAGAACTTAACAAAAAGAATCTATGGTTAGTTAACCTTGGATTCATGAACAGAAAACACAATGTTTATCCTCCTGTTCATGGACAAAATCTTATAAGAAATTTCTATAATATTTATTCCATACTTTAGACTCTAGCTAAAGCTTCAACTGCTTCCATGAAACTACCTTCTTTGGTGTCATCCAGGATTGCTTTATTGCTACATCCAGGGGATATTTATGCTGGATCACTCTTTAGCTTTTACAATTCTTTCTTTCATTAATTTTTGCTATATCTCATTCCTCTATTGGTCTTACAAACCTGTTAGCCACTTGTTCTCAGACTTTTTAAAAAATTATTATTCTTAAAATTTTTTACATTACCAAGTAAAATATAAATACAGCCGCAAAACTCCTTGGAACTAACACCTAAGTCAAGAAAGAGCTTTCCCAGCCACCCCAGAAGCCTACCCCTGTGCTAATCACACCCTCTTCTCTTTCAGTAAGGGGGGCCACTATTTTGACTTATAGAATCAGTGCCCATGTTACATACTTACACGTTATGGTTTTTCTCTTTTTTTAAGTGTCTTTAAGTCTGAATGTTCTATAGACTATCCCTGACCCCACTCTCATTTGTGGCTGAATCTGCCTTATTCAAGGAGAGGAATCTTTCTTGAGTTCCTATTGTGTGCTGTCTTATAATTGGTTCTTCATTTTATAGGTCAGGTAACAGGCAAAGAAGTTTAACTTCCTATCTCCTTAACTAGTATCAGGGCAGGGAGGGGATGAGGAAATAGTGAAACAATATTCATTCTCCACGGTTGGTATTCTTTTTACATACTCCTGAAATTTCCAGCCAAATGATTACTCTCATGGACAAAGCTTCTAGGAGAGGAAATGGAAATGCCAGAGAGGGGCAGAAGGAGCCACCTGGAATATATGCTGCAGGCTACTGTGCTTAGTCACTCCCAGGGATGTAGAGATGTGTGTGTCCGTAAAACCGAATGCAGTAACAGCACATGGTGAGTGTGCCATTACATGTCCCCCATGCAAACATGATAGAAATTAGTGTTTTTAGAAATCTTTATTAGCTCTCCTGTAATGCTGGAGATAGCAAGATTAGAGAGGCCGAATGATTAGCTCAAGGTCACGATCTAGGTACTGGTAGAGAAAGAAACAGAAACATATCTTTCCCAGTGCCTCATGGAGGTGACATCAGGAATCTGAGTTTATGATATCGCAGGAACTCAAGGGGCTAATGGTCCCTGATGCCTCTGTCATAGCTTAGTTTGTCTCTGCTCATCACCCTTTGCTCTGGGAAAGCTTTTTCCTTGACCATAAGGTTTCTCATGACTCAAGGTGATAGGAATTTCCCAACCACACCATAAAAGCCTTGTATACACGTCACAACTCTGCCATAGGCCAAGCAGGTCTTGTTATGTGAGGAAAGCAGAGTGAACCAATGGGACAGATAACTAAACTGCTCTCTTAAACATTGCTTCTCTGTACAAAAAAAATGTGATCTCTTTTCAGAGAGCTGACCTACATAACTATGAGAGCACAAAGTCATTTGTAAGCTGGAGAATGCCTGTCATGTGAGACTGTTATGGGATTAACTGGCACATAAGTCCCAAAAGAAGCTGCTGAGAGTTCTCAAATGCTTCTGAACTCTGGGGGAAAAATATATATTTCCTTTTGATGACAGCCACCCCTCCAGAGGCACCTTGGACACTTCCACCAGAGGTGCCACATCTGGACACCTATGGTTCACACTGCCCAGTTCTAGGAGACTTCAGTTGCATTGACTTCACTGTGTGTGGCACTCTTTGAAGATGTATGATGAGCAATCTGCACAACTGTATTGGTGGCCCTGGGGTCCACCTTACCTGCTCACTCAGGTTCATTGTTTTCCCTTAGGGCAACAATGAACCAGCTTTAAAATGTTTGAGACAATTCTTAAATTATCTCGACAATTCCAAATAATCAGAATGTTCATGCTCTAGTAGTAAAGGAATGGAATGAATGAAATGAGCAGGGCTCTTACAGAAAAGTTTCAGAAAGAAGGAAATGTGGATGGAAAGGAAGCAAGAGAAATGGAGAAGCCAGGTGACATAAGGAAGAGGTCAGCTTTTCCTTGCCTCCATCCAGAACCAGGGGTCTTGTGACTGCACATCTCTAGAGGGTGCTCTTTGCATTGAATTTGTATTAACAGCATCCTGGAGTGTGTTTTGCAAAGCCAGTGTGGCCATAAGTGGGACTATCTACTAACCTTTCAGAAATCATGGATTAACTTTGTAGCAGAAGAGGAGGCTCAAATTCCATCAGATATTTTAAAGAATTCCTTATATATTAAATTGTAAGAAATAGTGCACAACTGAGGATTAAGATTGAACTACTGCCAGAGAAGGTTCCTCTTTTCCCTAACCCAGTCACCCTCCCACCCACCACCAACTCCCATCACCTCCAGGAAAGTCTATCTCTGGCCTTGGGCTGAAATCTCAAAAGCCAATGGAAGAACAAGCCAAAACACTCTGGCTGAGAGGCTAAGGCATGAGCCAGAAGAAACAGACTCAAATTGAACCCTGAGAGAATTACTTCTGGTGAGTGATGACCAGTCCAAGAGAGACCTTCCCTAGACATCTAGTCCCTATAGTTTCTGAGCCAAATTAAAAGTAGGTCTAGAAAAGTTACAGCCCAGGATAGCAAATTATCACTGGAGATTTCCATGTGGATGGAACACCCATCACTCAGAAGCACATCAAGACCACACAGACTGAAGGAATTGGTATTTGCTTTCCATTGTCTTCTGTTTTACAGGATACTAGGGGCATGAGGGGTGGCTTTAAAGAGAACCGTCAGGATGTGATCACTGGCCAAGCCTGGTGAGAAGCATCAGTGAAGAAGACTTCAGGCTCCCTGCATGCATCCTTTACCTCCCAACAAACTTGACTTATCATTATCTACTTTATAAATGAGAAAATAGACTGTGGGCAGTGGCTCACACTTATAATCCCAGAACTTTGGGAGGCCAATGTGGGTGGATCACTTGAGGCCAGGCATTTGAGACCAGCCTGGCCAACATGGTGAAAACTCATCACTACTAAAAATACAAAAATTAGCTAAGCTGGTGGTGGATGCCTGTAATCTCAGCTACTCGGGAGGCTGAGGCAGGAGAATCACTTGAACCTGGGAGGTGGAGATTGCAGTGAGTGGAGATTGTGGCATTGCACTCCAGCCTCGGCAACAAGCGTGAAACTCCATCTCAAAAAAAAAAAAAAAGAGAGAGAGAGAGAGAGAGAGAGAGAGAGAAAATAAGACTAGGTAACATGGTTCATCCAAACTTCCCCAGTGAGTAAATATCATAGACTCAGGTGATTTGTTTGTTTTATAAAGCTAGAGGTTTAACCACAACACTTACTACTGCTTTCTCTTTGATATTCCTGTTGTACCTGGGACAGTGCTTTTAACTTAATATGTGCTCAATAAATGATTAAAAGAATGGCAAATAAATTACTGAATTGTTCGCTATTCTGCGAGGCAAAATTGAGTCAAGGAAAAGAATCCGCAATATGGATATCTGAGAAGTGCCAAACACCACCCAAATGAAAATTTAAAAATATTGTTTCGGTGTAAAACCATTCACATTCCTTACCCAAAAACGCCAAATGGATTTCTAGTATGTGGAATCATAGGAGCAAATAGTTTTTGCAAAGGTTGTATACAAATTTAAAAAGATTGAGCCACCAATAGCATTTTGTTCATTCAAAAATGATAGATTAGATAGATAGACAGACAAACATGTTTCTTGCACTTCATCATACTTGTGAAATACCATGATGCCTTATAATTTGGAAACTTGAATATGATTCCTTGTTCCACCTCATAATTGTGCTACTATAGATTTAGGTAACATATCCCCAACATATGCGTGATGTTAAGGAATGCTAGTGTCGTTGGAAGTACGAATAGGATGTTATGTTACAGCTTTATTTGTTATTATGAATACAATTATGTCAAAATGTGCTTTCCATTTTTCTTTTCACATATATTTATCATCATGGTTTTCACACTATAAATACACAAATATAACTTTATTTTAGATTTTAATGAAAACATGCCTTAGTTCATAATTTCAATGCTCATTGAATGCAATAGTTTTATTAAGCTTTCAACTGATTTTTCTCTCTCCATTTCTGCAAGTTAGAGGAAAAGGCCTTATCACACATCCCAGTTCTTTAATTATGCCAGAGAAAATCAGTCAAAATGGTCAAAATATGGAGAAATGTTTGAATAAGAATAAACTAATAAATAAAATTTCTAGAAGGGTCACATGAATTCTTGAAGGTGATACAATTCATACCTATACAATCATGAAGCGAAAGAGCACAGATTGTTTATTTAATTTTGGAATTCCATGAAATACGTTAAAACCACATGATGCAGAGTATGAACTTGGAGATACCACAAGAAACACTCCAATTTTGTATGTCATAAAAGACACTCTCAGGTTTCTAAACAAAACTGTTCTCTGACGTCCTCATCAGAGGGAGAGAGCCCTATACTTACTAAATAAAGAAAAAAAGGACACTGCCCTAGTCATTAATCCTAACCCAAAGGATGTTGTATTACTCATATTCTGATACTCATTGCTCTAATGAAATCAAGAGAATCCTTGAGAGTTGAGCTCTAAAAATGAGTGTTTTATACATATAAGAAAAAGATACATTATAGATGACTTCCTTAAGGAATAACTACATTAACCCCTAATGTTATTATTTTCTCCATAATAATAAATAATATAAAATGCATTTCTTTTGAGCTTTTACACAGGAGAAAAGAGGAGGGGAAAGCAGGGAATACATCTGGCCCCTGAGCTGTGTTGACCATTCCCCTCCTTTCACTACTAATTCCCCCAAACTGATAAGTTTCCAGCTGCTGCCACAACAAAATATTCTGGGAAGAGACCTCCATATGCTGTTGCAAAGCTGCTCACACTCATCTGCCGTGGGACGTTTATAGCCCTGAAGGAGCAGCTGCCAGACACTTGTTCTCCATTGTAGCTCAACACTGGCTGTGCACAGAAAGGCTGAAGGGGCTTGAGAGCAACCAAGTAGGAAAGGGAAAAGGAACTTATGGGTTAAGGAGAGGGAAGAATAGTTTACTGGGGATTCCCAGGAAAGTTCAACTGCTACTGAGCCTCTGTCAGTAGAAGCTGGGACATAAAACAGCTTTTCCAGAAACATGGATTTTGATTTTGTCTGAAAGAATAATTCCGTGAGTGAGCCTCTTTCATGTCATTTCATGATATATAATGTGATATATATTATACATTATGTTTCATGCATATATTATACATATAACATGATGTCCAGTACGTAATATACATTTGCTTATTGTGTGGAAAAGCAAATACAATAAAAAAATCCCATAAAAAAAGCAACAGCAGATTACTATGGAGCATGCAGATTGAGTTCCATATGGTAAAGTCCAGTGGGATCATCTGTGGACTCTGATATTGGCCATAAAGAGAGAAAATTACAGTTACTATCTTAGAAATTTACTGTCATAATTTATTTACTTATAGATTCATCTTATTTTGCTATGATTTATCCTATTTGATAGAGATAAGGCTGTGTGTTCTCCAAATTCTGTTAAACACTCCCCCAACATACAAGACCTAATGTCTTAGCTATCCTTATATTTGGCAGGTCACCTCTGCCACTGTACTGAGTTACAGCCAAGGAAACGTGGGTTGTTCTGATTTATCTTACTTCCAGGACTGGGACCTAAACAGTCACTCACATAATGATTCATGTTATCTTTTTTATGTTCATTTGCTCACCAGATATAGGTAAATCATTGGTGGACTGCAAGATCTTTATAGGATGTTTCTGTTCTTGAATAGATTCTTGGAGGAGAATTATACTAAAAGAATCACCCGGCTAGGTGTGGTGGCCCACACCCATAATCCCAGCCCTTTGGGAGGCCAAGACAGGTGGATCATGAGGTCAGTAGATCAAGACCATCCTGGCCAACATGGTGAAACCCTGTCTCTACTAAAATACAAAAAGTTAGCCAGGCATTGTGGCACATGTCTGTAAACCAGGTACTCGGGAAGCTGAGGTAGGGGAGTTGCTTGAACCCAGGAGGTGGAGGTTGCAGCGAGCCGAGATCACACCACTGCACTCCAGCCTGGCTACAGAGTAAGACTCCATCTCAAAAAAAAAAAAAAAAAAAAAAAAAAAAAAAAAAAAAAAAAAAAAAAAAAAAAATCACCTGAGCAGAAACATCCACATCCGATTGTAATAATTGAGGCATAATTATTGTTTGTAATGATTTAGATTTGAGTGTTTAGTTATAGCAATTAGCCTATCTGAATAATGTGTCCATTTTACACAAAAAAGAACTTAATTTTAGTCCAGTTAAAATTATGGATCCTGGGTTATGTAAATAGTAATCATCTTTGCTTGAATACCAATTTGAATACATCTGAACACACACACACACACACACACACACACACACGGAATAGACTTCTATCTATTTCCTTATGGTGTGATTCAGGTTAGAGCCAATTTTCTAGAATGCTCCTTTATCCCAAGTCACATATTCTCATAGCTCACAATAGTGCCTCACCCTTGGGGTAGAGGCCAGGACAACGTCTGCAAAAGCAAACAAATCAAGCAATTGCGATAATATCATTGCAGTGTCATTTGATGGGTCACAAAACTACTTACGGAAAACGGATCACAAAAGCATTACTTCGGATTCTGTTGCTTAAAAAAATGAATGCCCGAAGGCAAGCACAGTAGGTCAAGAAAAGACAGTTTTCCATTTTTTTCCTCCCATGTGATGTCATCATGGAAAAACAGTACCACATAATAAAGGCGCTCCAAGGCTGCCTTTATCTTTCAAATTCTATGACTACAGAGCACTACATTTTTAAAATTCTAGAGGAAAATTTGCTTATCACTAATTCTTAACCAATTCTATCTTGGAAACAATATGATTGGGATTTTAAAAGAAGAAAAAGATAAAATATGGCCTATATGAAAGCAAGCAATCCAAAGAGCAGTGCAAGCAAACAAAAATGTGCAATCTCTAACAGGGCTGTTCGTGGGCCTGGTCATCTGTCATAGTAATATCATTGTTAAAAATCCTATTAGTAGCTAAACAAAACATCCGGAAGTAAAATAATCACATCAGCCTTTTATATGTATAGAATTCTTAGCAATTTGATTAGAAATGTGGTATTCAATGCTAGAAACTGGAGTTTGCAAATTGAAATCTTCCTGCAAAAATGTCTAAGCTAACAGTGGTTGTTTACCAGAGTGGAGGTTATTCAGCTTGCTGCCTAAATAAAACCAATAAATAAATGAAACAGCTAAAACAGAATGGAAATGCCCTCAGAATAAGTAAATGAATCTTCATTTTCATGAAAAAATATATAATAATTTCAAAAGAAAATTAGTTTCCAATCTAAAACCTCAACAAGCAACATTTGGATATGAATGTGGGATGACTTGCATTATGGTGAAAATAAGGATAATCTTGATCAAGTCCAAGCAAAATTAATCTAGACTCCCTACACATATGTATTCATGGTATAACAATACAGACTGCCAAGTCCATGGGTAAAACTATACATCTGAAATTGGTCAGATAACACGAAAGTGATAGAAAGAAAGAGAGAGACTGAATCAAAATCCCATAATGATTGTGTTTCAAAAGAATGTAAGAGAAGTATAAACAGAGTAAGAAAAAAAGTTCCTGGATATTGGGTACAGCTCACTAAGAAGAGGCATGGGGTGTTTTATTTGTATATATATATATATATATATATATATATATATATATATATATATGTATTTTACTTATTGAATTTATTTAATAGTTGTAATAACCTAGGTTATTGAGACTTTAAGAGAAAACATATCTTCCTCCCTTCTACTTTAAACCCAGAATTCATTCAAGCCATTGAATTTCTTTTAAATTTCCACTTAAAAATTACTCTTATTTTTAGATCATAGCTTTTGTTATAAAGCACAAATCAGAGAAACAATCTTTTATTTCAGGTTGAACTTGGTGGACAACGTATATTTGTGTCCTAGCTTTGAAAACCCAATTCTGAGAACCAGCACAACAAAACTATGATGGGTCCAAATTGCCTGTGAGATTCCTGTTTTCAAATGTATTCATCCAATGATTGCCATTTTATCTTTTTTAAATAAAGGTTTTTTGAATCATAAAAAATAAATACACCATGAGTTTGGGGATTGTTTTCTTCGTTTTCCTGTTGACTGGTTCATGCTGCGTTAGTGGGATAATTCTTTATCCAAAGCGCTGGCACTCTGGTGCCATCAAGCAGTGATGATTTTTGCCTTATTGCATTTAGCAGCACTTCAGCATTATGGCTGCATACTTCCTCAGGGAACAGGAGGGGGCTGGAAAAAAAATAGAAAGAAGCAAAATAAAGACAGAAAGAAATAATCATCAGAGAACATCCTCAGGGAGTACAGAAAAGCAAAAGCCAAAGAAAGTAACAGCTTACAGTGTCGTGAAAATTGTGTGAACCTGTAACGGGGAAATATGTGTTTGATAGAATTTAAATTATTTAAGACTCTAGAAAGAGATTTTATCCATCTTCTACTTTCAGAGAAGAAGCAACTGCAAATGATTTTATTTACCTCTTTTCCTTTTTTTTCCTACCTTTAAATCTTATTTTCAATCTTTAATGCTAGATTGAAATAAGTAAGGTTATTATTCTGCATTGTTGCATTAGTTTTTTATTTATTTGTTTTGCTATGCTACATCTAGTTATAAGTGTTGTGATGATATGTTATACATCGATATCACAAAGTCAACCAAAGTGTAGACAATCTTCATGCCTTAAATTAACTTTGTTTTTCCAATGCCAAATAACATTGGATTGTGCCTTTTTGTTATTGGAATCATTGCTTTTGTTGGGACATGATTGTATATGAATATAATTTTTGGGGGTTGGACATCATGCATATTATTTTAGAAGAGCAGAAAAAGTCGCTTCAACTTCTCCAATTTTTGAAAATTGAAAATTGTCTAAAAGGAGAATGAATGTAGTAGATAATGATTAAAAATTTAAAGTATGAGGAAGCACAGAGAACATATCATATATTAGTAAGGAAAAATTAGTATCAGCACAGTTGGAAACAAGTGGTTGTTTTTGCATCAAATATTGTAGATTTTTTTCTTTTTATAGCCATTTGGGTCTGAGGTGGCCATTTGTCTGTGACTCAGAAGAGATTATGCTATCTGACATCTTTGGAGCTGTATTAATCTTAGTAAAAGTTAATGACATGATTTCGTGCAGGATAGATAAACAAGTTCTTAAGCTTCAAAATGGGTGGGCTTCTTATAGAGACACAGAATCACAACATGAATAGTAAAACAGGGAAACTCTAACACCATCTCCTATTTACCTATGACTCCCAAAAAAAGAAAGGGGAGGATTCCTCCTCAAAGAGTGGACTTAAGTGTGACATTTTCTCAGCTGTCTAATTATACTGACAACAAAAAAGTAGGTTTGTGAAATCAATTACAATAGACTGCATGTCCTCAAAGAAACTGGGTCTTTCCCTGTCTGCTGTGGAAAGCCTTTGTAAGTGCTGAGTGGTATAGGCCAAATGAACATCTTCTCTTGTGCTGTATTAAAGACAAAAATATTAAACCTTTCCTTTGTTGGAAGGCGTTGCATGAAATTCATGCCCTTACTAATGAAGCCAAATATTTAAGGTATTTGCTTTTTAGAAACAAGAAACTCAGAGTGAGCCATGGTGAATGTTTAGCAAAAGTCCCGTATCACTCACATGGCAGATACAGCACTAGCACCTAAAGTTTATATGGAGTGGTATCCACTGGCTTTACAGTAAGGACATTCAGGCTACACTTAGTTTAAAGGCACTTCAGTCACCAATAAAGTGGTATCTTTTAGGAAGTAAGACACTCATTAAAAATGGTCATTCCAAAGCTTAGTAGGAAGTAAATAACAAATTCATAATAAGAAATTTAAGTAGGCACAGTTATTTTTATAAATTTTAGGGTCTTAGATGAAGTACACAAGGTAAATTCTTAGAAAATATTATATAATGAGTGTTTTACATACTATTTATCTACTAACTATACCGTTAGTTTAATAGACAAGTATTCTCATTTTATAGAAAAGGAAACTGAGACTTCAAGTATTTATGAGATTTGAAAATAAATATCACATAATAATATGCTAAGTCAGAATTCTACATGGTATTCTAACATACAGCATCAGACTTGAAAACATTGACCTGTATTCAACTCTATGAGGTGTATCCTATACCAGAGAAGCTGGGCGTCTAGTGGGGACATTCTAGGATTTGGAGAAAGGGACATCTAGATTCCAGTGCCAGCTTTTCCATTTTGTAGCTGAGTGACCTTGGTATGATAGCTAATATCACTTGGGCCCTGGTCTGCTCACCTATAAAATGGGAGTAAATTGGATGCTTATTAGAGGATTAATGGGAGGATTAATTGAAACGGTTGTCACTTTTTTTTTTGACACAGAGTCTTGCTCTCTTGCTCAGGCTGGAGTGTAGTGATGAGATCTTGGCTCACTGCAACCTCCACCTCCTGGGTTCAAGCAGTTCTCCTGTCTCAGTCTCCCAAGTAGCAGGACTACAGGTACATGCCACCATGCCAGCTAGTTTTTGTATTTTTAGTAGAGATCGGGTTTCACCATATTGGTCAAGCTGGTCTTGGACTCCTGGTGGTGATCCACCACCTTGGCCTCCCAAAGTGCTGGGATTACAGCATGATCTACCATGCCTGGCCAGTTGTCATTTTTTATCTATTTTCATTCCACTGCTTCCCAGGAATGGAACAAAGAGCAACTCCTAACGTCACTTGCCTGCCATTATCAGTGTCTTGAGAGAAGGATAATATTCTCCGCTTATGAGACATGGATGCCCAGAGAGGATAAAGAATTGTGGCAATTCTTCTTAATAGAGATCTTATGCCAACTGAGAATTATAATAATAGCTATAATTTATTATTGTGAAAGCATGTTTCATGCTCTGTGGAAAAATGTAGAGTTGGGAAGCTAACAGATACATCTTGCTATCCTGACTTCAATGTCCATAGGACTGTCCTCTAGGTATCACCTAATTGCAAATAACACAGAGATAAAAATGATACCGTTCATTTCAGCTACACACATTTTTCCCTGTCTAGAAGATCCAAGAGCTACTTTTAAGACATCACACACTACATTCATGTTAAATTGACCACTAAAATGAACACTATGATCTAACCTCAAAGTTTGGGAATATTGTTTTAGAAATAGTATTAAAGGAAACATCCCATGAATTCTGTTGTGCAGGGAAAAAGAAACAATAGCTGTGTTTTATTTAGCTCTGCTGCATCATCCTTGAACCATAGACAATTGATTAATAGGTCAATGGGATTCCAGACAGCATACACTATGACCCACTCAGCTTCATAAATGGAAACATTGAGACACACAGGATAATATAACAGTAAACACTAATTAATCTTTCATATATTTTATAACGTGTATTGCTAATTAGCCTTTCATATATTTTAACTTATCAAATATTTTTAAGATTTTTAATAATGGCTATACAAATCCCAGAATATTTAAAGTACTCTTTATAATTCTTGCCCATAGATGGTGATACAGTTTGGCTGTGTCCTCACCCAAATTTAATCTTGAATTGTAGTTCCCATCATCCTATGCCCATTCTTAAGTTTTGTGTCACTCTGAGCATGATTGTGATAATTCCCTGTCTAGAAGATCCAAGAACTACATGTCATGTGGTGGAACAGACTAGGTGGAGATAATTGAATCATGGGGGTGATTTCTCCAATTCTGTTCCTGTGATATTGAGTTATCTCAAGATCTAATGGTTTTGTAAGGGACTTCCTCCTACACTGGGCATACATTCTTCTCCTTTTTGCTGCCATGTGAAGACAAAGTGTTTACTTCCTCTTCTGCCATGACTGTAAACTTCCTGAGGCCTCCCAATCATGCTGAACTGTGAGACAATTAAAACTCTTTCCTTAAACCAGGTGTGGTGCCTCACACCTATAATCCCAGCACTTTGGGAGACGGAGGTGGGTGGATCACAAGGTCAGGAGTTCAAGACCTGCCTGGCCAAGGTGGTAAAACCCTGTCTCTACTAAAAATACAAAAATTGGCTGGGTGCAGTGGCACCCACCTGTAATCCCAGCTACTCAGGAGGCAGAGGCAGGAGAATTGCTTGAACCAGGAGGCGGAGGTTGCAGTGAGCTAAGATCGTGCCCTTGCACTCCAGCCTGGGTGACAGAGTGAGACTCCATTTCAAAAACAACAACAACAACAACAACAACAACAACAACAACAACAACACCTCTTTCCTTTATATATTACCCAGTTTTGTGTATGTCCTTACAGCAGTGTGAGAACAGACTAATAAAGCTGGAGATTCTGAAAAGGTTTTATGATTGACTAAAATAGAATAATATTACTCATCATATAAGGTGGGTTTAAAAGAAAGATTGCATTTTTTCCTAGTAGCTTGTATTAGTTTTCTATAGTTACCAAAAAAATAACCTCAATCTTGGAGAGGTAACACATCATATATATATATATATATATATATATATATATATATATATATATATATATATATAATTTGACTATGCTTAGGCTAAAATCAAGTTATTGGCAGGTCTGTATTCCTTCTGAAAACCCTAGGACAGAATCCATTTATGTGCCTTTTCCAGGCTCTATAGCATGCCTGTATTTCTTGGCTAGCACGTCCCTTCCATCTTCAACGCTAGTGATGACTAGTTGAGTCTTCCTCACATCTCATCACTGTGACAGTCTGCCTCTGTCTTTCACTTCTAAGAACCTTTGTAATAACACTGGCCCCACCTGGATAATCTAGGATTACCTCTCTCTCTCAAAGACAGGTGATTAGCAAATGTAATTCTGTCCATAATCTTTTCCCCTTTGCCATGTAATATAAAATATTCATAGGTTATGGGGCTTAGGATATATAAATTTTGGGGAGACCATTATTCTGCCTACCATATAGACCTTGCCAAGAGGATTCAGACAAGAAGAAAAACTTCTAGTCTCTTCAGAAACAACTCATACAGGAAACTAAAGGCTTGTGTGAATGAATTAGCAGAATTATCACAGTCATGCTCAGAGTGACACAAAACTTAAGAATGGGCATAGGATGATCTTATACTCAATGACACTGACAAACTGCAAAGGACCTCATCACTTCTAATTATTGCAAATTGCGGAAACTGGGAGAGGGGAATGATAAAGGAGAGACATTATTCCCATCAAAGCTTGCCTAAAACACTGTCTCTCGGAAGACCAGATTTTTTGACTATTGATCCCATCCCCTCAATCCATAACATATGAGCACACTAACCATTGGAATTGAGTTTACATCTCTCTTTGACCAGAACTGAATAGGTAACAAGGTACATATTTTAAATATGAAACATAACATTTAATTTGGACTAACCTGATAAAGATGACTCATGGTAAATATAAAGGCAGTGATGGTAATAACAGTACCTGTGGTACATTAGGAAATCAATGAATGTGTATAAATAAATAAATGAGCAAGATACATTATCTTATATACATAAAAATAATGTTACTAACATAGTAACAAATTTTCGGAGTTAAAATAGTTGAAACCTATAAGACCTATGTGTGCCTATAATTAGGAATCCAACACATCAAACGCATTCACGAAAGTAGACTAACTGCCCAAAACTGACTCAACAATATGGTTAAAATTTGTTCAATTGTAAACACAGTTCTAATCAAATGCAAAGAAATCCTGGGATTTGATAAATAATATTCTCCAAAGATGCCTATGTCCTAATTCTGAAACTTGTAAATATATTAGGTTACATAGCAGAGGGACTTCACAGATGTAATTAAGTTTATGGATCTTAAGGTGAAGGGATTATCCTGAGTTACCCAGGTAAATTCAATCCAATTACATTATCTCATCTCTTAAAAGCAGAAAACTTTCCCTGTTGATGTCAGAGAAATGTGATGGAAGAAGAGGCAGGAAAGATTTCAAGTGTAAGAGAAACTTGACCCATAGTTTCTGTCTTCAAAGATGGACAGAGGCCACCACAAGTCAGAGAATGTGGAGTCTTCTAGAAGCTGGAGATAGTTACGCTTGTCACTAGCAAGGAGGGAGCTCAGTCTTAAACTTGTAAAGAACTGAATTTTGCCAAGAACCTGAATGAGAAGGACACGAATTTGTCCCTAGATCCTTCAGAATGGATCCTAAGATTGCCAACACCTTAATATTAGCCTGGTGCTCCCTGTATCAGACTTCTGATATACAGATGTGTGGGATAAGTTTGCGTTGTTTTAACTCTGTGGTTGGTAACTCCTCTCACCCTAAAATTAAACAACTTTTCAAGGTCTGTTCATCATCAGCTCTTTTTTTCAAGAGAGTGTGGGTTAAAAAAGAGCTTTCAAAGCAGGTAGTGACTCACTCTGAAAGACCCACCTTGTCGCTATCATTTTATTCAGGCAAAATCAGATGATACTAAACGTGCATTTGAAGGTGAAAAGATCTCACAAGTGGGTGGTTTCTGCCTCCGTGGTGTGAGCATGGAAGGGTGGCCTGACACATCTCCCTGTTTTAACTTAGGTAATCCTTTCAAATGCATAGCTGAGCCTTGTTTCTTTCTCCACCCTACTTCCCTCATTGAATTACTGACCCAGAGTTACCAGTTCAGGGACTCTTAAAGTAGAAGCCTGGAATTAATTGCACCAATTTTCTGGGTCTAAGTGATGTCTATCTTGTTGACCCAGGGTTGTAAAGTGAATTGTTACCTGCCAGGATGTGAGAGGTGCTCTGCAGATTCATCTTGGAGGACATTGCATTACAAAGAAATCTAACAGAGGAAACCTCGATTTAAAATGAGGTTTTGATTTAATCAAGATTTTTTTCCATTGCTTTTATTCCAATCAGAATTTCTATGTTATGAAATTGAAGATAAAGAATATAATTAAAGTTAAGCTACTCATTGCAGAGCTACCTTGGTGCAGAAATGATATTGGATATCTTGCTACTAAGGATCTTAAATAACTGACTCCAAGCACATTACTTACACTACAGTGTTCTGGTTTGCAGACGATGCTAAATTGGGAGGAAAGGTCAACCCCGGAAAACAATCCTCAGGTAGAAAAAGAATAAGCTCTCTTAAATACTTGGGCTAATAGATAGAAAATTCAATGCAGATAAATGCAGAATAATGAGTCTTGTAGAATGTAATAAAAGAACATAATATCTGCCTAATGGGAAGTTACTACAGCATATTGACCTGAAGAGATATATGAGTTATTTTAACAGAAACCTATATTAAAGATTATTCAGCTCCATTATTATTGAAAAAAATGCAGTATGTTTTGTTAGACCTTACCTAAAGCAGCACATTCAATCTAATCACCATACATACTCCAAGAAGCATATTTAGAATGAGCCTTAAAGGGGCGATTTGTAGAACAAGCTAAATGAAAGCGCTTATCAGAGACATAAGTTTGGAAGCAATTATAGGGAAAACTGACCGCTTACTCTGGTAAGTCAGACGCATTAGGTAAGGTTGGAACAAAGGGGTGTCAGGACTCAGATAGCAAGTGTATTGCATTTTGAGGACAGAGGTGAGCTGCTCATTAAATCTACCTCTTGTTCTTCAGGATCCACTTTTATCAACGGTCTGACAATTCCATTAACTTCTTCGGCAATTACAAATCCTGGATAACAAATACAACACAGACACTTCTCTCTGACAGTCTGGCTTCTTTGGGGCCAATTTACATTACTGAGGCTCTGGAGTCCAGACTTTATATTCAGCCAATCTCAAATGAGACCTTTGGGTGATTAGATTACTTACAGAGCTTTTGTCTTACTGGTGCCCTGCTTGGATTAAATTCATCTGTGGGTTTTTGGAAAGCATAACATTAGAGAGGGCAGGCTGATAAATACTAATCAAGATCAAAGGTAAGGGATAAGTTAAGACAGAAAGAAAAATATGGAGTGATTTGAAAGCAC
This sequence comes from Saimiri boliviensis, assembly GCF_048565385.1. Lineage (NCBI taxonomy): Eukaryota > Metazoa > Chordata > Mammalia > Primates > Cebidae > Saimiri > Saimiri boliviensis. Next base: position 37,745,758 of record NC_133461.1, on the reverse strand, counting down.
CTACAAAGACAGGCACAGTTCTCCTCCAAACATAATAATAAACTTTTATAATCAAAGGAAAAGACAAGTTGCTAATTACAAAACTGCTGTTGCAAATAGGTGAAGCTCTCCACTGCTTAAGAGAATAAATTAAAATATACTCTCAAATACATGTCAGAACACTAATATCGCCACATAACTGTTGTCATGGTGTATTTTACTCTTTAGGAATTCCCTGAGGAACAGTGATTAAACTATAATTACTGACAAGCGAACTATTTTAATATTTGGGTCTAGACTCTGGAATTGAACAGGATTTGTTGTTTAAACCTGGGTTTTGTAACTGCAGGACATCTTGGACCGATGATGCTTTATTGGGCTATCCTGTGCATTGCAGGATGTTTAGTATCATCCTTAACCTCTATCCACTAGATACCAGTATCAGCCCCCTCTCCTGGCACCCAGTTGGGACTGAAAATTTCTTAAGACATTACCAATGTCTTCTGGGGGACAAAATTTCTCTTGGTTCTGAATCACTTTTCTAGGAACTTGTTACAAATCATCTTTACCTTGATGTCCTCATCTGTAAAATGGAAACAATAAAATTGCCACCCACCAAGTTGTGGTCAGACTTCTAAATGTCTGAGAACTTGAAAGCAGCCTTGTGACTCTCCCAGTAGAAAAAGAGAGAGGTAGTTAACTTGTCCACACAGTCACCAATTTTCCGTGTTGGATTTGGAGCTCTAACCCAAGTAAGTGAAGAAAACAAAGAAAGGGAAAGACCAATTCTGGGATATAAAGAAAAAACCATTCTGATTACAAGTCCTCTGGCACCTTGTGCATACACAAGTAAACCATAACCTACCATTAAGGAATCACTGTGCACTATTTATTCTTATATTTCCGTCTCTTCAAGTAAGTGTAAGAATTATCTTGGTGTTTTCATATTTTGCTCAGGTATCTGAATATTTGTCTAATTTTCACATGTTTTGTTTTACATATGCAAAAGACAATTTTGAGTAGAGCTGGAAGAAGCCAAGTTGAGAAAGATATTTTGTGTTGTACAGTACGACACCACTCTACAAATAGTTTAAAAAACACACACACAGAAAAGGAAAGACTATTTTGTGTTCCACAAACTTGCAAAATTGTGTATTTTCTTCTCTTTTTGATTTTTTTTTTGGGAAAAACTTGTCACTCACCGTGCAACTCTATATTCCACCACGAGGTTTCTCTAATTTAAACAGCCTATCTTTTACCAAACATTAAACAAGCCATAAAGCAGGAACTTTGGAACTTCAAATGAAGCTGTCAGAGATTTTTCCTGCCATCAGATGATTTGCAGCTGTGTGACTCATTTGTATCTTTATAAGAATTCAGAAGAAAAAAAGATTATTAGCATTTCAATTCCTGTCAACTGCTGAAGCTAACTAGGCCTGAAGATGTGCCTGGCTTCACTGTGCTGGCATTGAGATAAATGCAAAATAGAGGCAGCAATGTAGGAAGGACTTAGAAGAGGAAGGTGAGTGAAATGAAGGAATCATTGGTATTGAAAGTCCTTATAATAAAAAAATACCAAATGCATACAGGAATTGTCATGCTCAGCTTTGCTCCATACAGCATGAAGACAGACTGACTCTTGGCAGATCAGACCTGCTTCCCGTGAAGAAAGACCCAGGAAGATGAGACAGCACAACTTAGCATAGCAATAGCATAGGTGTGTATTCTCACATCAGGTTCCAACATCCCTCCCCAATCTACCGTTCTAGCCCTGAGTCACACTAAAGTCATGCCATTCTGATGACAGTTTTCAGATATAGCACTGTACATACTAAATACCATTTCCCTAGTGGTTCCCTCGGCTGATGATGGTCTTGCCCCCACCCCGCCCTGCCTATGTTACAAATTTATTCTGAACCCTTTATAAGCAGATTAACCACACCACTGAGGAAGGAACGCTGGTTCATTTCAAAAGAGCACGTGTTCTTTCTTCTGTGCAAGGAGCTACAGCTGAAAAACAGCACTGAAAAGAACAATCACTTCCACAGTATAGATTTCCAATTTTGCCATTTAATTAACTGAAAATTATATAAAACTTGGATATAGGAAAAGCCCATTTCTTTTTCCATACTAAGATTTAACATCTCTGAAGACCTATAAAAAGAACACATTTTACATGACTTCTTTTCAACATGATTAATGATTTCTCTTTATCTGGCCTTATTGTTATTGAACACATGCTCCTCTACCCCTCATCTCTTGATCCCAAACATGTAGTTTCATTATATGAACTAATACAATATTAGTTGTATTAGTTCATATAATGGGCAGTTTTATTTTTAAATATTTTAAAAATTAGAAAAAATCTAGAATTATAGAATCATATTTGAAAAATTCTTATAAATGTGTATGCATTTTAAAATTTTAGGTACAATTTCATTTTATTTAATTAATTAACTTATTTATTTATTTATTTACTTTATTTATTTATTTATTTATTATTTTATTTAATTAATTAACTTATTTATTTATTTATTTACTGAGACAAGGTCTCATCCTATCACCCAGGCTGGAGTTCAATAGTACCATCACAGCTCACTGCAGGCTCAGCCTCCCAGGCTCAAGCAATTCTCCTGCCTGAATAGCTGGGACTACAGGAATGTACTATGATGTTTGGCTATTAAAAAAAAAAATTGTAGAGACAGGGCCTTACTATGTTGCCCAGGCTTGTCTCAAACTACTGGACTTAAGCAATCTTCCCACTTGAGGGGCTGGGACTACAGGCATACACTACCACATTAGGCTATTTTAAAACAAAGTTGTAGAGGCAGGGACTTACTATGTTGCCCAGATTGGTCTCAAACTCCTGGGCTCAAGCAGTCTTCCCACCCAGGCTTACCAGAAGGCTCAGATTATAAGCATGAACCACTGCAGTGGCCAGATATAGTTTTAGATATTTGTGTAATGAGAATAGCTACCAGGTAAACCAGGGCTGATAATACATATTAATTCTTTTCTTTAAAACCTAAAATTATTTATAGTAACTAACAATACCTTATTTAGTTATGTCAGTTGTTGGGACATATTTAGTTATGTCAGTTGTTAGAATTGATCAGAACAAAATTTCTTTATCCCCAACACTTCTTGAAATTCTATGAAGATTTCAAGTTGGGTAGTATTAAAATAAAGTTTTTGCGTGTAAAAAGTTATTTTTTTAAGAAAGATGCTTGGTTTACAGTGCTTTGTTTGTTTGTTTGTTTGTTTGTTTTTGAGACAGAGTTTCACTGTGTCACCCAAGCTGGAGTGCAGTGGAGCAATCTTGGCTCACTGCAACCTCCACCCTCAGGGTTCTAGCAATTCTCCTACCACAGGCTCCTGAATAGCTGGGATTACAAGAGCCCACCATCATACCTGGCTAATTTTTTTGTATTTGTAGTGGAGACAGAGTTTTGCCATGTTGGTCAGACTGGTCTCAAACTCCTGATCTCAGGTGATCCACCTGCCTTAGCCTCCCAAAGTGCTGGGGTTACAACTGTGAGCCACCACACCTGGCTAGTTTAACAGTGCTTTCTTTGTGTTTGATTCATTTGGTTGAGGGTAATGTCAGCCTTTGTTCAGTCAGATATACATACCGTTGTAAATGGAGAGATACTGGAAGAGATGCATATTGAATTTTTAGTACTTTATAGAATCATATAATAGAAAGAAATCTTATAATAATTATTATTTTCATAGAGGGAAACTGAGGTTCTTATGATTTTTAAATGATTCACTTAAGGTAAAATAACTCAATAATGGTAATGGATGTTCTCCATTTTACAGTGTCTCCAAATTCTCATGTGCCCTTAACACTTGATATACTTACTAGGGCTGAGGTCTTCCAGCAGCCCCATTTCTTCTTGCTGAACACTCACTCTTGGTGGGCATTGCCCTGAGGAAGGTTTCCTTCTGAGATAATGCTCACAGTTGCTTTATTCCTCAATATAATAACTGCAGTGTCGGATACTAGACAGTTGCTTTGGGCCCATCCTGACAAGTCCCTCAGTAACACTCTTTCATTTATCTAAGAGGTGGAATATGGTAAAGCCAGAGTTGTCCACACCAAGTCTGCCTTTAATTAAATGGTCTATGGACTCAAGCTGCCATCACTGACTGAAGATGGAGGCAGGCCAGAAGCTAGAAAAGGCAGATGACCATAGGATCTGGAAAATACAAGGAATGGGATTCTACCCTGGAGCCTCTAGAACAGATCACATCCCTGCTGATATCCTGACTTCAACCCAGTGAGAACTGTGTCAGACCTCTCACTTGCAAAATTGTAAGATAATAAATTTGCATGTTTGAAGCCATGAGATTGTGGTAATTTGTGACAGAAGCAATAGAAAACTTAAACAGCAACGTTATAGGCTGAGCAGTGGTCTTGTATGTGGAACATCTTTATGGTCTATGGTGTTTTTGTTCACACAAAGGCTAGCTAATTTCCCACCAACAGGGAAATTAGCTACACTGCCCTCCCTGTTTGCCATGGAACCGTCTTTCATGACACCTGAGGGAAAGTCTAGATGTCTGAGGCCATATTCAGAGAGCTAGACTGCCTGCCTTGTTGCCTAGCCAACAACTCTGGTATCCTCAGCTGCTAATATTCTGCCACTAAATCTACTTTAAAAAACATAAAAAGAAAAATAGCAGCACACTAAAGAAAATAAATGTTTAGATGAATTCATGTGCTTTCCACTGGAGAGGATAATAATAAATCTGCTGGGCAGTACAAATTGCCCTCCAAGTTTAGAGTTGCCTCGTCATTCTCAGGGAGATCAGCGGAATTAATGGTCAAACATGTTAATAGAATAATGGAACGTCCTTAACCATTTCTAGAGGAGGAAGAAGAGGGGTATACCGGATGCTTATTTTATGGCAATTTATGTCAGTGTAAAAGTTATAAAGACTGCCAGAAAGTAAAGGAGCATGATGTAGAATCACTGGAGAAACTGTAAAATCAATATCTCTAGGGTTTTCAACACTGTACTTGGCAGGTCCTTTCAAATCCATTGCCTGCATGATATTTTATGTATGTAACTGGCAATGGTGATGGCGGATGATGTTCAACTCATGGAGCTGGCACCAAATCAATCATCAAAAACGAAAATGCATATGTCTCTCTGCATTTTCTATCTGCCTTCTCAGATGTTGTGTGTGATTAGATACTAAACCCAAGAGAAACTTATCCACAGCAAAGGCTGATATGAGGGGGTCTAAAAGTATGTGAATAGATGGAAAAATGCAACCAGCACCATGCATTTTCCTTGGTTAGAAAACAGCAATTTACTCAAACAGATGAAAAACAGGTTTTAGCTTTGAGACACTATTTTAATCCCATTATGTTATAAAGTATTAAATAGTTAAATCCTTTTGGTAAAAATGTGAGAAAGTGGAAATTCATATGGTTGTGAATATAAATTGAAAAATTATGTCTAAAGATTGGTAACTCTAACTTAATTTCAATTGAGCATAATCTGACCCACTGCAGGCAACTAAGCACAGGCTTCCTAGAGATTCTAAATGTCTCTGTGGCTTCCCAATAACTCTTGGAGACTACCATTTTGATGCTGCAAATTTACATTATTGGTGATAACTTGCTTGTATGTAACTTCCTAACTCATCCAGTGATTGTGTAAACCTCTAATTACATACACTTAACGAATAGTAATTGCTTCTGACTTATATAGTATGTCTTATGGAAAGTTGTTTTCCAGAAAACAGAGTCTCAGAAATAAAAGTCTGGAATAGGTGCTTTGTTCAGATTTGAAACCAGAAATGGATATTTGCCTATGTAAAATGTGACCATGCTGGTCAGTTGAAGACAGTGATGAAAACATTTTCATTACCACATGTAGGTGTCTGAAACCAAGCATCTCCAGAAGGAAAGGCAATGGCGACCAAGTTGCTGTTGGAATAGAACACTTTGGTGGAAATGTGACCACATCTGAGTTTAAAGACTATAAAGCAGATTGTCTTTAAAAGCTTAAAGAAAGAAAACAACATATGCGTGGATTTAAAATGATAGGGCCAAGGCTTCGTCGGAAGAGCAGAGAGTTTTCTTTCTTTGATCTGAAAGGATCTCTTACTTCTTAAAGCTTTAAGGTTGACATTTCTGAATATCACGCCCAATATCTGGTCTTGCTGATGGCTGTTACAGGATATGTTGAAGTCAAAGTTATATCAGATATCTCACATCAAAAGTACAGTACTAATCAAGAAAGGTTGGGATTCTGAGAATTGGAATAGGGCATTTGGTTATAGTTCAAGGAGTCTGAGTACCTAGAAAGCCAAAATGCTATGGGTCTACATTTAATACTTTGCCAGCAAAGTAGCTCTTCTTTTCCTGTCTGAAATAGCCTCTTCCTGCCTATAGACGTGTATTACATAGAGCTGAGGAAATTGCCTTGCAGTGGTGTGTCAGTAATTCTCAAGACCCATCTGATCTATGGTACTACTATCTCGATTCATCTCCCTGCAGAACCCACTAGATATTCTTTTTGCTTCCCCAGAATCTCTTGTAATCAAAATTGTGATGCAGATAATTGGTATAATTGGCAACAGCTTCCCTGATGTTCAATCTCCCTATTCTACCAATATTTGTACAAACCTCTCATTCTCTGTATTAAAATATACACAAAGTCTGAAGCATCATCTCCTCTAAAAGATTCACAAGGTTATATATACAAAATATATGTTATACAAATATATAATATATGTAAAATATTAAAAATGAATACATAAATATATATGTGTGTTTGTGTATGTGTATAAAATCACAAGAATAAATCTGCCTCTCTCTCTCTCTATATATATATATATATATATAGAGAGAGAGAGAGAGAGAGAGACACAAACTTGCTGAATACGTGTGGGAATTGATCCTGAAGGTGTACAACTAAGAATGATAAAACTCTAGGATAGATCAGGATGAATGTGTCAATATGGGTGCCCTGATCAAGGATTCAGGATTTAATGATTCAGCCTAAGCAGTATGAGGTCTACAAACATTTGCTTCGCTGGTTTTCTAAAATTTGACTCATAATCTCCACATCAATTATGGTTGGAATGTTAGTGTTTCCTTTCCTTTTATGATACGAGGAACATAAACACTCAGGAAGAGGAATGTTGGATTGAATTTGTTGCATGTGGCTTGCTTATTAATTCCCAAAATACATATTTTGGGAAAGATCCAGAATACATGTCTTTCACCAAAGCACTGAAAAACATTGTTGAGGAGAGCACAAGCACCTCCAAATAGCTCTGCAGAGGATGGTATCTGAAAGCCAGGGAAGTTACCAAGAGATGTCACTAAAAATGGATTTCCTGATTTCTTGAACCCAGAAGATTAGAGTCTGACAGGAGCTCTGAAATGCTGGAGGCAAGATGTGTCTTGCCACTGTAATGGGAAGTGTACCTGGAACAGAGCTCAAAATGACTTACTCGGCTGGGTGTGGTGCCTCAGGCCTGTAATCCCAGCACTTTGGGAGGCCAAGGTGGGTGGATCATGAGGTCAGGAGTTTGAGACCAGCCTAACTAACATGGTGAAACCCCGTCTGTGGTAAAAATACAAAAATTAGCGGGGTGTGGTGGCACGCTCCTGTAATCTCAGCTACTCAGGAGGCTAAGGCTACAGAATCGCTTGAACCTGGGAGAGGGAGGTTGCTGTGAACCGAGATTGTACCACTGCACTCCAGCCTGGGTGACAGAGTGAGACTCCATCTCAAAACAACAACAACAACAACAACAACAAAAACTTAATCACAGAAATATTTTGATAGGACTAGTTGATTGTGGTGTTTCTAATACTGAAATAGACCGCTAGGTCAATGAACAGTCATATTTCCACAATAGGCTCACAATCCTTTATGCAAACTCAGTCCTGAGCTTGTTGGCAAAGCCAGAAACATTTAAATAAGCAGATGTCATAATTACCTTGAGAAAAATGACCCCACAGTGCTGCCACAGCTACAAAATTATTTCTTAACTTTTCTGAAATGGATGTGTAGTCATTGACAAGGATGACTGCACTGAAAAAAAGGAAATATCTAAAGTTTTCAGAGGTTACTGAATACTGACTTTGAATGAAAGATAATTTCTGGGGACAAAAAAATCCACTGTGGCATACAAGTTAGAGAAAGGCAATGGAGGTCAAGAGAAAATTAATCTTTTCAATTTACTTATTTTCAAACACATGGTATAAATATATTTCTCTACTCTCTTGAAGGTAGGCATGACATGTGATCTCCTTTTACTAAGAATCTGTAAGTGGTAGTAATGTGTGTCACTTCTGGGTAGGCAACTTCAAGAGACAGTGTATTATCAGCTATGTTTCTCTCCATGCAATAGTGAGATGCAACAATCCAGATGCTGTTTTCTCTATGAGACTTAGTCCCAAAGCAAGGGATCATGAAGCAGATCTCCCACTTAGTAGAGATGCAAATGTATCATAATGAACACATAAAGTTTTGTTACTTTAAGTCACTAAGCTTTTTGTTAATGTAGAATAACTAGCTCTTTTCTGATGAGTAGACCATGAGATATGACTCAATCACTAAAAAAGAGTAATAGGTATGCATACTAAGATGGAGAGATCTTCAAGGCAAATTAAGTTAAAAAGTAAACAAAAATGTATATGAATAAATTGATTCTTTTACTGTTAAGCAAACATACAAAAACAAAATACAATAACACGAAGACTTTTTGCAATGATATTTATTTATACAAAATATGTGTCTGCATACTAAAAATGTCTAGAAGCACATGCAACTAATTTATAATATTGACTACCACTATGGAGAAGAGTGAAGCTTCAGGGGTTAGGAACAAGTGGAGGAGGTGTGAGAAAGAGTTTCACTCTTTATTCTTTGTGTTTCTCTATTATTGTTTGTTTGATAATAGAAAAATATACTTTACATTTTAAAATTAAAGAAAGAAAATATAAACCCAAAGATAAGATTGGTGGAGAGGAGTTTTGGCATTCATGATAAACATGAATAAAACTAAGAAAAGCAAAATAATAACCAGTTGTAAAAGTGCAGTTTTTTCTCCTTTGTTCTCTTACAGGGGGCAGGTTATTAAAGATGAGGTAAATCATAGATGGTCATATGACCCAAGCATTCATATAAAAAATAGAGGGGTAGTAATAGAAAAGTTCCAATTGCTATATTTTATTTGAACAAATGATGATTTTCTTATTCCATGCTACAGCAACATGCCCCTCACAAGAAAGCTTGGCTCTACACTGATCTGTTTCTTTCTCTGTATTTCATACATCAAAGTGTGTTTCTATTCTCACTTGGAAAAGTCTAACTCCCTTGTTATCAGTGAAGAATTGTGTTTGGCTACATGGAGCAGAAACGCAATTACAGTGTCTTAACCAAAGAGGAGTTATGTTTTATTACCACAATAGAAACCCTGGAGGTGAGCAGGGTAAGTCTAGTACATTCACTTGGGTAGACCATCAAGAAAGCAGCTAATTCTAGCTTCCTTCTCTGCCATCTGAAGCATGTAGCTTTTATATGAGTATTTTTATCTGAGTAGTTTCCTACCTAAGTGGGTTGCTTTACTTCTAGAATCACGAAGCTTTTTAAGCAAGAACAACACCGCCGTAAAAAGCTAACAGAATTTTTACTGGATTTTTTTTTTTTAATTTCTGAAAATATCTAGTACATTTTTCATTTCTATCTCTTTAGTTATATTTATGTCGAATGTTCTTCACTCCACCATTAGAAGTAAGGAAGAAAATTGTGGCTCCTGTAAAAAAATGCTGAAAATGGTGAGGTCTGTGGTATTTTATAAAGAAAAGAGAGAATTAGGATTGGGTAGCAACCTAGCAGGATAAAGCCTTCCCGACTTATTGCATTAACTGTTGGTTGTACCCTCTTGATAAATCCTGAACCAATCACTATTTGTAGCTCATATTTTGTGAATTATTGGATATCAGAAGCCTTTGCTACTTGAATTTATTTGTCTCCATTACTGTATTTTTTAAATCTTCTAGAGAACAGGGCTCTGACCTGTGTCTTTTGTGCCTAAATAAGTGGATAGTCCACAGCACAGGAAAGTGAATAAATACATTTGGTTATATAATTGGATGGATGTCTAAGGCAGAATAAGTATTTGAGGAAATTTTCCAAATGATAAGATTCAAGCTTATTGGATAATTCAGACTTAGAAATGTTAAACATTTTTATGTTTTGTATATTATTAAAATACATTAGATTATTTTATGTATTACTCCATTTTTGATACTTTCTGATGACCTCCAGATACTAAAATTATAAGCATGAGTAGCAAAAATAAAGAAAAAGACAGTTCTATTATAACAATTCAATCCCGTATGTCTAGTCACTGAATGATACATGGAACTAGAGAGTACATTGGCTAAGAAATGCTCAGCAGAGTTCAGAATAAGCGGTTTTCAAATATATACTCAAATAAGAAAATAGCATGTTAGGGTAAAAAGACATGATAGTAGAATTATAGACAGCACCCCCCCAACCCCCAAACAGCATTGTTATGTAGAAGAATACAGAAATTATAATACAGACTCATCTCCTATGCGACAGCTAATTACCTGTGGTTTCAACCCTCACTTAGGAGACTGAGACATAAATTTGATGGTATGTATATATTTTTCTGCTCCTTAAAGTCCATTAGAAACATCCAGGCTATACCTCAATAACAAAGTAAGGCCCCTGAGCAAGATACTCTGGCCACAACTCATAACTTCTTTGTTTTAGAATCCTTTAGAAGAATTGTTTGCACAATCAAAGATTTAAACTCTTTCTCTGTTATTACACTTCCGATTTCTGCTCTTTATTCCTTTTATTTTGATAACATTTTTGGTGATGGTAGCTTAAACACGACTAAGGAGGAAGTGGAGGAGGAGGAGGTCAATTTTCCCTCCTTTTCTGGATTATTCATTTTCTATCCCATATAAAACCAAATATAACAGTCAGAGACAGTACCAATGCTGGGATAGGAAAACAAGGTATAGAGTTGAAGTCTTAAGGTAAGTGAACTATATTAGAGAAGTACAACTTTTCTGATTGCTACATTATATAAAGAACACTTGGTTTACGAGAATCTTTGATTACCCAGAAGATCATGCTTAATTGATAGCAGTGGTTTCCAAATGGTTTTTTTGTCATTGTTATGGAAAATATTCAAATAAATAAAAATTTTTATAGCAGCTCCATGTTAAAACTGGAAAAGTAGATCTCCTTTTCATGGAGTAGAGAAAATAAAAGTCCACCTGCTGCCAGCTCTGCTCAGGAACAGCCTCTTTTACTCTGGTTGTCAATGAGTAGGGTATAATTTAACAAGTATAATTCTGGTTTACGCCTTGGGCCTAGTGAATTTATAAACATTGACTGATATCTCTTTGAAAAATGATGTAGTATAGACAATGAATTGAATGCTCATACTATCTATGAGATACCTTAGGGAAAGCTTGATACTTAAGAAGAAGCCATCTAGAACAGCACTAAGTCAAAGCATTGAAATAGTTATGATTTAACTGCTACATATGAATAAACAACTTTAGCTTTATTTATTTTAGCATTTTACATTCTTGTTGCAGGGAGACCTGGTGAATTAAGTCATAACATGGCATAATGTTTGCCAACTGCTTTAAACATGCAAATGTCAAGTATTTGGAATTTGTGATGTGTGACATATTAGACCGAAAGTCAGTGCCCTTGAGTACAATAGTGCCTCTTCTTATAAATAACTTCTGTGAAATTGAGGAATATTTTGCAAACCTGACTTCAGTTTCCTGTCCTGTAAGATGATGCAGTAGTATGAAAATCCCCTCCATCTCTAATCTTTCCTTTTGTGAGATTAGTCATGTTTTTACTTAAGAAATCCATTCTCTTTCACTTGTTGGCACAATAAGCTTCCACTTGTGTAGGTAGATTACAGGAACAGTTTGTAGCACTTGGCAGCTCTACTCATAGTAACTTTTTCTCACAAACAAGGAAGAAAGGCTTGATAGGAGAGAACAGCCCCCCATGAAGTTTACTCCTATAATAATTAAGTTGAGTGTTGAACGTTGCCAGTGGGATTACTTTAAGAACACAGATATTTTTGCCAGACACTTATTTCACTTGGATGGACTCTGAAAAACCATGTACTATTGAATATAGTTAATATTTCTCTAAATGTTTCTGAAATGTACAGGTGGTGTGTTCCAATGAAGGTACATTACTTTGGAAAATAGTGTCCCCAAATAACCGCTTTTCTTAGGCAATGGCATATTATAAGCACATTAGAAGAACAAATATGAGAATGGCTTTACATAAATCTAATCTGGTTTCCAACATGAAGGGCCATTACATTTATAACTGTAGTTTCTCTTTCCACAAAATCCCAGCCCATGGGTTTTAAAACTCGAGGCAGACCTCTAAGTACCGTCCCTTAGTCAAAAATTAACCCTAAATATATATGTACATTGAAGAATCTATAAATCCAATCCCAAAATTGAGAACAGAATTGAATCCCCAAGTCTTTGAAGCATATCAAGTGGCTGATATCTGGATGTCATTTTATAAATGTGGATCTAAAATTAGAGCAGACATCCTCAAGAAATAATTTTCAGAGACATCATTGAAAGAATTGGTGAGCTGTGTGGGAATATTTTAAGCTAGTAGTGCTCTTTACAATCTAATGAATGCTATTAAAATCATGGTTGCACGTTGAGAATATCTACTTCTAGAGTAGTTTGAAGAGGTCATTATAAAACCTTCTGAAAATTGTGCAGAACAATTACTATAGGAAAGTAGGAATAACTACTTTTAACTGCAGAAAAAATATCACAGTTTGCACACATTTGTAAGGTTACTCAGATTTTCAGTCTCAGGACATAAGAATGACAAACGTCTTGGAGAGATAAGTAGACAATTCCTTCTAAATATTTTTTTAATTATTATATTCCACTTTGATTTATTGGCTTTTTAAATGGTCATCACATATTCTAAGCATGGCATTGGGCACATGTATTAGAAATGCAGAAGGAAGTGATGGTGGGAACTGTCAACCAGTCAGACTAGGCAAATTTAGGCTGTAGTCACTACAATTTTCACATCTTTTTTTTTTGGATGGCAGGGGCAGAGTATCATTCTGTTGCTCAGGCTGGAGTGCAGTGGCACAATCTGGGCTCACTGTAACCTCCACCTCCCGGGTTCAAGTGATTCTCCTGCCTCAGCCTCTCGAGTAGCTATTAAAAAGTAGTTGGGCATGCCACCACACCCAGCTACTTTTTAATATTTTCAGCAGAGATGGGGATTCACTGTGTTAGCCAAGATGGTCTCAATTTCCTGACCTCGTGATCCACCCGCCTCTGACTCCCAAAGTACTGGGATTACAGGAGTGAGCCATCACACCTGGCCAAAATTTTCACATCTTAAAGTCTTATAGCAACATGTTTTTACTCTTGCTTGTCTGCAGGTCTGTTGTGGTTTGGCTATCATCTGGTCCCCCTCTCTTCACTCTGCTACCCCATCTACCTACCAAACAGCCACTACTTCAAAAGATGTCCAATATAAAGAGAGTTCTGGAGGGTTTGAAACTACTAATTAAGTGCTCTGGCCCAAAAGGAACAAACATCACAGCTGTTCAAAGCCCACTGGCTAGCCCCATGGCCTTACCCAACTGTAAAGTATCCAGATAGTATCATTTAAACATATAATCAGATGATAGAGAATGGAAAATATTTGATACACAGCATTAACTTTTTCCAAAATTTATTCTTCTGGTCACACAATATTCAAATTATACTCCCTTCTCAAACAAATATATATCTACCAGCTCCTCAAAGGAGACAACTCAAAAGATCTTGTCCAGGCCATCAAGATCAAAATCCAAGGTCTTAAGGAATGTGGCGTAATACATCAGAGGGCTTTAGGTGAGTATTTAATCATGTTCACCTGAAACCCTTTTTGATTAGGAAACCTGTGTATTTGAAAGGCATGTTAACAGCCTCATTAGTGTACAAACACAAATAAAACAGTAATAAACTAATCACAGAAATATTCCCATTTAGCAGGGAAAACACAAGACTGTCTCTGGTCTGCAGCAATTCCCAAATCCTCTTGGCAGATATAGTGAGGGTTTTGCCCCATGAGTGGGAAATAATTGAGTAGGCCCTAAATCAACTTGATCTGATGATCACCCAGGGCACTATTCTACATGGCTCTGGGCTCCACTCCGGAAGGATCTTCCTTTTTCTTTATCAACATATACATTGGAAATGGGTTTGGCAATTTTAACTTTCTAGAGGTTTCAGTAGCTTTCTCAGCCTGTGTTTTGCCCAAAGAGGTGTTTTTTCGTTCAGGATAGTAGTTCTTTGGAATTGCAACTCTCTGAAAAATTTATCCTGTCATCTATTTAACTATAGCAAACTTCATGTGACAAAAGCAACACCCATAACATTTTTCCTATCTATCTACCTATCTATATGTATATTAGATTTTCTTTCTCTGCATCCTCATCTATATTCTCAGATTTCTCTTAATTTTGGGTTACTCTTAGCCTGCCAGGCTGCCATGGAAAGGTGCCCTTTATTCCTCTTTTCTCCTATGTTGTTCACTTCAAATATTACTCCAAGAAAGGAACTGCCTGAAAAGTAGAAAGCCAGAAATAGTTGATGAATAGAATTCCTTCCTCAACTGTTTGTTAAGAGAAGACTTATAAGAATATCCATGAGACATAAATAGTAGGTTACCACTGGATGTAGTGGGAGGACCACTTTATCCTGGTGGCCAGGATAAGGCATTCCATTCTAGCCCCAGCTCTTCTGCATTTGACCTTGGATAAATCATGTCACTTTTCCAAAAAATGTGTTTTCTTACAAAGAGATTATGTAATTGTCCCAGAGAACAACCAAGAAACACATTGATTTTAATAGTCTCCTTTTCTATCAAACAGATCCAGCTTAGTGACTCAGGAAAACACCAAGGAGGAAAAGTCTCTTGATCAGTCCCTGGAATCTATTGAGATAAAGTCACATTCTCTAGCTTTAGGTCGTTTTTTTGCAGTCTCTTAGGAGCTTCCCTTATTCTTTTCATACCAGCCTTTTCCTTTTTACATGAGGTTGCCATAGATATAGGATGCAGCCATGCTCTGGGTCCCTGGAAGGGACTTCCATTCTTCTGAGGAAAAAAATGCTTTCATTAATAGGGCAGGCCTTCATCCCAGTAGCTCCTGTGTACAGATATTAAGAGGAGCATCTCTGCCAATGTACTTAGGCAGAACAATAAAGCATCTTTACAGCCCAGACTCACCAGAGCCACTATTGATTCACTGGCATGTGTTCTCTCAATAGTAAAAGGCTGCCAGGATTTACTCGCTCAGCTTTTCTCTCTCCTAGGCCGTCATTATTCAGCGTAAAACTCCTTTAACCTGGTGGAGTTGTTGCTCTTGCTAATACTGTGTTAGCAAATTATTGATCCCAATGATGAGAACAGGAATCGTTTCTCCTGTAGCAGGATGTGCAATTGGATCTACATTCTGCCTTGGTAATTTTCTCTATAGATCTTCCAGGAGGACTAGACAAATGGACCATTAAAAAGGGATAGGGGTGGGGGGAGCTGCCTGAGGTTGATGGTACATTTGAGCTGAATCCAAACTTTATTGGTGTTTTTCAGCTTCTATTTGAAAACTTATAAAAATTGCTCTTTGGCACTTTATGGTTTTGTTTTGTTTTTGGTAGTTTTATTTGGCTTGTTTTTAACTTTTTCTGATGACCAAGGAGGAATTTTTGCCTCTGAGCTGCTTCTTTTGAATTGATCAAGACAATCAACAATTCAGAGGTCTTCATAAAGCAAAACAAGGTCATTGATCTCTTCAGTAAAAAGAAAAAAAAAGAACGTAACATTACTAATGAGAGTTGTTAAATTTCAGCCATGCTGATCTTGTTGAGTGGAATTTACTAATAGGAAATCTTCATTAAGATGATTAACTCTCTATCTTTCACCTCCTTATTTTTATTTCAGGTCACTTTACTGGGTGGTTACTAATCCAATTATATGTGACTAGGATTTACAGTACCTTCTGTGGGCCTAGTCCTGTAATAGATTCTGAAGATCTTAAAAAACAAAAAAGAAAAAGAAAATTGAGCTTGATGTTCTACTCTGAGGCTTTCAGAATGATCTTTAAATTTTTTTGTTGAAAAGGAAATAAAGTTTTTAATAGAAACAGACTTGAAGTAAAATCACCTCTGAATTAGAGTGACTGATTTTTTTCTTCCTTCCCCTAGAACAACATTGAGAATTGAAAGCAGAATCCACTGTTCATTACGTTGGTCAGAAAGTGAACTTTGGATGCAAAACACTGTGTGATTAAACTGAGATTTTAAAAGAGCACTCTAAATGAATTATGGGGTGCCCATTCTGTACAGAAGTATTCGAAGAATGTTGACATGTCAGATGGCACATTATTTTCTATTTTCTTTCTGAGATGTGCTGAAGGATAACAGAAGCTAATTGTTTATTTGTTTAATATGGATTGCTGACTTGAGTATGTTTTTTAGAGCAAGAAAGTAAATTTATATCTCCAAGGTCTCAATTGAATTTCATATCAGGAAGAAGTGCTTAGCAAACTATTGACCTTACAGTGGTCAATAGGTAAGGAAAACAAGGCAGAAAACTTCACTCTACATTATATAGTATATGACAGATATGTAAGATATTTTACATAAGTGATCTTCCATGCCAAATTATGAATTCCAAAGAGACATTTACTGTTCTGAAATAAAATCTAAGTGCTCCTTTATTAGGCAATAGTATTCAAAATTTGATATCTCAATTTTAGCACATGTTAGAGTTAGGAGGATAAATGTCTACCTCCTCTTAAGAGGATAAATGCTTCGAATCAAGAATCTTGACTTTTCATGTCTGTACACTACCATAGCAGTGATTATTGTGGCTGATCCAGTGCTTGCTTTTGGTGGGATGGGACTTTTCACTGATATTTGTTATAATTCAGGTTCCACATAATACTCAGTTGACATCATTCGATCATCTGGCTTTTTTTTTCATCTTTGTCACTCTGAACACTAAATGGAAAACTAGAACTGAGAAAGAAACTGTGAATGGAAGTTTAGAGAAAACAAGAGAAAGATGGGAAAGAACCTATATTTTTGTATTTTAAAATAATGTCATTATATCATTTACTATTTATGTTATTAATGTATTAATAACTAGGATTTACAGAGTGCTTTCTTTGGCTCCAGCTCAATAGAAGATCCTGAAAGGTATATAAATGAAATCAAGTTCAGTTGTTCATTCTGAGGAATTAATGATAGCTTTCCATTTGAACTGGACTCACAAAAAGGATAATTCTATCTGGATCTTGATAGAAAAGTTAAAAAACTATTATTTAGAATTGACAACATATATGTAAATAGAGATGAGAATGAGATTGGCCTTGTTATCTACTTTAATAAAATGCCCTAAATGCATCCCTATATACATCAACAGTTTCTGCCTTAGCTATAGCATATTCCTATCATTTCTTACATGTCATATTTAAATATTCGAATCAGTGAAATGACACTTTTTTCTATATTCCAAAAAATATAATACTCTTATTCTTTTGGCTTGAAACTACAATTTTTAGAAAATCACAAAACCTGAAACATCTAAAAGTAGTCTTTCATGAATGTCAGTAAAAATGGAAAAAGTGGTTTGGATGTGATGTCTTTGCTACTGAAAAGACCATTAATGTACAAATCAAAGTAATTTATACTTTATGAATAATAAATAAGCAATCATGGGGCACCAAATTTGATCTTAAAAAATAAAGCCATGGATGCAAATAGCGTAATTGAAATTCTTACAATCTATTTATGTGCATTAATGAAAAGGAACGAATACTTCTGCCCTATCCCTCCCTATCCTTTTAAGTGGAGGCAATGAATATATCAATTGTGAGGCTTAACAACTGGGGTTTACTAAAGCATGCTTGATTAATTTTTACTGAGATTTCCAAAATAAAATGAGAAAGAACTCACCCCATTCATTATATCAGAGAAGGGAAAGGAATCTTGATGATATTTGACTGCATCCAACTGATCAAATGACATTCTAGCTAACCTCAGAAATGGGTTTCTGGCAGAGAAGGAATTTTCTTTCTGAAGTATCTCAGAATTGCTGCAGTCTAGCGTCTTTACAATAGTAGAAAAAATATAAATGAAGACCACAGCAGCAGTCAAAAGAGCAAAAACAGCCTGTAGGAGATGTCAAGGCACAGAACCCCACATTTTGAAAAATCAGAAGTTGCAAAGAGAAAATTATCCACAGAAAAATATTCCCTTTAGGTTAATTTTAACTGCATCTAGTCATGTTTTCTGAATAGAATGAAATATTTAGATTATTTTTGTTTTATATCAGGCTTATCTCTACAATATGATACTAATAAATCAGGCAGTATACTCTTCAATGGCTTTGATTCATCTCTGATTTTTCTGTGATTTATATCACGATTTCAGTAGTTATTTCTATACAATATTAGAACTCAGTTTCAAAACTCATAATTGCAAGATGGCACTCTGATATTATATATAGCTAACTGTTTAGCTATATAAAGCAGAAAGAAAGGAAACATAAAGGGTCCAAGTTTCAATAACTCCCTGTCTTCAATTTTATGAATAATTTTTAAAGCTTCTAAAAAAGGAACACACTGAATTTTTTTCTTTCCTTTAATAACTCTCAAATGGAGATATTTCTATATATTCTGAGCTCTCCCAAATGCTAGAAATGATGGGCAATGTGCAGAGATATAACGTATGGCAACTGTCCGCACAGGGGTTTCAAAAAAGCTAAATTGGAAGAAAAGGAAAGTACCTATATTTACAATAAAAGGAAACAATACAATAGAGTATAACAACAAACATTAGTTGTTTTACATGGATTACTGATGTTTTATGATGTTCAGGGTAGTTGAAATTACTATGGAATAGAAAATGTTTACATAAGCAATAGTGGTCAAAGAGATAATATTATTTGTGAGGTAGCAGTCATTAAGACTTGTTTTTATGACCTTGCTCATCAAAACAGGATGTAGCAAAAACATCAGCTAAGACAAGCTAGGACTATAAAATATAATACATTTGCATAAGACACTCCCACCAGCACCATGATAGTTTACAAATGATGCCACAGCAATTACCTAGAAGATACCTTATATGGTTCTGGGAACTCCTCAACCCTTTTTCAAAAAGTTCATAAATAACCCACTCCTATTTGGCATATAAAGAGTGAGTATAAATACAGCTAACCAGCAATTCATAAGTGCTACTCTGGGCCAATATGCCTATGGGATAGTCTTGCTTTGTCTGTGGTGCAACCGTTTTGATGCACACTGTTGCTCTAATAAACTTGTTTTCTTTCATCATCAGCTCACTCTTGAATTCTTTTCTGGATGAAGCCAAAAACTCTCTTGAGCTGATCCCAATTTGGGGGTTCACCAGCATCATTTACAAGTCTATTTAGAATTCCTCCTAATTCATTACTGTGGAAATGAAGTAAACAACATCTTAAAGGGGAAAACTGAGATATATTTCTTCTGAATTCTATGTGTTTTAATATTAGTAGACAATGTTAGAGAACCCAGTTTTAGATTATTTTATACCTCTTTTTATATCTCAAATGCCACTTGTTTTAATTCGTTCTTCACACTCTTGATCAAAGGTTGTATCACAACTAGGAACTCATAGACTGCACTTGATCATTAGTAGCTTCCAAGTCCTTAACTTGGGTTGGCTTCCACATGAAACAGAGTTGGAGATAGAAATTTTCATATAAAAGGTTTACTGAAGAGTACTCTCTGGGGACTTTTCCATTATGCAAGTGACAGAGGCAAGATTAGGCAGAAGGTAAAATTTAACAGTGATACCTTTTCAACAGAGGCTTGGCCAATCCCACAAAAGCTCTGTAGTCGTATGACACTTCAGAAATGTCCAAACTTGGGGGGAAAGTGCCAGATGGTTGAATCTCATATTCACCAGTCAATGAGTGAGGGCTTTCCCAAGAACAGAATACAAAGTTTTCACTCTCATGGAGAAAAATTTCCAGAGAAAATCTGTGTTAGTCTGCTCTCACACTGCTATAAAGATGGGAAATTTATGAAGAAAAGAATTTTAATTGACTCTCAGTTGTGCAGGCTGTACAGGAAGCATGGCTGGGAAACCTCAGAAAACTTACAATCATGACAGAAAGGTAAAGAGGAAGGAAGCATGTTTTACATGGCAGCAGGAGAGATAGAGCAAAGGAGGAAGTGTTACACACTCTTAAAGCATCAGATCTCATGAGAACTCACTCCCTATCACAAGAACAGCAAGGGGAAAATCCACCCTCATGTTCCAATCACCTCCCACTAGGTCCCTCCTCCAACACTGAAGATCATAATTGAACAAGAGATTTGGATGGGGACACAGAGCCAAATCATATCAGAATGCAAATTTAAACAATCAGCTGCTAACGATTCTGTCAACTGGGGAAAAAAGTGCTTCAATGCTGAAGAGAAAATCTGGGTAACATACAGCAGCATCTACTACAGGCCAAAACTCACATGAACCACTTAGTTAAAGACAATGTGTGTGAAGGAGGAAACGTATTCTGATAATTTTGAATGCAGTCTAGAAATGTGAAACACTAGGACTCCAATGTTGATTTCATAAAACATGTGCCTTTGATCAAGTATAATTTTTTCTTTTAGGGTATTTTCAGTATTAAAGAAACTGAACAAAACAAAAAATCAGGGAAAGTACTTAACACAACACCTGACACATAGTAAACTCTCAAAATGTTGGTTTTGTTATCATCAGCAGAGTGGATTCAAATAATATGTATCTGTCTAGAAAAGTTTGAATTAAGAAGATACAGAGTTCTGCATTTTTAATACAAATTAGATGACCAGTGAATAAAAAAGTTGATTAGCTATTTTATTTAGTACATTCAAGTAGTGTTAAGAATAGGACAGCGTTTTTATGGTAGAGTGAAAAAGAACATGAAGAAAGCTGAAAATACAGTTGAAATGGGAATAAATTTCTAAAATCTGCGTTAAGAATGTAGAAGAATTTGGATAATGGATAGATGGTACTTCCCAAGTGGAAACTTTTGAGATAAAAAAGTCATGTCTATATTGCTCACTGTCATTCTACCTGCCAGGACTTTGGAACTGCAAGTGGGACATAGCAGACATTTACAAATACTTATTGCAATAAATGACTATATTGATTAATGACTAATACATATATAGTATTTGTGGACTTTGCTGGTATCCAAGGTGAAAACATGTGCATTTCTATAAACCAAATTTTCAAATAAATACAAATAAAGAATTAAATTTTTATGTAATAGCTAATTTATTTTTATCAATCAAACATATTTATTGAGTATCTACTATATGACTTCTACTGTGTAAACCGAAAACGTGTAAGAGATGGTCAGCTAGCAAATGCTGACAGCTAAATCTGAGATGGTTTTCCTTTTAAAAAAGCAAAAAAGATGTCTTCGTTTACTTCCGGAAAGAGAGGAAAATATTTCTCTCAACATTGGCTCTTTCTATACATTAAGGCTTAGCATAAGTGGGATGTGATATTATTGGAATCAATGGTTTCAAACATATTTAAATATCAAACTATAGTAAACTGGTGAAACTATGAAAAATTACAAAGAAAACCTAGCACCCAGCCATGTGCTAATTTGAAAACAAGATCTGCAATGTTTTAAATGGATATTTAATGTGGACTAGCATGTACATTCCTTTTACTTAAACAAATCATTAGTATGGAAATATTAATTAATTTAAATGGAAGGTGTCTGTTATGATCCAAAAGATAAAATTATCAGCTTGCAATATACCATCACACACAAGAAGAAGAAGAAAACAAGGAGAAATACAACACTGGTTAGAGACAATAGATCTGTGAAAACAGCCCGCCAATAATTCCAACTACCAGCTCAAACAAGAAGACAAATGGAGGTTGTAGCTTTTACCATCAAGAAACCAGTTAGAGCTCCATTTTGTGCCAGGACAGTCCTGCCAAAAAGAACTTTCAGTTCCAACTTGCTCTGTCGATCCTCTCTATAAAAACATTTTTGGCTTGTATATGCAAACAAAGTGACAATGAAAGTTACATTCCAATGACCTTGCCTTTGAGATGGTGGTGACACATCCTAGAAGAATTAGAAAGTTACACTGAGGTCCGCAATGCTATTATAACCCGTTGTGAGCCAATCCAATCTGGATGAGATATTTCCTATGCTGTGCTCTCAGAGTGATGCATACAGCTAATTGTAAACATCTCATATAGAACTGCCACCTGCTTCTCTGAGTTACATCATTCACAGTTAATTTATATTCAGGTGGCATGCGCAACATTTTCTCTTAATTTCTGCATAACAGTTCATTTTCTTTGCTTAGAATCAGCGTTTCTCTCAGAGTATTTTGTAAAAGCACAGCTTTGTCATACATAACCTGTACAAAAGCCCCAGAACTCATAACAGATCTATTAAAACGAGTATAAATAATAACAGAGACGAAAAACTTCCTAGCGAAGGACGTTTAAAAAAAAGAAATCTGGATTCCTGGTTTGAACACAAGGCTGTCTCTTTAAAGTGGAAACACCACCAGTTCATTATGCATTCTCTCAGTGTCCTCGTTTGTGAAGGGGAGGTGGGTAAGGGGGAACACAACCTTAAATTCTTCAGAGCTGTCCTGGTTGGTTTATCTACTGTGATTTACTGTTGCGATTGTTGAGTAGCTGACCACTGATTTTAACACTAGGGTACAGAGGAGACAGATTGACATAGGTTTCATTAAAATTCAAGAAACTCAACTCCACAGAGAGCATGACTAACTTCCTTATACATGACAGGAATCCCCACAGATGGTACTTCACCCTTGCTAAAGGAATTAAGTCTACCAAAAGAATCCCTGTCTATAAGCAGCCAATTCCCCAAATCTACAGGCTCATCTGCACAGATATTCTTTATACTGTCATTCTTAAGTACCTTAGGGTAGCTCTGAAAGACAGGGGGCCGAGAGGGAGCAGCCGCTGCTGCCTTGACTACCCCTCAAGCATGCTGGTGGCGTGGGGATGATGGGATTATAAAGTAAACATAATAAAACACAGGACCAGGGCATCCGGTGGACACAGTCTATTTGCTGACTCTTCTTTGCCTGGGAAAAGCTGAGATGAAATTCTTATTATAATTACACAGAATCCCTGCACCAAATTGGCAGTTATTAAACTATTAGGCAAATGCACAAATGAGTATTGTATTCCGTTCCTGGTCCAATTAACTTCCTTTCTTCTTTTTCTTTCTCTCTTCTCTCTGGCATTATGCTCTTACATTTCACATTTCATCTTCAAATATTTAAGTTGTCAAGGAAAAAATAAACTAGCCATCACACATTCATTATATTGTGTCAAATAGGACATGAAGGAGACAGCTTTCTTTTTTCCTGTCCTCTGCTCTTGTCAATCAAAAACACAGTAATTAAAAGGGGTTGGGGATGCTTTCAAATTAAGAACAAAGGAGGAGGCATTTAATAGGAGGAAGAGAAGAGTAATTAAAATAAATAAATAAAGGCTCTAGCTCTGTCTATTGTCCTCAGATGAGCTCTTCTGTACTGTGGTTTCACCCGGCTCACCCTCTCCCCTTCACCCCCTACTCATCCTCCTCCAGTTTCTCCTGAGAAAATACTGCAGACAGCATGTGTTATCTACACTTCTTAGCACCTTCTTGGAATTTAATATAATGTTAAATACTTGACTACATTGAGGATGTGGACTAAATTTTTCTCATTTTCCAGATTAGACAGGATTAGGATAAACTGAAGACACAAATATTTAGCATCCATAGAATCATCAACATAAAGACATTACGTAATCATCATTTGATTTTTCTTAAATTAGAAATATTTTCCCTCACCTATAAAATGCATAACACAATCTGTCATCCCACCAGCTGTGGCTGAATCATTCTTTCTTAATGATAATTCAAGTTATAATGGCAGATAAGCAATTGAATTTATATTTTTTTGGCCAACTTTGAATTTTGATCACCATATCTATAGGACAGTAAGTTTTAAATTAATTGGTGTATCCTATAAATATTCCTGTGGTGAAAAGAAGTTGATACATTCTTCCTAGGTCTTCAGATTCCTGGAAAACAGGAAATACATCCTTCTTTCCTAGAAAAATGAGATGTGAGTGTTATTCACTGAGGAAATCCTGGTTTATGGGATTATATTAGAGCCTCTACTATTTAGTTATGTTTATAGTTATGTTCATATATACACAAGAATATAGAAAATAATTTGTCATTCTAATTTCAACATTACATTTCAGCATTTTTGCTCTGTGTATGTGTGTGTGTGTGTGTGTGTGTGTGTGTAGTTTCATATTATGCACATAATGATGTGTTACTAAAGTTAAAAGTCATTATGGTACATAATTTTTAATGAAATAATTTGTTTGCTTCAAGTTTGAAGTTGTCAGTTACATTTATACACACACACACGCACACACAGACACACACACACACACACACACACACACACACACAGAGCACATACACTCTCTTTTCAGATTGACAGCCACCAAGAAGTGCAGATATTTTTTCTCTTTAAAAGAAATTATAAGCAAAATGTTCTATCATATTTACATTTATTTGTGCATACGGAATCAAGTGATAAGAAGCCCTGGAAAAGAGAAACTTACATTTAAAAATATTCTACAATATGATGTTTGCTTAATTAAAATAAAAACGTATTTTTGAACATAAAATAAGTTCTAGAGATGATTATAAGAATTGAGCAACAGAAATTTATGCTATTTTGGCACAAGTACTTCAAATTGATGTAGAAATCGAGGCAAAAAAGTTTTTATACTATAGCAAAATATGAAACTAAGTAATAATGCATATAAGACAATATCTTATAGAACAGTGGGCTCAACTTAAAAACCATTGCTAATAGAACTTTTCATTCATATGACACTATAATAAAGCCAATTAGGAGATTGGAATTGGGACCCAATTTTGAATTGGCTTTCTCTGCTGTAGTTATGGTACTTTCATGCCTATTTATCTGGGTAGTTATTTCCCCTGACAACCGTAAAATGAGTTTTTTACATAATTTTATGAAAACCATGTTATAACAATGAATTAGTAACTCCAAGATTCCAAGTGAATATTTAGCAGCTTTGTTACGAGACTTTGTGTCCAAATTCTGACTAGCCAGGGCCTCTGGAAGAAATGGTAATTACATAGATGTATTTGCTAACCTGTTCTCTTTGAGCTTAGTACTATTTCCAAATTTCCCTCACTACTGAAAGCAGACCAAGTTTAAAGTCAGGAAAAATTATGGTGTAATTTTGGTTCTTTTCTGATCAAGCCCATAATTTCTGGAGGAAAAAAAAATCATATAAGGTTATTTGTGATGATAGTGGCCACCTCCCTAGCTCATGATATATTTAGAAACAAGACAAACCTGACTTTGAGAGATTCTTGAAAAAAAAAAAGAAAAAGAAAAATATCAAGCGAGAAAGAGAAAGACTGATAGAATCATTTTGAGTTTGGCTTCGCTCCTTCAGTATTTAGTATGTTGGGAGCTGGAAAGCCTGAGAGTAGCTCACCACTGAAGTAAGTATGTTAGGTGCTCACTGCAAATTGTCCTCTGCATAAAACCCAAAGTCATTTTTTCACAGAGAAATAGGGTGGGGCTGGATACATGTCATATCCACGAGGCTTCGGTATAATTGTAAGTGAAACATTTAAGGTAGGACTAGAGCCAATTCTGTGTTTTTAGAAAAAAAATCACTTGCTTATTGCACCAGGCAGATATTCATTCCCCAGCAAGGGAAATGAAAACTCTAAACAGAAGTTAAACAACAAACTATAGTTCATATATACATATATTCATATATTCTCATTATTTGTGGCTATTATATTCAATAAGTTGTTATGAACACTGAATCGTAAATTCTAAACTATATGTGAGCTTCTCATCACAATATTTTTATCAACCAATCAATATAGAACTACAATTTGGGTATGTTTCTGGTTAAGGACACTTTATTTCCTACATACTGTCCATTCATTAAGATTGAACTCAGGTCTAACAGCACTATAGCTGATGCCTGAACAAAGCTCATCTTACTGTCTTTGTAAGGCACATCACAGCCTTCCTACACTTAGGAACTTTAGACAGCATTCAGCACCACATTTGAGGTCCATTTATAACAGCAAAATCACCAAGAAAAGGCAGAAAAAAAATCCCCCCCAAAAGATGGCACTAAATAAAATATAAAAAGGACACTTGTTTGGGGTATGAAATCTGAAATAAGAAGGCAGAGCTTTCCTTGTTACCCTGAAGCAGGCACATGTGCACTGGCTGACTCAAATTTTCACAGATCTATACACGTGCGAAAATGACTCCATAGTCTACAGTATTGATTTGGGGGTTACAAATATATTTTATTGGGCAGTCAGCTTTGTGAATACAGAATGCTCAAGTGTGAAATTCACTAATAATGAGGATTAAATCTGTTTCTCCAATCTTGTCCTCATGATAGCCCCTATCTAGATCCTGTGCAAGCACACCACTCTGCAATTAGCAAAAATACCAAAGCGAGCTTCTTGCAGCCTCCGTCTCAGTTACTAGACCTCCACACAGCCCCACATCTCCTTTTCATTTTTTTGGTGTTTACACTCCTTACCACAAGAAATGCTTTTCTGGCCTTTGATTAGGCAGTACCACAAATGGCTTTTAGAATAGCAGCTTTGTTTGGACTCCTTTGACAACCAGGGAAAGTGAATACAGTGGAAACCTGGGGTCTTTAGCAAATTATTTTCTCTCGTAGCACTGCGTTTGTCAATACATGAGGTTCAGGATGTGGTTCTGATATAATGAAACCCAGGACTAGCTGTCAATGGTAGATGCTTGGAAGCACAGGGAACCTGGCAGCTAATTGTAACATGGTAAATGTAAATAGATACAATTTGGGACTATGGAAGTAGACAAAGGCAGGAAGAATGAGAAAGCTGCTAACTTTTAGGGCCTATTCATTATATCTAAAACTTAAAATTAAGTGAATGTGATTAATAATAGATTTCTTATAGTCATATTTCCTATGAGTAGTTTTCAAATCTTACCTTATGAAATCAAATGCATATTGGAGAAATTTTATGACTTCACACAGTTAGACCTTACTGGGAAGTTTCCATATTCACAAAAGACCCCACAAAAGAAATATGTATGAACTGTTTTCTATATCAGGTCTTTCACAGAAATGCCTGGGGATGATATGTTTGTGTGTGTGTTTGCTTCTGTGAATCCACTTGTTTTGGAATATAAGAGTTGCTAAGCTATAGCAGATGATAGAAGGCTTCTGAAAAGTTAGTTCTTTGTGAATACCTGAAAGGCACCTGAGCAGGCTGTGATGTTCATATATCAATTCATACATGTATATTCATCTATATATGAATACACGTATTCATATATATATGATATGGTATTCATATATATATACATATATATGTATGTATATATATGTATATATATATGTATGTGTGTGTATATATATATATATATGTTCATATATATATATGAATTGGTATATGAATGCCAATTTTCCTAATGTCTGATGTCCTCTTCAAAGGAAATTAGGTACTTTATGATCATCCCGTTTCCCATCACAGCCTGCTCAGGTGCCTTTCAGGTATTCACAAAGAACTAACTTTTTCAGAAGCCTTCTATCATCTGCTATAGCTTAGCAACTCTTAGATTTCAAAACAAGTGGATTCATCTCAATTACCTGATATAATTAGGTAATTTGATCCTATTTAATAACATAGTAACAAACAGAATTATCAGAGTTCCTAATGTTGGTTAACACTGATGATATTGTTACTGGTTGGAGAGTATCATGCCAGAAATTCAAACATTTAGACAGGGAGATCTTCAAATACTGTAAAGATTTCCAATTTATGGAAACAATCTTCAGACCAAGAGGTAATATTTGAACACTTATTGTAAGTATATTTCCTAGAATATAAGGACTACAACTTTATAAGAAACATCAGGCCACTCGTGGTGGCTCAGACCTGTAATCCCAGTCCTTTGGGAAGCTGAGGCAGGAGGATTATTTGAGTTCAGGAGTTCGAGACCAACCCTGGGCAACAGAGCAAGATCACATCTCCACAAAGAAACTTTAAAAAATTAGCCCGGCATGATGGTACACAGTTAAGGTCACAGCTACTCAGGAATCTGAGGTGGAAGGACGGCTTGAGCCTGCACGGTTGAGGCTGCAGTGAGCTGTGATTACGCCACTGCACTCCAGCCTGGGTGACAGTGCAAGATCCTGTTTCCACAACAAAACAAACACACACACAAAATCAAACCTTTGGGAGCTTGAGCCTGATCTTCTTATAACTTGATAACAAAACAAAATAGTAGCTAATGTGCTTCTTTTCTTTTTTTCCTTTCAATCATTAGCTTCCAAAGGTAGAGCAAACGCCAAGAGGAAAATCTTGTCACTATTTTTAAAACATATTGGCCTCTTTTGGATCTTCTTTGAAGTAATAATAAACATTGACTTGCTGTATTAATTTGTCCTAAAAGAAAATGCACATTTCCCCCCAACGGACCCCAGTGTGTAGTGTTCCCCTCCCTGTGTCCATGTGTTCTCATTGTTCAACACCCGCCTATGATCGAGAATATACGGTGTTTGATTTTCTGCTCTTGTGTCGGTTTGCTGAGAATGATGGTTTCCAGGTTCATCCATGTCCCTACAAAGGATGTGAACTCATCGTTTTTGATGGCTGCGTAATATTCCATGGTGTATATGTACCACATTTTCCCTATCCAGTCTATCATTGTTGGGCATTTGGGTGAAGAAATAGCATGGGGAGAAAAGACAGATACAGGTGAGGGGACGGAAGACAGCAAACCACACTGCCATGTGTGTACCTATGCAACAATCTTGCATGTTCTTCACATGTACCCCAAAACCTAAAATGCAATAAAAAAAGTTTAAAAAAATAAAAAAATAAAACAAAATAAAATAAAATAAAAAAGAAAATGCACAATCAGTGATTTCTCATAGAAACATCCTCTGCTTGTTTCTAACTTGATGATAATGTCCACAGGATGTAGGATGAGGTCATAGAAATTGAGAGGAAGTAGTGACAGAGGTAAAGGAAAGGACATAGAGAACCGCTGTTTGTGGATCCATTTGCTGTGAAGTATAGTTGAAAGCATATGAAAAGATGCAAGGATATGGAGCCTTTGGAGTTAAGTATTGAAATTGTAGGTCATTCCACTACTATTTTACCAAAGTACCACAAACAAAAAGATTTCAGTGAAAACTGCTCTTCTCAGTATGAATCTTTATATATAAAGTTAGATACAAGCAATACACTTTGAAACGGAAAGGCTTCCCCAGTCCCCTTTGGAAGACGTGCCACAGTGGGCAGGGCTCACTTCTTTAGTGCCCTGCTGTTCAACCCTCCAGGGGAGCACACAGATGGGCAGGCTGTGGGGTTCTGACCCCATAGCAGCATCTAGAGGTGAATGTTTACAGCTCCTGAAACCCCAGTTAGCCTGTGCTGCCATGTGCTCTTTCAGTTTTGCCTACTAAACGTGGCTTGTGTTAACCAACTCAGTTAGACCCTCTGACTGTACCAAGGACAGAAGGCTTTCTGTATCCAGTTTCCTTGCCTTCGTGTACCAGAAAAATCAGATTACGCCTGGGCTTGGAGAATAAGTGCAAGGTTTTACTGAATGAAAGTAGCTCTTAGCAGATGAGGGAGCCAGAAGGGGATGGAGTGCGAATGTTTCCCTCTGGAGTTGGGCCACTCAGTGGTCTGGGCTCTCCTCTGACAACTCCGGCCAAACTCCACATCATTCCATTAGTTGATGGCCTGCTGGCGCACCAGTGCCTATCTGTGTGCTCTCAAGGTCCTCTTGACGTCCAACTGCTTGAGTGTTCCTCTGTCCATGTGTATATCCCTATGTCCAGCAACTTCTATCTGCCTGCAAGGGTGTCAGGGTTTTTATAGGCACAGAATGGGGGCGTGGCTGGCCAGGGTGGTCTTGGGAAATGCAACATTTGGCCACCAAGGCTGGAGTACCTGTCCTCACCTAGGTCCTCGACACAGGCCTGAGGGTGGAGCCCTAGCCAAGGACCACACTCTTCCCTTCCCAGCACATAGCACAGTGATACTAGGTATTAGTTAAAAAGAAATGCAAACTGGCAGACCAAAGGCTGGGTTTTCACTAGTAAAACAGTTTTACTTGAATATGTTTTACTTGGGACTTTAAAATTTGTTATTCACTCTACTATTATCAATACCTTTTTCCTAACCACC
Organism: Saimiri boliviensis; assembly: GCF_048565385.1. NCBI lineage: Eukaryota > Metazoa > Chordata > Mammalia > Primates > Cebidae > Saimiri > Saimiri boliviensis. The sequence goes on along the minus strand of NC_133461.1, from coordinate 37,715,357 downwards.
ATTACCCTTTACTTGGACTGGCTTTGTTTGTCTAAACACTGGAAGCATTTGTATTTACCAACTATGAATTGATACTAATAGGCAGGCAGATATGGTGTTAAATAATCTTATAAAAGTGTTAAATAAAGGGAAAGAATAGACTTTCCCTTCTGGTGTCCATCTTCTGCCATTATGTTAAGAATTGTAGGTGAGATTACGGATAAATCTTAAGCATTTAAGGAAGGATAAATATACTTATATTGTACAAGTAATATAACTTATTATGACTTCTGTTGCACTGGTGCAAAAGAGAAAGAGAAGAACAAAACCTTACAGTCCTCAATTTTTAAGACAAAAGTTTAATTAAAAAAAAGAAAACATTTCATGTGGAGAAACTCAAGGACAAAAGAGTTCCTATGATCCAGAATGACTTTTGGGGGGGTTGGTTTTTGGGTTGCTTTGCACGCTTGCTGTTTTATTTTCAGTAGTGGTTGGGTTGGGGGCATATTTTAGTATTTTGAATGGATGAGTTTTGCAAAGTGCCAGGCAATAAAACATCTGTTATAAAACATGTGTAATAGCTTTGGGGTATGGACTGAAACCAGTCAGTATTATTTTGAAGTGAGAGAATGAATGGCCAAATAAATAAGCACAACCTGCTTTTTATTATTGTTATTATTGTTATTATAAATGATCATTTAATCCAAATAATTTATTTTCCTATAAATTGCATATTTTACAAATATATTACCATAGTGACTATTTATTATATTTATATAATATAATATTCTATGTGACAGAAAAAAGCCTGTACATCATACTCTAATCCTCCTAGTATTTCACTGGTTGGACATATTCTTGGAAATAGTGTAAAAGTGATTATAAATATATTTTTTATTTGAAATATTTTGTTTTGAAAATAACCATTGAACATAGGCTATAGATAGCAAATTGAGCTGAGTAGTTCAGTAAAATTTTTAAAAAATCTTAATATATTATTAATAGCTCCAAAATTTTAAATTATATTGGAGCAAAAACCATGGTTAAATAAAAGTGAAAGGGTACAAAACACTCTCAGAGTTAAGAAAAGTTTATTCAGTTAGAGGGGAACAGTATAGCATATGAAGCAGTAGGAATATGTCATCAATATTAAGAATGCAGAAACTAGCATACTATGAGCATTGTGCATAGCAAAAACACAGTGTCAGTTGAGCTAAGCTATGTTATACAGCACTAAAATGGATATATGACTTAGAAAAATTTATTTCATACTCTGCCAACATGCACCATTTTATTTCATACTCTGCCAACATGCACCAAGGAACTAGGTAACTCTCAAAGGCAGATGTCTTCTATATGGTGGGCTTTCATTCTAGATTATTTCAATCTTGCAGCATCCTCATTCCAACATATTTTTCCAGATTAAGGGAAAAAAAGCATAGATAATGTCAAACTACCTCTGAAATACTTTATATGCAAAAATGATACACATATTTATGTTCATATTTATTGATCAAAGTGAGTCACATAACAATTACTGAAGTGAAGGAGAGAAACTGGGTGTGGTGGCTCATGTCTGTAATCCCAGCAGTATGGGGCTGAGGCGGGTGGATCACTTGAGATCAGTGGTTTGAACCAGCCTGGCCAACGTGGTGAAACCCATTGCTAATAAAGACACAAAAAAGTTAGCTGTGCATGATCATACATGCCTGCAATACCAGCTACTTGAGAGGCTGTGGCACACTATATGCTTGAACCCAGGAGGTGGAGGCTGTGGTGAGCTGAGATCACCCCACTGCACTCCAGCCTGGACAACAGAGTGAGAGTCCGTCTCAAATAAAGTAAAATAAAATAAAGTCAAGGAGAGACATTCCTGGAAGAAGGATAAACCTAGAATTTGGCTAATCATTAGTCATGTTTACCACACCATGGGATTATGGATTGGTAAATTTTATTCTAACTTTATCCAATGCACTAGTTCAAAGTAAATGATCAATTATATACTGTTTTCATTATGTAATTGACTATCATTTATGTACGTTATGATATACATAATACATTATACTTAATGATAATGTTAACCAATTACATAATGTCTAAGCAATTTATACACATGGTTCCAATTAACGCTAAATGTAGTGTCAGCTTTGCTTGTTAACAATGTACTAAAATACATGATGCAATAAAACTTCTTCAAACAAACCCAAAAGATTCTGGAAAACGGTGTTTTAATAGCTATCATTTTGAATGTATTCCTGAAACCACTTCAAAATAACATTACTGGAGACCAAAACAGAGAATGATTACCACTAGAGAATAACAAGTGCTGGTGAATTCACTGGGGGCAACTGTCAACCAAAAAATTATATTAGTTTTTCAAAATATATCTAAATATTTCACTCAATTAGAAAATAATATTTTTAAATCATGCCCCTAGATAAGGCCATAGAGAAAGCCTCAAGAAATCCCACCTTCCCTACGAAAAAAACAATGCAATGACAAAATTTGAAACCATCATTCATTTTGATATTTAAGAGCATATTTCTAACTTACTCATAAAATATGACATGAAAAGTCTTATGGCATAAAAATGAGAGGTTTAACAGTACATAGAAAATAACAAACAAAATCCCATATTTTTTAAAAAACAGAAAAATCAGAACTACAAAAAATATTAGCCATTGTAATGATCAAATAACAAATATGTACATACTGTGTATGTAATATGAGGGTAAGATTACCAAAAATGACAAAGTTGACTTGAAACAGAATAAACTGCAACCTTTATTTAGAATTTATAACTGAAATTAGAAACTAAATGAATGATTAAATACATTAGACTTAGCTAAAGAGGCAATTGGGAAATTGGATATACATTTGAAGGATTCATCAATTGTATGCTAGTAATACTTCCCTTCCAAAAAATAAGCTCTGATTTGTAACATTTGACAACTTTAAATATTCTAGCCATAACCATTTTCAAATTAATAATGGTTTTAAAAGTAGCTCACAACATTTTTGAATATTTAAAAATTGGTTCTTAAAAGTTGGTGTAGATCAACTTTTGATCTAAATACAGTATAAAGAATCAACTAAAAGGATTTGAAAGTGAATAGAAATTAAGGACAAAGTGATAAAGTCTAAAATATGTTTAACAAAAGTTACAGAAGGAGAAAGAGGTGAAAATACAACGTTCAAAGAGAATATGAATAAAGGTTCTTCATAGTTAATAAATGATATATTGTTTTAAATTCAAGAAGGTAAATGAATCCCAAGCAGAATCAATGTTTTAAAAACCAGTGAACCTAAAAGACAAATAAAATATCCCAGAACCGGCCAGTGATTACCTGCAAAATTATATTTAATTTAAATTAATTATATTTACAGCTAATTTCTCAAAAATAACACAGCAAGCCAGATGATAGTGAATAATACTCATAAGAGAATGACCAGATGAGGGACCATTCTCCTTTCCATGAATCAGTACAGATGGTGTTGTGGAGCCCTGTAACCTATTCCCGCCCTTTTGCAAAAAGCGAACAAGAGAAAGTGGGAGCCCTCTTCCTTTCATCTAAAGAGAACAAATTATGGAGAGGAGAGATGTAGAAGAAGAGATTTCTTAAATCTGTGAATCAAGTTCTAGGTAAAGTCTTAAGTACTACATATGCAAAACTGACCATAATCAGCATGATGAATGCAATGAGAAATGAACTATAAAGTGGATGTTAACAAAGATTTAGCTTGGTCTCAGTGCAGCACACAAGTGAGACAAACTAGAATAATATTTCAACAAATTCTCAAAAGTAAAAATAAAGATAATAATATGCTTTGATATTTTAAGGCACTTCTAACATGATACTTATATGATAAGGTATATAGTCATTGCACTTTATGCAATAAAAAGAATAAAAATAATTTTATTTTGAATATTAATATGGTTAGGATATAACATACATTTAGAATAGAACAGCAGAATATGTCCTAAGAATGCGGAACAAAAGTAGATAAAAATTAAAAGAAATAAATGAAATAAAAAACAATAGCAAAAATGAGCAAAGCCAAAAGTTTGTTATTAAAATACATAATAAAACTTTAAAAATCTGTTAACAATATTGATTCAGAAAATTGTTAGAAGGAACGAATAAACAACTTTGAGACTGAATGATGTCTTAATTAATATACATAGATAGAGAAAATATGTCAATGAATATGATTAAGTGAAATTGACATTCTTAAATAAAATAATAAAACCTTCTTAGAATTAAAAAATGAAAGACAAAAACCAGTGACAAACTATCACTAAACACAACTGGAACAATTTGAACATCAAAATGAATAAATAAATAGCAATGAGTTAAAATGTGTCAAATAATTTTAAGAGAAGAATCTGTGAGTCTACAGCAATACATGAAAATGATGACATATTTTTCTTACAGGAGAATATAGACAAAAAATGTAGCTTAAGTCTGACTTTATGTGTTTTCTGCCCTGTTTAATACATATTGCAGCTCTATTTATCTATCACCTTTATCATTTACTTGCCCATCTCATCCCCACACTCACATATACACACACAGATGCATTTGATGTAATCTCTTATTCCAGTTTCTCAATGCATGAGTGATTTCCCAAATCGTGACTGTCTGAATTTCCACAGATAAGGTCCCAATTTATGTTAATCTTAACAAACTCACTCATCAGGATGATTTCAGTATCAAGTCATCTTTCCTGCTCCTTAATTAAAAGGTAGTGCCCTATAGTCACTTGTTAGTTTCAAAGTTGCAGTTCACTTATGTTGCTCTGAACACCATTTTAACTCATCTTAAGGTATTTTAGGCTGATAACTGCTCTACCAGTTATATACTCCAGGACGGTAATTTGTCTGAGCTTGAAAGGAAGCTGACTTGATCCCTTGGAAAGGTCAGCTGGCCCATACTAATTTCACTTGCCAGAGAGCCTTGCTCCCTACTCTTTCCTGTGTATCTATGCTGCGGACAAGATTAGCAACAGATCAGATTTCTGGTCATCTCTGTTACTCTAGACAAAATATAACCTTTTGGTAATAAATCTCATATATTCCAGGATATATTTTTCCATGTTAAATATCCCAAATTTTTAATTATTTTTTCCATTACACATAAGCAGTAACTTCCAGACCCTGCATCATCCTAGCCATCTCTTTTTGTGTTTGCTCCTAGAAGTAGTCAGGAAGTAAACAGCGGGACAAGCACCCTTCAATTCCCCTTGTTTATAACTTGTCACTTTCATTAATATGTAAAATGTATGAAAACAAGGACCCCATCAGCCCATGTGAATGAATATTGTCTGTTATTGATGTTGTTCCTGAGGCATTATTTTTTTAGGCTAATTACCTGAATTCTTTCCCAAAATCTTTTAATTATAAAATTAAATTTATTTTGTGTCTCTGACTCTCAAATATCTAACAGCAATTTCTTAAATTAATCTCTATCACAGTTTTTGAAAGAATGGGTATGTGGTATTCATGTACTATGCTCTTGATCTGAATTCCAAGATCCCAAATATTTCTTAGGCAAGGCAGTCTAGACTGGGACAATGACGTGCATATTGCAGTATGTGAAATTAAGCCTAAAGTTTTCAACTGGCTCATTGTTCCACAAAAATTTCAACAACGTGAAGGAAATCTTAGCATATTGTGCTATTAATGTCCATCTTTTTTTCTAAATAGATCTCCCTGATCAACTAACTGCGTTAATATGTCATGATCACTACCTTTCTTTTCTTTTCTTTTCTTTTCTTTTCTTTTTTTTTTTTTTTTTTGAGACAGAGTTTCGCTCTTGTTACCCAGGCTGGAGTGCAATGGCGCAATCTCGGCTCACCGCAACCTCCACCTCCTGGGTTCAGGCAATTCTCCTGCCTCAGCCTCCTGAGTAGCTGGGATTACAGGCACACACCACCATGCTCAGCTGATTTTTTTGTATTTTTAGTAGAGACGGGGTTTCACCATGTTGACCGGGATGGTCTTGATCTCTTGACCTCGTGAGCCACCCTCCTTAGCCTCCCAAAGTGCTGGGATTACAGGCTTGAGCCACCGCACCCAGCCTACCTTTCTTTGTATTTGCCTTTTTAATGTATTTACTGGAGCTGGAGTTAAAGTTATAACCTGTCTTGCTCACAAAACTTTCTGTGGTAACGTTTCTGCATAAGGTATTCTTTTAATTTTATGACCTCTGTAGATGCTAGTTACATCAATTACTTGAACGCTTTTCCCTCCTCATTCTTCAGTTCTACCAATGCTGTCTACATCCTCATGGATCCACTGTAACCACACAATGCTTATAAAGTTTTGAGGGCAGGGACTACTTATATCTCTTGAATCTAACACAGTGGCTATCTCAATACAAAAGCTGTGTTAGTAGCAAAGGAACTGCCAGGGAGGAAGAGTAAAGAAAGGAGGGAAGAAAACGAAAGGGGGATAAAAGGGGAAGAAAATACCGACTAGCAGAGAAAAATTTGAATGCAAGTTTTATTAATTAGATCGAGGCATTCTCTTAGACCTATAGGTCCAATTTTGTAGCTTTCCTTTATGATCATCACACTTCGTGACAAAAGCAATTTGGTTGATATCTCTCCTAATTCCCACTGTGGCAGATCTTTCTTATTTTGAGGAGAGAAATGATTTGCAAGCTTTGTTATTCATTATTCTGGAGAGACATTACAAAGGAGAAATGTAGAGAAAATGGGTTTGGACTGGAACTCTCTCTTTTCTGGCTGCCAGCAGTGAAGAAGGAAAACAGTATTGTAAATGTGATTTTATTGTCCTGTGACTATTAGGGGGGAAGCACATTTGGTCCCAGCACTTCCCCAGACTGTTAGTAAATGAAAAAGAGAATCATTCAAGATTGGGAGGAAATCCAGTCAGTCTTATTATAAACGTACATTACCTTTGTGCTATGATTCTATCAGGTTCTAAATATTGATTTTGCTAGAATAAATAAGTAGTTAAAAAGTAGGGATTGTTTTTCATATTTATGGAATAAAGTCTTACAGTGAAAAATGTACACATTGTCTAATGTGCATTTTTTGTGTATTCTTCCTTTATGATTTCATGGACTTTTATATTTCCATAATCAGTCTTCTATGTTTTAAAAGAGGAAGAAACATTCAATATGTCATACAGAAATATGGAGTTTAACAAAGAAACCTTGATTTCAGATCAACCTCAAAGTTTGTATGATGCCATTTCCTATACAATATGCATGTCATTATCTTCACTTTCAAATTTATGTTTCTTACTTTCAATAAACCTATGTAAAAATCACCTCTTTCAGCAAGACTTCTGAAAGAGCATCTTATGCAAGTGTGCTTACTGAACTTCATTATAGATGCTTTTAAGAAGAGATTGTATAGCTTACATCTAACTTATATACTCGTTCAGGACAGATGTCTGTTCTGCATCCACATTACTCAGAACAGGGTCACGTATGTAGCAGATTTTCAAATCTTTTTAGGAGTTGCTCTTGGGAAAAGGATTTATGATTCCTGGAGAGGGGAATATATATTATGATCAGTTGGTGATCCAGAGAAAGTTGAGCTCCAGATTCTGAAATCGTCTCTCGAAGTCACCTTCAGAAATTTGTGTCAGTGCGTGTGTGTGTGTGTGTGTGTGTGTGTGTGAGAGAGAGAGAGAGAGAGAGAGAGAGAGAGAGAGAGAGTTGCCTTTTCTGTTAATTAAGTGTAATGGGCTATGTCTGAAGTAGTTCAACGAGTTTTAGTGAGTGAGGCTCAAAGCAATACTTATCATATATTTTTTTGTGACGTATAAAGTCCTGTAAAGAGGTAAGTTAGTAAGAATAGAGACACTAATGGTAGCAGTCACAAGAAGAAAAAAATATTAAAAAGGGAAATAAGAAAGAAAGAACCTGAGAAGACATATTTAAGATGATCAGTGAAAAAAAAATCTAGAAAATATCAAAAGTGACTATTTCATTCATGGCCAAATAGCTTTTACATTTTTTGAAACTGAACACATAAAAATTTAAAGAATTGAATATAAAATGTAGTGTATCATTTCTACACAAGAAGCCAAATTATACTGAGCCCCCTTCAGATCATTGTACACAGCAGAAAGCACAGTCTGTTCTTCAGTGAATTACTTGAAACCCCTTAATAGAATCTCATTCAAAATGGGCTAAATCTGTTTCAACAACTCTAAAGATCCTGAAGACCAGGGCAAGATTCATGTGCATAGGTGAGCTCGCTTCCATATTCCTAATGGAATGAGTCTACAAATTCTCTATCAAAAAATAACCAATATTATTATAGCGAAAGAGGTTTCTAAAGGTCAAAGTTCAAAATATTTTTCTAAAATTTTCTGTATTCTGTAATATAATAATCAGTAGAATAAGAATTTATATTACAATACCATTAAAATATCCATTTTTAAACTTACATGGATGCCCATCCAGTTCAAAGTAGGGAGTGTAAACACAAGCACTCTGGTGTTTATGTGGTTCACATACAATGACTAAGGTCAAATTATACAGTAATTTCTCCAAGTATCTTTAGTAAGATGTAAAACGTTGGCTGGGCATTCTAGCTCTCGTCTGTAATCCCAGCAATTTGGGAGGCTGAGGCAGGAGAATCATTGAGCCAAGGAGTTCAAGACCCTGTCTTGGAAAAAAATAAAAAGCTTTATAACACTGATAGAGTGATACTGAAAGTAATAGTAAATCCCTAAATCCTTTCTGCATGGACATAGATTGCCCTTCCCTCTGCTTAACAATATTATTGTACATAAAATTGTGTAACATACATACACTCTGTAAGTATAGATTTATATATAACATAGAAAGATTTAAAAAACTGAGATGTGTAGTTTACATAATACACAATTATGTATTATATATAATAGTATATACCCATAAAAAGTATACATAGATGCATTTTTGCCATGATGAATATGGATTGACCTATATTATTTATATTTGGTAAACTCTATAACATTCAAATAACTGCAATTAATTTTTCATATAATAAATACACTGTCAAAAATAAAAGATCACATTGCCAATATCGAATTATTTTTATTGTCATGATAAAATTTTAGCCTAAAAGCATTCTTGCATATATTCTTACATATATTATCAGTTTATATATACAAGTGTATGTGTGTGTATATACAGTGTAGACCCAATTGAAATCAAGATTTTGTAACAAGAGTAAGCATTTTAGATTAACACATTCCTCCAAGAGGTAATAGTGGAGGTCTAACAGTTAGTGTAATATTGGGTTCAGGGGTTCAGGGTGCCCTCAGCTCCCCTGAGAGGATGTTTTTTCAGGTTCTTGGTCTCCTGTCCTCTCAAGAATGAGAGAGGGAACCATTGCATGGTGCGCAGTAAATGCCGGACTCAAAAGTGTTTGTAGAAAGTGATTTATTTAGAGAGAGAAAGAGGAGAAGGAGAGAGAAACAGCTAACTCTCACACTGAGTGAGAGAATCCAGAAAGATGGAATCCAGGAGAGAAAAGCAGCTTTCACACTGAGTGGAAGGGAATAGAGAGAGAGAGACGGAGTTTAGGAGGGGAAGACAGGCTTCCACGAGACAGTGTTTGAAGGAGACTCCAGAAGGAAAATCCATGATAGAGAAAAACAGCTTCCACCAGCATAAGAGTGTTTGTGGAAGGAGATCCAAACATGGAGTCCAAAGGGGTGTGGAAGAAGAGGATTTTTAACCTGAGAGGAACCCCCAACTTCTCTAAGACCCCAGGCCAATGAAAGGAGTTCCTTAGACTTCCACAGGAGTGATTGACTCTTAGTTTCTTCTGTGCCCCTGAAATTCAAACATAAACCATTAAATCTCCAGGATGGAGAGAGATAGGAGGGGGGCATGGCACTAGGAAGTTCTTGCCCTTAAAACTACGCCTGCCCTGTGGACCCGGAAAGAGAACACATTCCCTCATTAGTGTTTGTGGTTGATTAGAATCATGTGCACTTTTAACAAAAATGGTCTAATTAGGGGGCAGTATATACCGGTATCAATCTCTTGTTCATAGAACAGTATGTTTCTTGACTTCTTGGTAATCGAATTCTCCTATTTTTGCTGGGAGGGGAGGCTACATTTCTGCCAATATATTCTTTGATATTCATCATCCTCTAATGAAGCTTTCAACACTGAATTTTTAAACACCAGAATTTAGGTACTTTGTCTTATTCCTTACTCTCTCCTCAGGTGCTTTTGGCCATAGTCTCAGTGGCTACATGTACGCTGAGCATTTCTGTTACTTTGCACCAGGCTAGATTACTCCATACAGTCTAAAACCTGTGTACAGCCAAATGTTTGCATAATATTGCTACTAATTTTGAACCTGGCTTACTCTAGTTATACAAGTCAAAGTCCTAGGAATCAGTCTTGGAATTTTCTTTTTCCTCATATACTGCAATGGACTTAATGTTATGTCCCTTTCAAATTCATATGTTGACGTCTAGCTCCAAATGTGATGGAATTGAAAAGTGGGGCTTTTGAGAGATGATTCGGTCATGAGAACAAAAATATCTTAATTGGGGTTGATATCCTTATAAAAGAGACCCCAGAGAGCCAACTTGCCCCTTTCATCATGTGAGAACACAGTGAGAGGGTGTCATCTATGGACAAGAAATCAGGCCTTTACTGGAAACAGAATCTGTAGGTGTCCTATCTTGGACTTCCCAAGCTCCAAAACTATGAAAAATAAATTTTTGTTGTTATAAGCTATCTAGTTATATTTTGTTATAGCAGCCCAAACAGACTAAGGCATGTGCCATATTTCATTTATCCCAATTCATGTCACCTTATTACATAAGACACTCTTTTAAATACCCACATCTTTCATCTCTACTGCTGCACTGGGTTAAATTAGTATGGCTCCTGATAACCAGTTTGGGCCATAATCCCCAAAGACACAATCCTGAATGCCAAAATCCCTGATGTTGAAATTCAAAAAGAGTGAAATCTCAAAAATATAATTCTGGAAAAATATTTTTAATTATTTAAAAAAATTTTGCTTACATTTTTCAAAAGAAGATTTATTTGAGAAAGATGCAGAACATGACAGAACACTTCATAGGTGAAGTTACACAATAAAATAAGTCATATTAACATACATATTTTTGTATGTGTAAACATTGAGTTATACTAACAGCAGTCTCACAGATAGAACAGCTATAAGCAGATGAACTGTACTAATAAAGAAATCAAAAGTGAAATGTCTAAACACATATTACTATGGTTGGTAATTATGTGCACCAGTTTTATAACTGCAGTCATCTGAAATGCCATGATGAACAGTCTGTTTTTTGACAAGATTGATCAAAAACCATGTTGGGTCACCACTGTATTTGCAGTCAATCTACAAGATGGGATCTTGAGAAATTTTGTCTTTCACAAATGCAGATGTAAATAAAGAATATCTTTCCATTTATTGAGAGGGTTTCAACACTTATATACCTGCACAATGCTTATACACAAAGACAATTTTATGATAATGTGCTTTCATGGGGAAAAATTTGCAGAAAAATATATAAAACAAATTTGAACTCTTTAGAAGTCCTTACACATTTTATATCTCTAGTATTGGAAATGATGTGAAAGTAAAATACATAACACAGCCAATTGTAAAAAAATACCAACATTTTAAGAGGGTAAAAAAAACAACAAAATAAACACTAAAAATTTAAAGAGGGAGTCATATATGAAAATGTATTATGGGATACATTATGGGCAATTACAAAGTGGTAGTCCATAGAGCTAACCAAACTTCACCTTTATTAACCATATTTTATAGTCTTGCATTATGACAACTAGCTGTTTTTTTTTCTTCCTTGCAGGGCACAACTTTCATCAAAAAAATACATTCATATTCATTTTCTAGTTGGCACTGCTCTTTTTGAAATTCTTCCTTGGTTCGATATATGCTGACATTAGCATTCCTTATTAAATTTTCCCATCTTCTATGTCATGCCTCTATATTGCCTTGGCTGTACAGAAATTGACTCCACATTCACTCTTACACAGACCATATATTTAGCAGAAACAATACTCAAAATCCAAGAGCAACTATCCAACATCATTTTGTAAGTATCTTCTTATCATTTTGTGAGTATCTTCTTATCATTTTGTGCATATAGTTATTTTGAATCAGTTAGTAACTTCTGCCGCTTCTTTGGGAAGATTTTCTCCACCTCATCCACTCAAACTTAAGATTTCAAAATTACAACATTTGGGATTTTAAGCTTTTGGGATTGTGATTTTAGACATTAGGGATATTGATCTTTGAGGATTTTATCATTCATGGTTATGGTTCCTTGGATTGTGTTTTTCAAAATTGTGATCAGCACCACCTAGTATCTAGTCTCGGCCTTGAATATTGACTCTCTACATTACATGCTACATTATCTTAAAATAAGAAGAAACCATGACACTCCCCCGCTTAAAACTCTAAAGTCTATTTCCATTGTTCTTAAAATACAGATCAAAATTTTTAGCCACCCTACTTGACCAACCTCACCATGAACCTCTTCCATTACTTCACTGGCTTTCTTTTTGGTCATAAAGTCACTTTTTGTTCTTTCTTATGTCAGGACCTTTGCTCACTCTGTTCCTCTTCATGGACTGACTCTTCCACACTCTCTCCTCAGTTACAAAGTTAAATCCAACTGACCTCTTAGGGTTCAGCCAATTTCTCAAGGAAGCCTCTAGAAACAATAGCAAGTCTCTTTGTTTTATGTCTTTACAGTATTCTTTACTTGATTCCTTTGTACCCTTATTACAACTTAAGCAATTGTATTATTAATTTCCTTCTATGCTGGTATTAGTTTCCTTCTGTGCTTAAAGGAATAGCTCTGTCCTTTCACTGCTTTAATCTGAAGAATTTTCCTGCCACTATTTTCCCCAAAGCATAAAAGTGAAAGAAAGAAACAAATATTTGTTGAGTTAATGATTTAAATAAACAAATAAATAAATAAATTTTGTTTAGAATATTTACAGAAAATGGCAGTCTATTTGCTGTCCAAGATGCTTTCAGGAAATTATCACCAACAGGAAGAATAAACTGGATGACATTTTACAATTATCTCCTTTGTTTTAAGATTTAGCTGTCTAAGATCTTGAAAATTCCTAAGAACAACTGTCTGAAGAGTAAGTCCAAAGCTGGTTGCCCTTTCTTGTATTTGTTTCTGTTCACGTAACTCTCAGCAGTCATCCTGTTTTTTCAGGTTAAATCAAGAAACTTAACATTTAGGAGATCAAGTTTCCAGTAATTAGGAAATTGAAACAAGCATCCAAATATCAAATTTTACAAGTTGGAGTAGCATTGCATGTCATATATATGTATATATATGTGTGTGTGTGTATATATAGATATATGTATATTTGTGTATATATATATATATATATATATATATATATATATATATATATGCATGCAATGCTAATATGCATGCAATGCTACTCCAACTTGTAAAATTTGTCTCAGGGATGTCTGGGGCAGCATAAGAGGGCCATGTATTCAACAGAGCATCCAGTGCAATAGTAACTAAAGTTATCAAATATCACCCAAAAACTTTATTAACTTGGGTATATTTTTCAGAAAGCCTCCAGGAGCAGGCAGATGGCATTCTCCTATTTGCACTATTCCACTGCAGAGAACTAAAGTTTAAACTATCAGCTACCTGCCATTTCTGGAATTGCTGCAGATAAAAACTCTTTGATGATTTCAGTTTTCTGCTGCTTGCTTGCAGGCTTACAGAGAATAATTGCTACCATAAGAAACACTACTGAAATTGACAATAAACTGAATTTGGCTGGAAGTACATTGTAATTCTGTTCTATATTGGTAAGTTGCACTGCTGGGACGAGTGTTTGTTTAAAACCAAAACACCAAACAAAGCCCCAGTTTTAATGAAAATGTTGTAGAGAGAATCATCGTTGAGATATTTATGGCTACTAGGATTGAAATTGTTTACTTGAAAGATAAAATTAGCTGCTTCTTAGAGTGGATTATTTGGGGAGTATAAACTGCTCCCAATATACTTAGACATGTCTGTAATGGTACAGAAAAGACAAAGAGAATGAAGTGCGAGGGAGGCATTCTGTGGAAAAAAAATAAAGAGGCAAAAGCAAGACAATGTTTGTGTAGGAAAAAATATAAGGGAAGTAGATATGACAAATAAGACAAAGTGAGTTAAGAAAACTTATGATAAGAGTAGGAATAAAGGAAAGAGAATAAATAATGGATAAAAATATGTATGCAAGATTAAAATAGCTAAGTCCAATTGTCACCATTTATTATATTCTCTTCCTATATTTTTGCTTGTGTTCTTTTTCTGCTGGGATTAAAAAATATATGTGATGATAATAAAAATTATGTGATGATAATTTTATAATTATTTCAAAGATACATATCATAAATGTAGTATTACCACCTGGGTAACTTTGGGCCCACAAGAAGCTATTATTGATGGACACTGATTTGTACTAATGAAGGCAGGAGGAAAGAGAACCATTCATTTTGGAGAATTTCAGAATATTGTTTTGATCCTATAATGGCCAGTTGAAATTGTGTAATCTTGAGAGATACGGATAAATCATAGCTCAAATTAGTGCACCTTATAAAAGTTTCATATCAAGTTTTAGTCCCTTCCTTGACACTTAATTCCATACAAGTTTAGTAATACTCCAATATGTAAGAACACATACTCTGTAGGAAACAATCAAAATCTTAAGTGAGAAGAAGCAAAAACAAAACTAAATATAAAATATTTGATTTTATCTGAATTTGTGGGCTCTTTATCTTCAGTTTATTAATATTAGGTATTTGTGATACATAGAACTTGCCCATAAGCAGTAACATTAAGTTTTTAAAGGATCTGTGCTATTATGGTAAGTTGGTATCAAAGGTGTGGCTACTGGCCTTTCCAGAAGGCTCAATAAATCAGATACATACCAAAGTTACTGTAATACTTATTAATTAAGGTAAAGCTGAATGTGAAATATTCTAAGGCAATAAGAAAGACAGATTATCACAAAGTAAACCTGATTTAATAAAAAAGAAGAAAATAAAAGGATATAAAGTGATCTATCCTTGAGAACAAATAAGTAACAAACATTCACAAATATTGATTTAGAATCTATACTCTCTTAGTTTGACTAGAGCAACTCATAGAGCACCCCAAGTTATACTGAAGTCCCACAAAGTCCTTTTCAATTACATCTTAATGATCTTGTTCTATTATATTCATCTGAACTCCAAATGCAATTACTATTTATTGAACATGTTGTATACAAGATGCTTCAATGATAACTTTCAAATATATTATATATCTAATCTTTCCAACAACACAATGGATGATTATTAGTCCCATTTTACAGAGGAAGCAAATTTGAAGATAAACTTGAATAACTGGATCAAGAATAATAACTCTGTGGTAGTGGTATAGCAACTTCTGAAATGGATGAATGATAATCACAGCAAATACTCCACCATAAAGCAAGAATAAAACTAGAAATAGGTTATCAAAACAACTTTTGGACACTGGACATTGAAAAGGAGTATACATTAAATTCAGAAGCATTTGTTCAAGTGAAAAGTTTAAGCCTTAGTGAGAATACAGAGATATCTATGTTTGAACCTGGGATTACTATCATACCTACTCCAGGTTCAAGACACTGGAATTGAATAAAGGACAAGAACCACATGATCATCTCAATACATGTCGAAAAAATATTTGAAAAAATTCAACATTCATTGATGATGAAAATCCTCAAGAAACCAGAAATAAAAGAAAATGCCCTCGACCTGATAAAAGACATCTACAAAAATACTGAAATTATACTTAATAGTGAAAGACTAGATATTTTCCCTCTAAAGTTAAAAATATGTCAAGGATGTCAGTTCTCACCATTTCTATTCAACATCATATTAGATGTTTGAGCCAGTGCAGTTAAGAAACATAATACAAACAGATCAGGACACAAGAGGTAAAACTTTCTTTACTCACGGATGACATAACTTTATATTGAGAAAATCCTAAGGAAACCACACAAAAACAAACAAAGAAAAAAATTAGTTCAGTAGAGATGTAAAATATAAGATCAATATAAAAAAATCAATTGTATTTACATATAATGGCAATGAGCAATCCAAAACTGAAATTAAAAATAATTTATTTCAAATGTGCACCACAAAATTAAATGTGCACCACCTTTCTTCCTCCCCTCCCTCCATCCCTCCTTCCTTTTCTCCCTTCCTCTCCTTCCTTCCTTTCTTCCTTCATTCCTTCCTTCCCCTTCCCTCCCCTCATCGCCCCTCTCTCTCCTTCCTTTCTTCTTCCCTTCTTTCTTTTTAAAAATTTTTCCTACAGATATTGGCAAGCTGACCTAAATTTATGTGGAAATAAAAACAATCTAGGATGGCCAAGACAATTTTGAAAAGAAAGAAGAAAAATTGGAGAACTAATAAATTCCAATTTTAAAATATTAAACTACAGTGTCCAACATAATGTGTTATTGGTATAAGCTAGGCACACAGATTAACAGAACAGAACCAAGAGTTCAGAAATAAACTTGTATTATGGCCAATTGATTTCTGATGGTGTTAAAGTAATTCCAAGAGGAAAGCATAATCTTTCACAACATACACAACACATGAACATAGTATGCTAACATGAGCATATGCTAAATGAAAGAAGCTGAATACAAAATAACATGTATTGTATGCATCTGTTTGTATTAAATTTTCAGAATAGGCAAATCTATACTGACAAAAAATAGATTATCAGTAGTCTAAAGTCAGAAGTGGAAAAGAGGTCTGACTTCAAGAATGGAGTAAGAGATCTTTTCAATCTGACGGCAATTTTCTAAAACTAAATGGTAGCAATGTTTGCATGATTTGGTAAGCGTATGATACATCTAATCTTTCCAACAACACAATGGATGATTATTAGTCCC
The DNA here is from genome assembly GCF_048565385.1 of Saimiri boliviensis. Taxonomy (NCBI): domain Eukaryota; kingdom Metazoa; phylum Chordata; class Mammalia; order Primates; family Cebidae; genus Saimiri; species Saimiri boliviensis. The sequence continues at coordinate 37,698,417 of NC_133461.1, read as the reverse complement.
ATTTTACAGAGGAAGCAAATTTGAAGGTAAAATTAATTAATTGGATCAAGAATAATATCTCTGAGGTGGTGGTATAGTGTTTTCTGAAATGAGCATATTACTATGAATTGCACACACACTATGAGGAATTGCTGTCATATGTAAGACTTACACAAAGCTCTTTTTCAAAAAAGTACTGGCTACTATTTATTAGCCACCTGTTTGTTTCGTGGAAAAACCGATGTGCTTCAACATTTTTACATTTAATTTTCAAATCTTCAGAAATGTTTGTTTTTATTTAGATGAGGAAACTGAAACTTGGTGAAGTTAAATAGCATACTCTAGCTTTCTAGACTAGCGAAGCCTAACAAACTAATAATCCTTTCTAAGGCTATAGTATAGTGGGTAAACAAGGCAAATGTATTAAGTAGATGGTGATTTAGGGAGTAATAATTTCATTATTATGTATCTTTCCTTTAAATATGTAATTTTTCTACTACATTGGCAGAATTTGATGATTATTACATATACTGACATATATACTGAAACTTCTTCACACAAATATTTTCTGAAAGCCTAAATCAAAGGATTGGTGTATAGATATTCAGAATGGCCCATTTCTTGTATTTGAATATAAGCATTTCTAAATTTCTGAAAAGCATTTCTAAATTTCTTTTTTGTTTGTTTGTTCCATAACTTGATTTATTACTATCTTTTAATACATTGAGGTACTCCAGAATAAATGTTGGCTGTTGGTCTTAGCAGTAAGCCAGGGGATGAGTTGATCTTCCAGGGTACTTCTGTTTAATCACAGCACATGTTAGCAATTAAAAATATATATAGAAAACCCGAAGATACACACACACAAATACACACATAACTTAGTCCTTTGCTATATCTGTATTGATTTCTTCTATAGGCCTCATTTCATAATGTGCCCTGAAAATTAAATTATCTGTTTAGTTCCAATAAGACTTAAGAATCGAATTGGATTTGTAGGTGGCAATTTATGTAATATTGATGGAAACTTTTCAAAAGTAGTGAATTAACAGCTGAATTTAATTTTTCCTTTAAAGAAAAGGGACTGAGTATAATAATAAAAAAAAAAATAGAACAGAAAGGTATGACAAAGATGGAAGAAAGAGTGGAAGGAAAGAAGGAAGGAAAGGAGGGAGGGAGGAAGGGAGGGAAGGAGAGACGGAGGGAGGGAAGAGGGGAGAAGGGAAGGAGGGAGGAGGAGAAGGAAGCGGGGACCGAGTAAGGAAGGAAAACAAACCACAGAGAAAAATTACAAATCCTTTTCATCTCTTTTAACAGTGGAGTAGATTTAATTAACAGAAAGACAGCCTCCATCATTAACATTTTGTGAACTGTGTGAAACATAGTGTATCTGATTACCTTATGTCCATAAAAACAGCTAAATAATTTAAATGCAATTCAATAAACATGTATCTTCAAAGGGAAGTTTAGGAGTTGGGTGATGATAGATTAAAATCTTCCTGAAACACAAGTATTTTATAAAATACTGCTATGAAAATTCAGAATACATTATATATTTTTTCCCTTTTTGTGTGGCTAGATTTCTTCATTTTTGTGCTGTTTTCCAAACAGCCCTGAATATATATACACTGAATTATTCTGATGCTTTAGGAATGAAAATGTAAGAATTCAGCATTACCATTACAGTTAAACTCATGAAGTTGCCTTTGCTGTGTGACCACCTTTCACAGGTCTGATTCGCCCTCCTGCCAGTCCCTACCCATATGGGCTGGCCTTTCACTGATCTACGAAAGATTAATGGCTTTGTTTTCTTCTAGCCCACAATCAGACTTTTCAGCTCCTCCTAGAACTGATTTTTCATGTTATGCAAAGTATGTTGGTGGGCTTACATCATTCCCTAGTGGAAAGGGATTTGTGTCTGTAAAAAGTACTGAAACCATCTTCACTAATTGGCCCCTTTGTTGGCCAGCAAAGTAAAGAGGCCAAGAACTAAATGGTCCATAAAAATTTAGCTACAACCTCATCTATAAGCTGTCCCTTTAGGTCAGGTTAGCTGGTCTGATGATGTGGGGAAACATACTCCCTCTGCTCTAAACGAGTCTGTTTTGTGAATAAATAAAGCACTGCTACTTATCTTAAGCAACGCCTAATAATACCTACCTAATTTATTATACTATTTTCTATCATCTGGTACCTTAAATTAATTCAAAATCTATAATCTATTTAGATTAGCTTTAAACAAAATGGGGTCTCTGAATCACCTACATCAGTTTCACCCTGAATGGCTGTTTAACATAAAGATTTCTGGGCCTCACCTCAGAATCAGATTCTGTAAAGCTTCAAAAACTTGATGGAGATTTAAACTGGATGGGATCTTCAACACTTTTCTCTTTAGGCTGGGTACCATCACTCACGACTGCAATGCCAACACTTTGAGAGACTAATGCAGGAGGATTGCTTGAAGCCAGAAGTTCAAGAGAAGCCTGGGCAAGATAGGGAGACCCTAGCTCTACAAAAAATAAATAAAATTTAAAAATAGAACTATTCTCTTTAGAGAGTAGCTGCATCTTGTGCCCTTTAAGCACCTAAGTTGTATAGCCAAATGCCACCAAGCGAAAGTTTAGAACTGAAAATCTATATCACCAGGAGTTGTCCCTGGAATATCATAGTGGTTCACCCCTTTGATTATGGTCTCAGAAAATCAAGGAGATTCTTAAAGGGAATTCTATGATTGTTTTTACTTTGCTAGTGGCCCGTAACACCAAATTATTGATTTGAGAAAGCTTTAGTTTCTTGAAAAGGATTAAAGATATGGATTCTAGTCCTGGGTTTGTTACATACAATCCCTGAGGCCATGCACACCAAAGTGACTACTCTGTGTCACCCTTTCCTTATCTGTAAGTTTAGCTTTGATAATCCTTGCTTAACTTATACACAACCAGTAAATTAGATTACTTACTCTATCTTAATCTCATGGTAATCGTATTTCCCGGTGTTTCTAGATAATTTAATGTAAGAATACTATAAAATAGCTATACAACAATAAGATAAAAATATTATTTTTTCCTCCCCACTCTCTTCTATGTAGACTGATGAACCTACTTCTAAACATCAGTTTTAAAGAAACTGCTGGATTTATTACTGTTATTATTACCCATTATTTTAAATTTTTTGTTGGTTCTTGTCCTTAGAAGCATAGGATTTGCTGGTCTCTGGAGATACTCACTTGTTAGTTTGAGGAAACATAGTTCTGATGACTAGAAATTCCGTGTGGATTTGAAGGAATTGAACTACCACAATATGATCACATCTGTCTTCATACAAAACATATTTGGGTGTAAATATCTTCTTTACCTTAAAAGACTGTAATTTTCCCACACAATACTACCATTTAGAAAAATTGCAAAATGGTCACAATGTATAAATATTAGAACACAGGAAAATTCAGCAAGGAGAAAAATAATCATATTAGGTTAAGGCATTCGGTTAGTAGAAAACAAACCCTTTTCATACACCTTAAAATTATTTTAAATAATTGGATTAAATTTCTACCAGTGTTTAAAATGTGAAGTATTTCATGACAATTAATATATTCTGTGTCCTGTGGAATAAAAAGTAACATTTGACATTGATTAGGAATTAAACTTGAAAATAAATATCTCACTATACTTTAATCACATTTGTTTTACTCTTTTTTTTAAGAAATTTACCAGATATATAACGTTGATTTTAAAAAATTTGATTCAATTGTGTTACAGTCTCTTTGTCTTTTTAACAACTTTAAATTTAAATTCAGTTGAAGAGGGATTCATACAATTAGATGGTTATTCAATCAAGCTGAACGACCAATATCCTCCATCCGAGAAGCTCCCCTGGAGACAAATCAGAAAATCTCATAAGTAACCAGCAATGTTCAAATGATTGTATGAGAATGGCTCATGACATATTTACCTATCCACTTTGAGGTATCTTTTGGAGTGAAATTCCTGATCCTTAACACAAATCTATTTCTGAAAATAGAAAACAAACAGCTCAAATAGGCCATGAATTGGCATCTCCACACATAAACAGCACCTTATATTTAATATATGAAAATAAATTGAATTCTTTGAACTCAGATTTTGGAACACAGAACCATTCACACTTCCAACAGTATTTGTTTTGGGGTTTATGGAAGGAAAAGAGAGTAGCCCTTTCTTCCTTGAAAGGGCCAACATTCTACTACTATGTTCTCTCTATTTCTGTTACTTGCTCACAGAAATAGAGAGAACATAGTAGTAAAATGTTTCTGAATAAAAAGAAAAAGACACTGGTGGAAGGAGTCACTCACTACTATGATTTTAATCAGGGACCAAAGGCTCAAAGTAATATTGACAAAAAGGAACATCAACCACTGTGTAAATTCCAGCAGATTTGAACTCATTTTTATGCTTCCAAGTTTGTGTCACCTTTTTATGTGTTAACTAAATTAAAAGAGCATTTAAAAACAAAAACAAATAATAAAAATATTAATGGAGACATTCAATGTAGAAAAGTATAATAGAATCTCTTTAAAGTAAATTTGATATTTCTCCTTTTCAATATCTTTACTAAAGGACAAATATTCATCTTCTTAATATTTTTTTATTCACTACATTAGAGTAGTCTTAAAAATTGGAATTACAGAACTCAACATGTTCATTTAATGCATTAAACCTAAAGAAGTAGATCATCATTGGAGACAATCAGAACAGGCAACAAATGGATTTGTAATGTGGTTAGGGTAGGCTGATTTTTTTATGAGGCAATGAGCTTGGCCTCAGCTGTTCACATTTTCAATAGGTTTCTTAAGCACAAAGGTAGATATCAGGATTGGACAGCCATAAGCAATTTGTTACTAAGCCAAAGGAGAAATTTGGCAACTGAGTTCTGTCATTATTGCTATTGCAGTTGATCTTGCAAGTAAATGCCAAAATGACCACCCTCTCTGGATAGAAATTTAGCAAGGTAACAAGGATTGGCGAGCTACTGTAGAACTGTAGTTCTCCAATCCTCGTTACCTTGCTAAATCTCTTTATAAATATCGTGTGGGGTTTTTAGCTTAAGAAAAAGCAGTGTTATTTTGGAAATGGATAAAAATGAGCACACGAGGCAGTATATACAGCTAACAATGCACTAACTTTACTATTATAAAGCTCTGGAGGGAATAACAAATTTAGAATAACTATAATTATAATCTACTCTGGAGAGTTTTTAATTGCCAACTCCAGCAGGAAAGAAGTCACAACATTAAAATAAAAAACAAACAAAAAAATCTCCAAAAGACAGAAGACCACCACCAATCTGAAGTGGACATAAGTTTGGGTATTAATAAGGAAATTTTCACCTAGAAACTGATGAGGTGTAGAATGGTGCTGGCATCTGCAGTCATTAGAATATGGATTAGATCTTCTGCTCTCCTCCTGTCAGCCTGAGTGATCACTGAGATGTTTGCTTCTCAGTTAAGTAAACTAGCTGATTACCATACTAAAAGTCTGATTCAGTGAAAGGACAATTGAAAAACCCATTCCAGAATTAGAGAGAGAGAGATTTGTAATGCGATATCGTTTCCAATACTTTTAGGATTTGTGAGTAGAATGTTGCATTCCTTCTTGACAGACGTATACTCTACACTTCCATCCACCCCCCTCCAGGACTCCAAGTGCTTCCAACCTGCTGCTATAAAGAAATGAACAATACGATTACAGATTCTTTGCTCCCCACCACTTTCTTCTTGAAATTTCTTGCTTTGTACAATTCTCTTTCAACGAAGTTTACTGCAGTAGTCAATCTCTTGCCGGTTATTCTTTGGTTTCACACCACACAGTTAGAGCCCTAATTAAATTAATATGAAAGTCAAAATTCAATCTATTTCAGTAGGGGCAAACTTCACTACTTGTGCAAGGAAACAAGAAATTGCAGTCATACTCTTGCAAAAAATTCCAACAAAGATTTTAAGGAAACATGTACAAATCATTCTGTTGATCTTAATTGATTATTGACAAAAGCAAATGGAAAGCAGGCACGGTGTAGTCTATCAAAAAGAGCAGATATGTCACAGAACAGTAAGTGTGCACCACTCTCAATTTCCACTCACGTTCAACGAAGGGAAAATGCATGCAACATCTGCAGATTATGCAACCATCTTTTACTAAACCAATGAAAGGCAACATTGTAGCCTAATTCTCCCATGTATTTTACCTCTAGTTGAACCAAATTGAGGGCCATTTAGCTGCCTGTTATGCTGCTGTTCATAAATTGCTGTTCTTTCTCCACCTTCTCCTTAATTTTCTCTTGTGTGTTCAGCTAATTGCTTGGGAATGCCATTATTAAAATCCAAATTAGAGCTTGCCTGCTAAACCAACATCCTCCCAATTCTCCAAACACCTGGACTAACTGTTTCCTTCCCTGCATTTTGCTTCAGAGATTCATTTCCAGGTTAGTTACAAAGCAATTCTGATACTGAAATAACTGGGGATGGGAATGAGGAGGTGGCAGAGATCAAAACAAGTGTCATTCGGCCCAAAATAACTTTGGATAATCTTCATGAAACGATTACTTAATTGATGAAAACAGATTGGCCAACTGTGATATTAGATGTCTCCTCAGGTTTGCACTGTTTGTCTTAGTCTGTGGAAGTTGTTGAAGACAATTTGTGTCTGATGGACTAAAATTTAACAGGACAAGAACCATCACATATTGAAAATGTAAACCATTAAAGAAGACAATGGGTACTTCCCATAGATTAAGCTGTCACAGTCTATGTTTGATTGCTTTAACAAAATAAGCTATGAGGGAACCTGATTGGATTAAAATCTCTGATAAACAACCAGCTAAATCTGAGACCTTGGACGTAACACTTCCTCATCACCAAATTCTAGAAAATAAACTGAATTATCTCTAGTTTCCATAGGAGTGGGCTCTTGATTAAAAAAGATAAGTTCAGTTGTTATCTTGTCTCTTTTTATCATGCACTTGCTTGCCCTATGATGATACCTCCCTTGATGGTATGATCCTCCGCAGATGAGGGTGTCACTTTCAGAACCATGAGCCAAATAAACTTCTATTTTTTTTTTAGAAATTAAAAAAAAATCTACTTTTAATTTCTTTATTATTTTAATTGTATGAGTTCAGAAAAATCAACGGATGTCAGACCAGATTTTGAGGATGAGAGAACATTTAAGTCTGGTATGTCTGAGACAGAGTGGAAACGAGAGAGAATGGTTTCCACCAAAACACAAGAGACTGGTTTCCACCTACATTAAGATACTGTTCTATGAATATCTGCTAACAGACTGTGCACCACTTTCCCCACCGGTGCCAATCCTGCTAAGACATTTCAAGCTATTTTAAAAAGTTAAGATAAGCAACATTCTGGCACAAATCTTACCCAAGACAGTTGACTCTACCACCCTCATGTGCACAAGACCAGGAAAGTGGCCAACCATAACCTTTGCCTCATTACAGTACTTAAAGCCTCACCCAAAAAGGAGCTTATCCACTATTTTCTGATTATGCAATATATGTGTTAACATGATTTCTTACTGCACCTGCCCATCCAGCACTCCCTCCACACGTGTAATGACTCTCACTTACCTCAGACATTATTCCTGTTGAGGGAATGTGTTCTCTTTACAGGTCCATGACGGGGCGTAGCTTTAAGGGCAAGAATTTCCCAGTGCCATGCTCCTCTCCTATCTGTCTCCATCTGGGAGATTCAACGGTTTATGTTTGAATTTCACAGGCAAGGGAAGAAACTAAAAGTCAATCACTCCAGCAGAAGTTCTAATGAACTCCTTTCATTGACCCAGGGCCTTGGAGAAGGTGGGTCTTTCTTCCAGGATAAAAGTCCATGCTGCCTCACCTGTGCTGGATTTCCAACTTTCTGGAATCCCCTCCCACACAGTGGGAGCTCCCTCCCCTATTTCCCCTCTGGAATCCCCTTACACACTCTTCATGGAAGTCTTTCTCCTCTTCTCCTTTCCTACCCTTTTCTCTACCTAAATAAAATCACTTTTCTGCAACACTTTTTGGGTCTGATATTCACTTTACGAGCATACAGTCCACCTGCAGTGGCCCTACCGCTTATTTCTTAAGAGGTTGGAGGCCAAGAACCCACAATGATCACCTGCATCCGAGAAAAATCCAGTTACACTGTCACCCTCTTCAAAACACTGCAATGCGCTCTTCCTGGGGAGCCAGCCAGATGACGCTTCTTGCTTTGCTGTATTCCTTACGCCTAAACTTTTCAAGTATAAGTCTTCATAAAGCCTTTTCTGGGAAACTTGCTCGGCCTCAATTTCTATGGCAAAGGACCCTAAGAACCTGTGGTTACTAACATGTCTACCTAAGGTTTTATAAGTCAGATTTGAAGTGCTAGCCTTCCTGGGTCTATCTGAGATAGCTGGGGTACAAACATACTACCATTTGGATGGTATGGAATTCATCTTTTAACAACGCTCTTCCTATGAAAATTTTTACAAAATTGTTTCAGATTTGTTCACATTATTAAATCAGTTATAAGTATTGTTTAGCTATCTTTCAAGTATATCTTGGATATTCTACCCTAAATTGCCCAGAAAACGGTATGATAAAGTAGTTTTTACATCTTCTAAGTTCGGTTTGCAAAATTGTTATATCACATTAGGCAGACATTCCAGAGAGGGAGTTCAAAACAACTTCTAGGAGAGACTTCACGTTATTTGGGAGGTAGCGATGGTCCTAAAATGGGACTGAATTTTAGGATTAGTACTAATCCTGATAATATATGTAGTTTTATCCAAAAGAAACCAATATAACATATTGAAGAGAGTAAGGGATTGAACTCTAACCTCCCACCCTCTTGCTATAACTAACTAGCCGATTGACATTAGGCAAAATCTTTCTGCTGGCCTTAGGGTACTTTCTTAAAAAGAGCAAGGATCTGGACAAAAGGCAACTGATTCACTTTTAGATTCTAAGATTCCAATTGACCTCATTATCCCATTAACTTACCATCTTGACTTCTCACCTATCCAATAGTGAATTACTTGCTCTTCCTTTTTAAAAAAGGTTTTAATGAAGGCCTCTTTCAAAATACTTATGGAAGTGCTTTGAAAAAAATCAAAACTTTGAACAAATAAATGACACATGAATAAACGTACGTCACCAAGAGGTTTCTGAACAGAAATTAATGAACCGAAAGCCAGTTTTATATGATTTTCATCTTCCTGCAACTTTCATGGCAAACCCATTATATTCTTTATTTTCTTGGACCTTTCTCTGGAAAAACCTGACTTTATAATTAAAATCCCCACTATTGTAGGGGGAATAAATTGTATTTTAAACTAGTTTGTTGGTTTGTTTTGTATTGTTTTCAGTGACAGCGTTTGTCTCTCTGGGGCTATATACACTGGTTCTTGCACAAATATAGCCGAGCTGAGGCCATTCTGAAGTATCATTGATGATAATAAATGCTTATATTCAGATGAGTTCCACTCATTGTAAAGGTGCAGATGGTACCTCACGTACAAACTACATTGTTGTGTATACTATCTTTGAATTTCACAATTCCCTGTGCCCAACAGGTGATTTTAAAATAAAGGGTTAAATAAATAAGTTTTGCAAAACCGTATTTTGCTTTCGGAGAATCATGGAAGGAGTCCAAATCAAGAAATAGCTCCGGTTTACCTTTGAATCATAGAAATTTGAACCTAACAGGGAATTTCATGATATTTTTATTGTTAACCTCTTTCTAAGATAAGGACGCTAAGACTTAAAACAATGAATGTCACTGAGTTTATCTTTTCCTTGTCTTCTTTCCAAAGTATACACCTGAATAACACGATATTTCTTAGAAAACTTATGGGAACACTCCTTGTTTTCATAAACTGAAATGAACAAATCCCTATATGAAATTGATTAAAGTTGGTACTGGAGACTTTTTTTTTTTTTTTTTTTTTTTTTTTTTTTTTTTTTTTTAGCAAGGAGCAAGTTTTTTATTTTAAAAAATTATTTCAGCAACTTTTAAATGTACATCTCAGGCTTTGACCACTCCTCCTCTTTACACTTACACTAAGTTAATGCCATCTCCACTGCTATATAAATTATCTAGTAACTTAAATTGCCACATAACCTGTTACTCCATTGAAGTTTGTATTATTCTACCTTCAAAAGATGTATCTATGTTTATACTAAATTTAAAGAGGAGGAGTGCTCAGAGCTTGAATATACTATGCTTGAAAGGAATATGACTAAGGTGACTCCTATGTTTCTAGCTTGGATAAGTCTGTAGTAATCAATCAGACCAAGAAATAAAAGAAATAGACCAGATTGTAAGAGTAAGATGATGAGTTCAATTTTGGCCATGAGAACAACTAAAATAATTTTCAAGCATAGTATATTCAAGCTTGGAGACTTTTTTTTTTAAAAACATACTTTTCATTTTTTCTTGTTCCTCTGTTTGGGCCCCTATTGAGTTCTTTGTATAAGAAAATGTTATTTTATAAACATGCTAAGCAATGAGTCTGTCAACTACTTCCACCCTTTTATTGTTTTTTAAAGATCTTTTGTTAATCTTTATGCCCACAACAAATGTTTGAACTATGGTCCTCAATATGCTTATGTATTAGAATCATCTGGGGAGCACTTAAATTCCCAATGCTTAGTCCAAACCCCAGACCAATTAAACCCAGGAGGAGTGGTGGTATTCAGGCAAACCAAACTTTAGAAAGCATCACAGCTTATTGTAAAGTGCAAACAAAATTGAGAGTCACTGCAATAGAGTCCAGTCTATTATTAAAAAAGGCAGCAATTCTTCCAGCTCTTGAGTAACAACACAGGCAGCTTTTTGTATCCCAAACCCTACACATGCTGATAAGTACAATTTTTACTCATAAAACAATTTAAGCTAATAAACTGGGATTAGGCTGCACATTCTTCTACCTATAGAATCTGCAAATATTTTAAGGGAAATTATTTTGAAAATGATAAAGCAGGTTTTAATGAAATAACAAAAAAGTTATTTTGATCTGAGTCTGGACATTAATGCTGATTAAACATGGAGAATTTGATTCCACTCAAACAAGATAGCTCTCAAGTCTGCCTCCACATCCCATGCTCTTTCCTGATAATTTACCTCCCATGAGTATAACTGTGGGCCATTTTGACTCCCAAAGACACCCCTCAGAATTTTAATTGATCCATTTGTAACCTAAATATCACCTGGGAACAGAGTTTGCTCTTGTTTATCAATATCCACAAGCCAAATGGTAGATTTTTGTTTGTTTTTAGTTCAGACCCTGCTGCTTCAGCATATGTTTCATAATGAAATGGTGTGCACATAGTCACATAGGTAAACAGAAGTCCTTGGATATCGGCTGCACATGAAACCATCCACTTTAAGGCATTCATTTCCTGAACCATGAAATCCAAACAATGAACAGGTTTGAGTTTATCAGCATGTCGCCTTGCCAAAGGGACTGCAAGAATAACCAAATGGAAACCAGTAGACGATTTAGGAACACCTGCCTGATGCTTCTGTTGCTGGTTGCTTGCCCAAGTCAACCATGTTAAAGGGGAGAGTGTGAGCTACAATCAGACCTCAAGATTTGACATGGTTGTTGAATTGTAATGGAAAGCCATATGCCTACTCAATTTAAAGAGAAAATCATGCTGTGTTAAAATACATAGTGCCACTTTTGTCTTAATTTCTACAGAACTAGTAAACCAAATTTACTCTCACATGTTCTATTTCTTTGAGGATCATGAATGGCTTTTATGATCTGCTCCTTAAATAAGATACCTGCATCTCTGCTAAAGTAAAATCCATAGTATATTCCTTAAAATAGCTACGTATGCTAAATTTTACTTATACTTATGTTTGAAGAATTGTCTGAGGTGTTTGAGCCAAAGCAACTCCATCTTGAGTGAGGCCAGAAAATTGAACCTGGGACTTGCTGGACAGCATTCACAGAAAGTTAGGCATTTTTAGCTTCTAGATGTTTATGGTTAAGGGAACAGATTGATAACATTTACTAAACAGATCCAGGCTTTGGAGGAGTGTCCTGATATCTCAATATCTTGAGAACAGAAGCATTCCTAATTTTCTTTAAAGATAAAAATATAGATTCTTGCAAAATATGGTAATTAAGAAAATTACTCCCATATCACAAACCCTTGTAATAGAGCACATCTCCCCATGATCTTTTTTTTTTTTTTTTTTTTTTTAAATCCCATATATAAACGAGTATTGTACCTAGGGTGGACATGTTCCTCCTCTTACTTTTGGGAATGGCCTACTCTTATCTATAGAATAGCTGTTCTTTACTCCTTTACTTTCTTAATAAACTTGTTTTTGCTTTTCACTGTGTACTCTCCCTGAATTCTTTCTTGTGTGAGATCCAAGAACCCTCTCTTGGGTCTGTATCAGGTCCACTTTTCCTTAACAGAATGACCCATAAGGCAGTTGGGCTAAAGTGTAACCGAGGTTAGAAACCCCAAACAGGCATTCTGTCAAGTTATTATAAAAACAATTTTTCTGAGCTGGGCGCAGTGGCTCAAGCCTGTAATCCCAGCACTTTGGGAGGCCGAGGCGGGTGGATCACGAGGTCAAGAGATCAAGACCATCCTGGTCAACATGGTGAAACCCCGTCTCTACTAAAAATACTAAAAATTAGCTGGGCATGGTTGCACGTGCCTGTAATCCCAGCTACTTAGGAGGCTGAGGCAGGAGAATTGCTTGAATCCAGGAGGTGGAGGCTGCAGTGAGCCGAGGTCACGCCATTGCACTCCAGCCTGGGTAACAAGAGCGAAACTCCGCCTCAAAAAAAAAAAAAAAAAAAAAAATTTCTGCTTCACCTAAGTCTGTTGCGTAACTCCTATTATTGTATCCAATGAAAGGGCTGCCCCCATAGAAGAATTAAAACCTAATTTATAATTGCTTTGTTATTCCTGAAAAGATAGGTTTCCCAGCTCACTTTCAATCACTGTTTCCCAAATTTATTAGTGAACATATGCTTAGTGATATGTCTGTGGAAAAGACAATACTTGTCCAATTTCATTTGTTTCCCTGAAATTCCCAGGCTGTTTTGCTATTGGGCAGAGGCCATGTGACTGCTTCTGGCCAGTGAGCATGAGGGATGCTTCTGACCAAGGCATTCAAGAATGGGTGTCTGACCCACATTGCTTTCTTTTCCTGCCATAGTAATCTTAGAAGACATATGTTCAGAATGGCATTGCTCTAAGATGGAAGAGAACTGCCTTACCGACATAGGACTGGGATGTAAGGGAAAAATAAAACTAACTGTGTTACTAGAGTTCTAAGTTTTGTGTATTTTGGTAAATAATGTTAATTATCTTGACTAGTGCAACATCAATGTCCCAAGAAGGAAGGTCAGCTATACAGTTTACTGCTTTCAAAATGTTAATGGTATTTTCTTACTCCTCTATATAATGAAACATAGCCTTGTTTTTAGTATGTGAGACAGGAGTAAATTTAATATTTGCAAATGATCTGTTGAATTCCAGACGATATCACTGGGTTCCAAAAAGAATGTCAGACATATAATAGATGCTCAATAAATGTCTGATGGGATGATGGATGGCTAGAGAGATGAAAGGACATCACATCACAATAGAGAATTTCTAGTGGAATCAGAACAGTAATTACTTTTTCTAGCAATAATAAACCCAAGACTCTGAGCACTGAGAGATTTTTCTCTTTTTCTATGGACTCCCTGCCATAAATGTTGTGTAGAAATATAGAAATAAATGGTGATTTTGAAAGGACAATTTTCAAGGTACAGATATAGAAGGTGAAGAGAGATCAAGAAGGAATTCAGAGAACCTTGCATCCTTGTGCTAAGTATTTATTCTATAAATTTGACAAGTTAAATTTATTATATTCTAGTTTTCTATTCTGTAAAAAGTAATAATAAAAGTTATATTAAAGTTTGTGAAGACTTTCAATAATAAGAATAAAATCTGTGGTCCTTAATAGCAATTTTTAAAATTTAGTAAAATTTATCATTTTTTTCTTATGTTAGTAAAAATATTAAAAGAAGTTGAAGTCTGATAGCACTCATTTTGTTGTTGTTGTTAATTTTTTTCCCTATCATTGAACTACTTTTGTGTTTTGCTCCCCCAAACTGCCCTCCCTTGCCATCGTGACAAGTTTGTCTCCTTACTCCTCCCACTTTATCCTCAAGTTTGTAGTCAAGAACAATTGCCTCTGCTAACCTTACCTTTGTAATAGCACCATTTATAAGGGACCAACTTTTTATAGTGCTGTGTTTTGAAATGCAAAGATATATCATATAATTTATTTATCTTCCTTATTTACAGAAATGAATATGCCTATGCATCTCAGTAAGAGAGATACTAGTTGCAAGGAGGGATTGTAAACTAAGATAGCAAAATCTAAATTCTGGCTCAGCCAGATCAAATGGAACTTTCTGTTGGAACTTTTAACTCACCGTTGGAATTTTCAACTCATGGTGCAGATTGGTTCTTATACACAGAGGACAGGTGAGCTGGCAATGTCACATGTCTGGGAAAGGTTGGGAAATGATGCTCTTCTCACACATCAAGAAACAGGAACATGATTTGTGGCCTAGGGGAACAAAGACCAAAGTGGAAAAGACCATGTGTAACAACAGTACAGGATGGTCTGTATATTTTGCTCCAATAGAAGTAGAAAGAAATAAAGATTTGGATTTCTTCAGTTCCTGAATGAGAATTCAAGAAATAACAGGGCAGAAAATTCTCAATAATAGGAAACATCAGAGAATAAAATTACTTTAGATAGGCAGAGATTGGTTTGTCTTTAGGCCAGATAAGACTATCAAGCAATTCATAACCTTTCTATGCTGAATGTTTTCCATTTGGCTGTCCAGAAGTATTTTCTAGCCTTTTCTACTCTGATTATCTGCCCAAAGGGGTTGACCCTTTTGTACTATAGCAACCAGGCTTCTTTGCTTTCTCACTTCTATTTGGGCTTGATGAATGAGAGAGGAACAAAATTCTGAGTATTAATTAGCTTATATTCCCTACCTGCAGAACATGTGTTGTCAATGGCTGTCTTCTTCTATAAGGTCATAGCCTTGTAAGTTCTTGTAGGGTTATGCTTCCCTGTTGGGTACAGCTACAACTACAGTAAAAGCTGTTGTTACAGTTCTCCGAGTTCTGCTCATGCTTCCCTTCCCTTGTCTTTAGTGGGCTAAGCCTCTGAGTGCTTTGACAACCCTCATTGCTTTCTCTTAATTTACTTATGTCTTAGTAAAATAGACCATTAATTGCTCCTGTTTCCTACCCTGACTGATACTTATACTGTGTCTCTCCTTTGGCGCTTACTGTGTCACTCAGGATCCTACACTTGGTTTTACGGTTGTGTTTTACACAAAGGAGGTGAACTAAAAGTGAGAGTTGAAATTGGGCCCCTGCTTCTCTTTCCCAGCTGTGTACCTGTGTGCGCAACTGTCTCCATCTGGAGGGGTGACTTTTAGACCCTGGCAAGAAACCCCCTGCAGGCTAGCAATGGTACGGGCAATGCAATTCAGCAAATAGAAATGTTCTGTTTTCAGTGCTTTGTACCAGGCCCAGTAATATGGACTGGATAATTTTCCTGAGAAAAGAAGAAAGAAGCTGCCATATACCGGAAGCATGGTTGAACTACAATCAACTTTTCACCAGCAAAAAAAAAAAAAAAGAAAAAAACAAAGAAGCAGAGATTTTACGGGAAGCAGAGAGATGTTCTATTAAAAGCTATGTTTGTTCTGCCTTTTAAGGGACAAGCCATTCTCTCCCGGGTACTTAATTCTCTTGAAAATGAATCCTACATGGTCCAGTTTAAAATGTTTAGAAATATTTATGGCAACATTTTTAACTATGTCTATCAACTTTTTCCTCGAAAGAGAATGATAAGTACCTCACTTCTAGTAATTGTCAAGGCTGGTAGCCAAAATGTTTTTTTCATAAAGTCCTTGTTACATTTTTTTTTCCAACAGAGACATAATTCTACATAGCCAAATGCTTTATGTTTTAACAGAAAAGTTTCCAAATATTATTTAAATTAAAAATATCAGATTTCAGCATTTCTTCTATTGCCTAAGAATTAAATAAACATCACATCATTTCATTTTGAGAAAAGTTCTTGTTAAAGGCTGGGATTATGTATATTCATTTCTCAATAATTCAGCCACCATTTAGACACCTTAAATTATAAAAGCATTGCATCTTTTTTTTGCTCTTTTTCCAATTTATCTTTATTTTAAAATAATACACTCTAAACTTTCCATTCTATTTCCCAATGTGGAATATTCCTCAATAATTTTTAGAGATAGCTATTTTCTTACTTTAAAACAGAATTGCATACATTTTCAGAATTTTGAAACGTGAATTTAAAAGCTTTGATGTGAGCACCTGTTCTTTTTTAAATCCCCAGATGCAATCTTGCCTTATATGAAAATTTATAAAAACTGATTTTCTCTAAGACACAGTATGTTTTCTTCCCAGTGCCTTGTCATAAATCTAATAGTTGCTCAAGATTCAAAACTGATTTTTACTAAAACGATCGGAAGAACTGATAGCAAAATCGATCATCTCTTCCTCCTTTATGGCTTATTGAACATACTGCTTGTATTTTCTTATCTTCCTCATTTTATAAAAAAAGTTTTATTTTTTTAAACATGGCCAGAAATCTAAAAGGCTATGAATACTGCATTTTCTTTTCCAGAAGGATTTGTGTACAACTTGTTATAAAATAAAATATAAAGCACATCACAGCAAAATCTATTCATTTGCAAATCTTTCCCCCTAAATCCATAATATTCTACCCTGACAATTTTCTCTTTCATCCATCTCTTAGAGTGTAATATTTAATTAACAATCATATATTTGGGTCTTAATTGACATCAGAACTCAGTCTCCCTCCTTCCTGCTTCCCTGAATGCCTGTTTGTCTAAGTCTAGATAACACTGTGAATCATTTACTTGAACATGACGCTTAGTAATACCTAGTTTCAATTGTGCAGCAGGACCTCATCAGAGCCCAGAGAGCACAGGAGGAGAGTAAAGAGTGACATGAGCATTTTATTTTTTCTCTTTAGATTTGGAAGAAGAAAATCTAGTAGCAGACAAGTTTCAAAATAAAGAATATCCTGAGGTTATTTTCAGATTCAATTTATAGTTGTAACATATTCAGATAAGTTAGAGGTTATTCTAACATGTGGATACTTCACTGACTGAACCTCAAAAACTTTAGAACCTTGCCCATCAATAAGGTAGCCTCCCTAGGAAATTTTATTTTTAACTGTTTTCTCTTTGAAGCTGCATACTTGATTTTTCTAAAGTTGTAGATGCATCATAAAATTGAGCTGTTTGCCATGTATTTCCCTAGTGAAAAGTCAATTACTCATGTTGTAGCTCTTGAAGAATTTGTTTGATGTGTAAAAAACATTCAAGGAAAAGGAAAACAGGCAAACAAATTCAAAGTTTTCAGTTGAGTTGAAATGAGGATTTTCTTAATTAGCCCAGTAAACATCAGGTTCTTTTCCCTAACAAGGGGTTGAATCAGATTTATCTAAGTTTTAGTGCAAACTATCCAAGTATATTTGATATCAGAGATGCCTCTGCAATAACAGAAAACCTTGTAGTTTTTTAAGTATAGTATAACTAATAGTCTCTGGAAATATTCTTTAATATAACTGCAGATTATATCCAATTCTCAAGTTTTTAGGAAAAAGAGGGCCAGTAAATTAAGAAAAATTTCATTGTAGTTACTATGATGAGCAAAAATGGAAGATACAGAAATTGAATTTTCTTACATTTCCAAATCTTTTCAAGATTATCTTTAGAAGCAGCAGGAACCAAAAACTAAATAGTAACAAAATAAACAGCATTGAGGGTACTGACCTGGCAGTACATCCAAGTTCTCAACACACTAAATGGATTGGGATATCTATTAAGGGAATTCTAAATCTCCCTTGCTCCTAATTAAGTAGTGTTGTAAGCAGTATGTTGCAGGTTTCATTTGCCATCTGAGTTGTTGAATATAGAGTAACACCCTAAGTCTCAGAATGTTTAGCACCTACTTGCTTCCATCAAAAAGTTCAGTCTCAAATAACATCCACTTAAGGTCTAAATCTCACAGCACTTACAACAGATGGAATTTAATTCAGGGAATTCATTACATAATTAGTGGTGAATCTGAGAAGCTGACGGAAATGGTAAAGCAACCCAAAGATTAGTTACATCAGGAAGAAGCTGTCACCTTAGGCTGGATCAAGAAAGAAAAAATGCAGCATTATCAAAACCCAGCAGCCTGTCCAGTGGAAGATGGGTCCGAGAGATGTGATCAACTCCACAGATGCCATTTAATAAAGTGAAAAAGAGGGGACAGGAGGCTGAGGTGGGAGAATCGCTTGAACCCACATAGTGGAGTTGCAGTGAGCCGAGATTGCACCATTGCACCCCAGCCTGGGTGACAGAGAGAGGCTCCATCTCAATAAAATAAATAAATAAATAAATAAATAAATAAATAAATAAATAAATAAATAAATAAAATTTTAAAACAGGGGGAAGAACCTTGACAGTTCTTCCTTCTACCCTCCAACTTTCCTCAATGCTTCAAATTGGCCAAAACCAGCTGGAAACCAGCTGCTATAAGAGCCCAGAAGAACCAAGGCTGTCAGGGCCATCTCTCTTGATAATTGGAACAGGAGGTGGAGGAACACATATTAGAATAAGCAGGCCTAGAATCGGTATACACATGTGACTCAGTGGTACCGCAGGCCCCAAACAGTGTGTGGGTTTTAGGCAGGCTCAGGCTCACCTCCACCCTAACACTGCATCATTCTTTTTCTGGCGATACCGCATGTTAGGCTGAATGAAAAGAGAAGAATTTATCCTTTCCTCATTCCCTAGCTATAATCAGAATCTTTTTGCTGTCAAAGTATCCCACATAAACACCTATCCCAAATAAAAGTCATGTCCTTGCTCTTTAAACCCAGCAGCTGAATAGCTACAGCCCAGCCTCTCTTTTCAAATAGATCGTCACTTGTCCCCGCCATCTGCGAGGACTTATAGGACTGCCCTGCAATGCTCCCTGAACACATGCCTGCCACGAGGTCTCAGCCAGCCTCTTTCTTGTTCATACATGTATACAGACCCTTTACTATTTTTTGCTTCAATCCAACTTTCTTAAGCATTCTTCAACTCATCGTCTTCAGGTCTCCATATATCTGAATTCCAATTATAGGTAGAAATAAAATTATTTTCCAGCAAACAGCTGTCTCACCCACAACTCTAGAAATTCTGTCTCGGAACATTCCTATGACACTTGCAATGTTCTTGAACCATTGTAAGGCATTTAGGAGGCTGGCTATCACATAAAATGGAAAGGGGTGGTATTGCCTCCTTCATTCTCCAGTCTGACTCTCATCGCTGGCCTTTTCAACATAACCTACCACAGAGGCTTATGAGCTACAACATATTGGGCAACAATCAGGCCTCCCAGATCATTGGCCACTCAGAGCTTTCAGCAGAGCCTAAGTAGAAGTTACGGCATGTGACCAGCAGTTTGCACATTATACAACTCCAAAGTGTCACCCTAAAGTACTGATGGTGTCCCAGAAGTTGTGCATCCAGGCAACCCTGCCTATGCACATAAAGATGTTAAGCAAGTCCTTGTTAAGTGGTAAATGAGTCAGGGAGATTAGTGTACCCTTATAATATAGAGCATGATAAGTATCATTATGTGGAAATAGGTTTTATGGAGAAATGGATATTGATAAATTATCCTAAGGATTTTGCTGGTTTAAAAATTGCATTTTGCTTGAATAATAATAGGATATGAAATCGCCAGAGGAATGCTATTAATGAATTAGGGTCCACATACTCTACTCAATTAAATTATATAAAAAGGCATGTTGAACATAATGAAGCATCATCTAATTAGAAGGTTCAAAAAGGTCTTTGAAAATCAGGGATATCATGGAACCTTTTGCCTTAGGACACTGTCATTGCAAGTGTCCTTTCTGCCCAAAGCCATCATTAGTTTTTGCCCTAAACTGCAGACATCTGGGTATGTCAGACATTTCTTTCCCTCCCTCTTAAGCAGAAGCAGGGTGTCTTTTCCTTGCCTTTTTTCTCTGCTGATGCAGTATGAATGGACATTAAAATCTCGTTTGTACATTGAATCTTGCACTGTTTATCTTCTGAGGTTTCATTTAATTTCTTATACCTCATTCACCCTTTGAGATATAAGTCTCAACTGAATCCATTTTTAATCATTGTTTTCCCCTTTATTATTTTATCACCCCAATTAATAAACCCAGTATCATTGAAACATATGTGTGGGCTTGCAAATAAATGATGGAGTACACGGAGTTTATGATATTGTCACAGAGGTGTCAATTCTTGAGTGGCCAAGAGAAATCATGAATGCATACTATGTATTTTAAGACAAGGCATATGTAAGTAATCATGTTGTCTAAGATATGGCTCTTAGCCTTGAAAGGAAAGAAGCTTTATATAGTGTTCAGGGGCTGAAGAGATGCAATTGTGCATATTCAAACTCTCTAATCTTCTGTCAATTTAACTAGCAGTAAAATAACTACCAAAGAGCCTGGGTGAATATGTGCCCTAACTACCAGTCTCTGTTGTACTGCTGCATGGGAAGTCAAATTGTAATCAGAAATTTAATTAGCAAGCATGGAAACAGAAAATATTAATATTCCTTACTTGAGGAAGAGTTAATCAGACCCGAGAACAAGAGCACCTTCCACTCCGAGGTGGATTTAGACGAACATTTCTAGTTGACCTCTTCTTTATCTGAGATTGCATTGCTGATCACTGATTACCTTTTACTTATTCTACATATGTCCATCTTCAGTCAGACTATGATTCTGCCATACTTAGCCAGGGACCCATTCTAATGGCCTAAGCAATTTGTGCATTTTTCAAATTGTGCATTATGTATTTATTAATTTAGCACCTAGAGGGCATTTTTACTTCCCTTATTTTAAAGTTCTTGGAGGTAGCACACTATCTCTGTAAGTAATTTTTTGATTTTTGCTTGGGAACTAAAGGTAGCATAACATATGTTAATACATTCAGCCTCATGAAAAGTATACAAAATTTTACATTTGAGTTAATGTAGCTAAACTATCAAGGATACACTTATTTACATGTGTAAATCTAGTTGCACAACAAAGGAAACTCCGAAGTGACGTTTGATTAATTTTGTTATTGCATTGTAATTCTTTTGATATCTAAATACATGCAGTTGTTTCTCTCACACATGGTCTGTTGTATTACCGTTCTGATGATCTGAACATTCTTTAACTTTAATCATGGCTCTTTAATACATAGAAAAGTTTTATTTCCTTCAGCAAATAATCTCCTGGTCTGCTAAGTTCAGAGCTCCTGGCTCCCTTTTACCTGTTAGTCTCTGACAGCATGTCTTCTGCCGAACACTGGAATGTTCCACTGTTCTTCCCTCCATATGTCCCCTACAACTCTGTCTGGCAAAGATCCCATGTCTCTTACATAAGAAGAGAAATTCTTTTCTCCCTTTACTCTTAGAGTGGGAGAATAAACATTTACCAATTAATTATCTGTGGGTTCAGGATGATTGGTTGTATTTCATGCCTTCTTTCATTTTTTTCTGTATTTTCAGGTTACATATCATGAATACAGACTTATTTTTATACTAGAAGAAACAGGTGTTCTTTTTCTTTAAAGCATATGGATACGTGAATGTGTGTGAATATGCATGTGTATGTGTGAATGAAGAAAGAAGAGAGAGGGAGAATGAGATTTCCTCTCCACACAAGTTTAGTTCAATGTAAGGCAGTAACTTCCATGAAGTGCTAGGCAAAGGATCTGGGTAAGAAAGACAATGATATGTCCTCTCTTTGTAGAATATCGGGGACCAAAGATTTCAATAAGCTTAAGAACTTTACACTCTCCTTTTCTCTTCTCTAAGGCTATCAGCCTTTTCTTCCCCTGGATGCTCAGTACATATTCCCAAACATAGAAAAGAATAAGAACTAATTTACATTTATAATATGACATATTTATTATATCATTAGCATTTTATTATAAAAATGAATTTATTTTCAATGAACGCCTTTAAAGGATTTGCTGCATTTTAAAGAATTCGATATATTATGTCTTAGGATTAAGTTGTGTTTCTGTTTGCTTTTCAGAACAAAATATAACTTAATTTTATAATTAAAATAAGTAGAAATCTAAAATTTACTGCCTAAAACTTAAAGCATAGACATGTCTAGCTTTAATATCCTTGTGCACTAATGTGTACATTATTTAATTCCTATATGTTTAAACACAATTACATTCAACTTCTTAAAATAAGGAATATTGGCATTCTTAAATATACAGTGTTTATATTTTCTAAATAAAACTTAGGTATAAACAGTCTGACAAAAATGCAGACAAAAGGACAATACTATATGGAATTAGACTTGCCTTAGGAAATAAAAAAATATGTAGCGATACATGACCTGTGAGTGGTGTGTTCACAGTATGACCTTTCTTCACATATCTATAGCTCTTCAGTGAAGCAGATTTTGTTCTCCATTCAGAATTAAGTAAATTTTTAAAAAGGAATAACATAGCTTTTTATTTAACCACAGTGGTTTTCATTGCTTTCAGAGATAAAGCTCTCCAGGCTGTTTGTATTAAACCACTTGCTAAGTCTGTTTAATCGACAATTTTGATGCACTAGAGTTTGTCTGAAGGAAGGTGTGATATACACTATCCTACTGTATGGCCAGTCTATGTATGTCATCTTGCAAAGGAAAAACTCAGCCCAAAATTTGACCATGTCTGATCACATAAATTAAATAAAAGAAAGAAAACAAAATGAAGGTCTGCAGAGTGAAGTCTCTGGATTTAGATTTCTTAGATTCAAATTCTTGTTCTACCTATTTATAATTTGTATAATATTACATAGGCCCTGTGTCAGTTTATGTATTTATTAATAGAAAGCATATTATTTTTATATGCTTAATGCAAGGATTAGATGACACAATTCATTTAAAATAAGGGCGTAAGACCTATAATAAAAAAATACTCAAAACACACTTATTATTACTACAATGGTAATGGCATACAGTTTTGTATCCAGTAACAGATCTGACATTGAACAGCAGGGCATTGAACATTGACATTGAACATTCAAGTTTTAAAAAGCGAATATTTGGCCAGGCACAGTGGCTCATACCTGTAATTCCAGCACTTTGGGAGGCTGAAGTATCCCAAGTGGGCAGATCACATGGCCAGGAATTCGAGACCAGCCTGGCCAATATGAAGAAACCCTGTCTCTACTAAAAATACAAAAATTAGCCAGGCACGGTGGTACATGCCTGTAGTCCCAGCTACTCGGGAGGCTGAGGCAGAAGCAATGTTTGAACTTCCAGGTGGAGGTTGTAGAGAGCTGAGATGGTGTCGCTGCACTCCAGCCTAGGTGACAGCAAGACTCCACCTAAAAAACCAAAAAAGGGAATAAAGTGAATATTTAAGAGTTTAAATCTGTAAATGGTTCCCATCTATGTCACATGACAAAAAAAAAAAAAAAAAAAAACTGATCTGTTACCACTTTTCTTAAAGGTTTAATTTATAAAATTGGAATGGGAATAAATTCAACCACTGAAAATTAAAGAGAAAAAAAATATTTCAAGAAATGGGGCAGAAAGGACTTTAGGTAGAATTCTTGTCTTGGCCAATAATTAGAGGAAAACATTTTACCCAATGACAGTGATTCATAGTATGTCCTTTTTTATCCTGAATATTAAACATATTAGGACATGTATTTTACTTTAATGTGAATTTCTCCCTCATTGTTTCCTAAGGATATCATGTCAGTGGTATTTTTATTTTCTGGTGTAATGTACTAATGTTTAGTCAGAAGTCGTAAGGGACTACTGCAAAGTATCTTTCCTGTTGTCCTTAGCATTTATGGAGAGTGCATCTTGTATACATCTCTGAACCCAGCAACTATTTTTTCCCCATTATCCTTTATGAAAATTCACTACATCTATTAGAGTCATGTTGCCTTGGTGAGGTGTGTATCTTGTGACTGTGCTGGTGAATTTCGTCTTCTTTTGACCCCTCCCAATCAATGGATCCTGACAGTAAAATTCCTACCCAGGCATTGAGATGCTCATCTGAATTGAAGTTTGATGTTCACCCATCACTTCCCTGAAGGCACTGACAGCCTCAGACTTTCATCTGCCAGTTCACCCTTCCTCCTAGCAGACACAAGAAGATTAACATATCCCCAAGAGGCTTATGTCTTTAGTTGCTGAAGCCACTCAATTCTTATTACCTGACAGTGTTCTATAGTAAGACATTTATTTTCAAGTGCTACCTGCTAGGATATCTTCATGAGATACATGTGTCATTTTTGATGGGGGGCCCCCAGGGGGACAACAGCTCTAGGCTTCTCAGATTTGCCTGGAGCTGTCAAGATTTACCCAGTGCAAATCTTGGTGGTGGCCTTTCTTCTGCTTTAGATTCCAAGTCCCGACCCAGTTTACTCTATAAAAAGTAATGTAAGCTATAGGAAGTGTTACAGCAGTAGTTGGGGACAGTCATTGGGGAACTCAAACAATGTAAAATTTGTGGTCCTGAATGATGTAAGGTGGCTGTCTACACAGACTTAAATCTCAGGATAATTGTCCTTCTTCATTTCTTTGTGACAAGAGTCCTGGCCTCAGCAGCAGAGCGTGTCACTCTAGCAACTTCTGCCACTTTGTTGTGGTGATTGTGAGTTGATGCTTGACACTGATGAGGTCTAATTTCCCAGTGGACTTTGGGAAGGGTCTGACAGTGGTGTGGATCACTGTTCTTGCATACAGTAGCTATTTATATCATTTTCCTCTGTGTTCAAAGAGGGTACTATAGGCAGAAGTTGCAATCTGTTTCTTCTGTGTGTGTGTGTGTGTGTGTGTGTGTGTGTGTGTGTGATGTGCATGCTTATGTGTGTATCAAAAACTGTTGATATGTGTTTTAAGTAATCTCTCTCTCTCTCTTTTTTTTTTTTTTTTTTTTTTTTTTAGTCGGAGTCTTGCTCTGTTGCCCAGGCTGGAGTATAATGGCACAATTATAGCTCACTGCAACCTCGAATTCCTGGACTCAAGCAATCCTCGCACCTCAGCCTCCTGAACAGCTAGGACTACAGGTATGCAACATAACACCTGGCTAATTTTTAATTTTTTAATTTTTTGTAGAGATGGAGTCTCACTATGTTGTCTGATTGGCCTCAAACTCCTGACCTTAAGCAATCCTCATGGCTCAGCCTCCCAAAACACTGGGATTACAGGTGTGAGCCACAGTGCCTGGCCTAGCAGTCTCTTTTATATTATTTCAAATATATATATTATCTTAATATCTGGCAACAGTGGGGCAAGATAGGCCAAGAGGACCAGAACGGGGCTGGGAAATGAGCTAGCAGGTGAAAATCAGTTCTGCTGGTCTAAAGCACCTTCAGTTTACAAAGCATTTTCATTTGATTTGCAAATCTTCCTACGAGGCATAAGACTATAGGATGTTGTGATCAGTTCCACATTTCAAATGAGGAAAATGAAAACTACAGAGATTTGGTCATGTTCTCCAGAGATCTGGTGAAACCTGGACACCAGCTTTCTCTGGTTTCAATATTCATGGACCAAACCAGGCTGGCCTCAGAGATCTCACAGTTCAGTGGGAGGATTAAACAACTATGAAAATGTAAAACAAAAACAAAAACAAAAACAAAACTAAGTTGTTATAGGTGCAAAAGGAGAACTATGTAGAAGATTTGGTGGAAGAATAAAAGAGATAATAATTCAACTGAGATTGGGGGAGGTGGTGATCAAGAAAAATTCAAATAACCAAATACGCATTTGGAAATTTATTTGATCTAAAAGAGAACTGTTGGCATTCGACAAGCTTCATTAAACTATACTCCAAAATAAAAAATTGCTTTGGTTAAAGACCAATGAAGAAGCTGTACTTAACGTTATTGTAATAAACTTTGTGAGAGCTTTCCTATAATGATTGAATGTAATTGTTGCAATGGATTGTGAGGCATTATGATGGATTCTTACAAAAATGAGAATTTGCACATCCATTATGACTTTCAAGTATGATGAATTTTTAAACTACATAGAAATGGGGCAGTCAATTGAAAGAAGATTGCCAGGCTGCATTATAGATGTTCGTGGCTCAGGAATTTGATATAAGCAGTGAAGAAGCAGATTCCAGCCAGAGAGTAAGCTGAGCTGGTGAATACTCCCCTATTTCTATGTTTGAAACATCTGACTACCCAGAGGAAAGCACTGAAGGTCCATAGATTTTAATACTGTGGTGATAGAAAAGCAGTATTTTAATGGCCTTTTGGGTTGATTTGTCTGTAGTAGATGGGTAAAATGTATGATCAAATATAGCTCAGCTGACACATTGCTTTTCAGGAGCCATATCTTATTCAGAGGACCTTCTAAAGATCTGAGAGAAGTTGAGAATTCTACTCCTGGTGTATATTATGTAGTTGCATCTGCTTACTCAATAGGGCTTCTCTCTATTTCCAAGACATCTGTTTTTATCAAGAGGTACTCACTTCTGCAGGTAGGGCAACTACCAAACTGAAACTGACGGTGTGAACAGGTAGCAGGGTAGCAGGACTTAGGAAGTGCTGATGAAATTTCTAAGACTCAAAGAGAGACCCTGTGATTATTTTTTAATGTGATTTAAATATTGTTAGGATCAGTGAGATTTAGACTAATAGATTCAAAGTGAAGGTCTCAACATAAGGCTCTGCAAGCATCTGAAACTCAATCACAAACCAGGTGCTTACTATTCAAGAAGTTAAAAACTTCATATATACAGGTCCTTTGGCTACAATGGGGTTTCCCCAAAACTATGAATCTCTCTGAGCTTTCCCTCTGCTTGTGTCCATCTGTCTCCCTGTCTCCAGTCTCAAAGGCTCAAAGGTTTCTGTTGCCCCTGCATTTTGAGAAAGTTGCAAATCAGTTCTTTCTTGCTAATACGTTTTACATCTGAACCTGTTTCCCATTTCAATATCACCTCTGTTGTTTGGATCCCCAGCACCCTTCATTTGTGAGACTATAATAGTCTTCTCTGTAAACTCCATGCCTCATTGCCTCTACTGTCAGCCTTTCACATAAACCAATATGCAGTAACCTTCCTAACATGGAAATTCTTATGGCTTCATTTTTTTGCTTATAACAAACAAATTTTTAAAAAGCCAAACAAACAAACAAACAAAAAAACTAAAATTTCTACTGAAGACTGAATATAATTTCAATCTCTTATGTAGGACTTTAGAAACTCAAAAAAAAAAAAAGTCTGAAATACCATTCTAGCTTCTTCTTACAATAGTTTTTTATATGTCATAGACAATAACCCTATCAAAGTACTCTCTCTGACCTTTACTTGGCTCTTACTCTTATATGATTTCCTCTTGTACTGTAGATTATCCTTGACTCCAACATTCACATGGACCAATACAATGTATTAATAAATGCTCATATCAAGAACTACCTATTCTAAGTGGCACTAGGAAATGGCAGAATTATTTTTGATATGGAATAGATTTTCATGATTAAGAGTTCAAGTCCTGATACTGCTATTTCCTAACTGTGTGACCTTAAGCAAGTTACTTTACCTCTCTGGGCCTATTTATATTACTGTTACATAAAACAGAGATAACAAAAGTAGTTTTCTCATATCATTGTGAGGACTAAGCTAGTTTGTACATGTAGAGTGCTTAGAACAATGCACATAGTAAGATAGATTAAGCACTATATTGGTATATTAGTCATGGTTCTCTAGAGGGACAGAACTAATAGGACATATATACATGTGAAGGGGAGTTTATTAAGGAGTATTAACTCACATAATCACAAGTTCCAACAAGAGGCTGTCTGCAAACTGAAGTGCAAGGAATCCTGTCTGAGTCCTAAAGGTGAAGGACTTGGAGTTTGATGTTCAAGGGCAGGAAGCATCCAGCAAGGGAGAAAGATGTAGGCTGGGAGTCCAAGCCAGTCTAATCCTCATGTTCTTCTGTCTGCTTTTATTCTAGCCACACTGGCAGTTGAGTAGATTGTGCCCATTCAGATTAAGGGTGGGTCTGCCTTTCCCAACCTCCTGACTCAAATGTTAATCTTTTTTGGCAACACCCTCACAGACACACCCAGGATCAATACTTTGCATCCTTCAATCTAATCAAGTTGACACTCTATTAACTATCATGGTTAGCATAGTGATTATTGTAGAATCGGTGCACTTTCCAAATTTCCTTTGAGATACATCATGGACAACCATGTATTCCTTTTTAAACACCATTCTCTTCCTTACAAATGACAGTAAAGGTATGAGAAAAAATTAAAATAATGCATAGCATGATCATTACTACTGTCATTATTTTTAACTCTATTTTTTGAAACTATTGCTGAGTGTAGTGGTTCATGCCTATAATCTCAGTACTTTAGGAGGTTGAGGCAAGAAGATTACTAGAGCCCAGGACTTTGATATCAGCCTGGGTAACATAGTAAGGGACAGTCTCCATAAACATATATGTTTTTAAAATTAGCCAGTTGTGCTGGCATGTTCCTGTAGTCCCAGCTATTCGGAAGATTGAGGTGAGAGGATCGCTTGAGCCCAGGAAGTCAAGGTTGCAGTGAACTGTGGTCATTCCACTGCACTCCATCCTGGACTACAGAATGAGATCCTGTCTTAAGGAAAAAAATGGAAGAAAGGAATGAAAGAAGGAAGGAAGGAAAGAAGGAAGAAAGGAAGAAAGGAAGAAAGGAAGAAAGGAAGGAAGGAAGGAAGAAGGAGAATAGAAGGGAAGGGAAGGAAGGAAGAAAGGGAGGGAAGGAGGGAGGAAGGAAGGAGGGAGAAAAGGAAGGAAGGAAGGAAGGAAGGAAGGAAGGAAGGAAGGAAGGAAGGAAGGAAGGGAAAAATAACTACTTTAAGAGCTCTAGTCCTCCCAGCCCTTACTCAGGATTTGGAATGTCAGTAAATGATAGGATATGACTTATATTAATTGGTTCATCCAATCATTCAAGTATTTATTAAACTTGCATTGCATACTATATTAGTTTTCCATTGCTGCTTTAGTTCCTTAAAACAACACAAATTTACTATCTTACAGTTATGGGGATCAGAAGTCTTCAGTGGGTCTTAGGGTTAAAATTAAGGTGTCAGCAAGACTGCATTAATTTTAAAGGCTCTCAGGAATAATGTGTTTCTTGCCTTCTCCAGCTTCTAGAGGCTGTCCATTTCCTTTGGTTTTGGGAAAGCTAAAGCCAGCAATGACTGATCAAGTCTTTCTCATATGATATCACTCTGACACTGACTCTTCTGTCCCCCTCATCTGTGTATAAAGAGCACTTGTGATTACATTGGATAATACAGAATAATCTCTTTATTTTATAGTCAGCTGATTAGCAATGTTAATTTCATATGCAACTTTAATTTCTCTTTTCTATGTAGCATAACATTTTCAGAGGCTACAAGGACTAAAATATCCACATCTTTGGGTAGCCATTATTCTGCCTATCATAAATAATTACCAGAAATCCTCCTTTTATAATTAGTGAAAAATTAGAAGAGAGAGAAGACCATGGTGCAATCATATTCTATACTAGAAGAAAGCGGAAGAAGCAGGAAAATCCTCTCCATTTACAGAATATTTCTCTCCCTTTGATAGATGCAGTCTTCAGTTTCTTATGCTGAATGGCTTCAAAGATCTCCACTCTATGCCTACTATTATGTATACTCAGCAAATAAATATAACTTCAGAGAGTGTCCAACATATGCTCGAGGTATCCCAGATGCTAGTGTAGATGAAAGAGAAAATAGGAAAGATTATGATATGAGGGAGAAAAGAATAGCACCTGAATCACAGAAGCATAGAAACACTAAATATTACAGGACTAAAACTGATATTAATCGAAAGCTACAATGTAATATGTATCCAGAAAGTATTATTTTTAGCCTTTAATTTTCTCCCTTTCAATAATGTGTTATAAGAAATGGTAGGAGATTTTATATCCACATACTATGCTTCTGTCCTCCTTTTTTTTTCCTTCCCAGATATGACTGAATGCTTCGGTTTCCACAGCATACGTTAATAAAAATTTCTTTGGAAAAAGCACAGTGTATTCAAAAACTTTCAGACACATCTGCTGCCTATGAAATGAGGATAGCAGTATTCGTATCTCTTCCCTTTAGAAGACATGAGAATGGATGGCAAAAATCACTTGTAAAATACTTTAGATGTCTTGGAAAAGAAGCCCATCGAAATGGAAATTATTATCATCGGAAGAGTCATAACAGTCTTCCAACTGTCATTGTTAGAGTGGAAAATGGTGATTCATTCTACCTTCCTTCTCCTTTGTCCCAGTGGATGAAAATCAGCTTATTAGTTCCTTAGTGTAACTGACAGTCTCTCCTTTATAAAGCCCATTTCCAATTCACATTTTCACTGAAATTTTAATCCAGTGAATTCTATTTTCTCCCTGTATTGCCAAATCAAAGACATTTTTTTAATGACTGTGGTCACTGTCTTCTAGTTCTCCTTCAGGAGGTAGGATTACTTTAAGAAAAGGCTGAGCAGAGCTTTCTTGGGAACATCATATTCCTGTGCCTTTTTAGAAATAAAGGAAGAAGTGTCCTGATCTGGAGCTCTAGAGTACTTATGGTCCCAAAAGACACCCATCCATATTAGGGCTAGGCAGAGAGGAGGAGCTTCTTTTTATTTGAGGTATGCCCATCTCTCAGTCATTAATTCATCATTTGTATAGATTAATTCCAAATGTCAGACTCATCAATGTGAGAAAAAGAGAAGTATAAAGCTCCTTGTTAAAACAATAAAGAGAAATAGTCACTAAGGAAAGTCATACCTTTTATGCTGGCATGGTGCCTTCATGGAGAGAAACAATTGCCCAGCATGCTGGTTAAGAGTTGCCTCACACTGTTTCATGTAGTTCACTGTGACATGGGATAACATCTAAAATTCCCTGAGATTTCAGAGGATTCAGAAGTGCCTGAGAACAAGCCACCAGGCCTGGAAAGCTCTCAGTGTTAGAATAAGAAGGACAGAGAAAGATATGTGGGCCTGGTGCCTGTGAAGTAGAGAGGAACATAGACATTCCATGTGCCAGCGATCAAAATAGAAGCAGAGAACCAACAGGGATTTCTCATTTGTAAAATGAGGCATCACAGTATTCACTTCATTGCAATGGTCTGAAAATGAAAACAATTAACATGGAAATTATTTAAATAGTAATTGAAACATAATAGATGTTCAGTAAACATCAGTTAATAGTATAATTTTATTCTGTTCATTGTTATTGCTGCTGTATTATTACATCTCAGAAGAAGTCAACATCAAAAAGATGAAACTTCAGTGATAATTCTCTTCCAACCAGTGCCTCTGAGCTTCTCTCATTCCAGGGCAGAAGGAAAGAAGAGGGGAGAAGGAAACTTTTTATAATCCATGAGATTGTATCTTGGAGAAACTGCTATTAAATAGAAATGCCTGTAATCCTAGCTACTTGGGAGGCTGAGGCAGGAGAATTGCTTGAACCTGAGAGGCAGAGGTTGCAGTGAGCCTAGATGGCGCCACTCCACTCTAGCCTGGGCAACAGAGCAAGACTCTGTCTCAAAAATCAAAAGAAAAGCCAAAACAAACAAACAAAAAACAGAAATGATCAAGTTTACTTTAAATTGATAAGATCATATTTTCCGTCATTAGCAGAATTGTTAGCTCGGATACTTTTATTCCACTTTTGTAAACTTTACTATTATTATTCCCAAGGCAGTTCTATTTCATGTTTATTGTTATTATTTCTTATTTTCTTATTTATCATCATTACTAGATATCTAACATTTTGTATTTAAATTCTTTGGGGAAGTAATCCCTACTGAATATCAATCTCCTGGCACACAGTGACCTGGACGAAGAAAAGAAAGAAGGAAGGAGGAAGAAATAGAGAAAATGAATGATGGAAGACAAGGTGGGGTAGGGGAAAGTACTACGTAATAATAGATTACTTTGCCTGGAAGCTATATGCTAGTATAAATACCGAGAATACTGAATATTTGGACATTGTAGTATGTGATGTATACTTTTCACTTGCAACTGGCAAACTAAAGTGAATTGCTCCAGCTCTCACAGCTTGTTAGAAGCAGAAACATAACTTCAATTCTGGCCTCTCTGAGGGCAAGACCCATGCTACTAAACATGGTGTTATACAGCACAATGTTCTTCACCAATTCCACTAAAAATAGTTGATGTAACCCCTCACGTTTTCTCACTTCAAAGACAAGGCAAAGATTTCTGGAGACATTTGAATGGGTGCTTTTGTAAACTGCTCCATACTTTGAAAAAGTTATCCATTGTTTCAGCTTCCACATTATCTGTGAGATCCTTAATTTGGTAGAAAAATCTTCATTTCAATCAGTCAAATGCATCATTATTTCTCTACCGGAAATACAAAAACTAGCTGGGCGCGGTGGCGAGCGTCTGTGATCCCAGCTACTGGAGAGGATGAGGCAGGAGAATCGCTTGAACCCAGGAGGTGCTGTAGTGAGCCGAGATTGCACCACTGCACTCCAGCCTGGGTGACAGTGAGACTCCGTCTCAAAAAAAAAAAAAGAACCTCCCGGGAAACAGCAGCCTAGTTTTGGAGTATAAGATGTGGGTTCATGAAAGCCAACCACCAAGACAAAGCACAGTGTGAATAGAACAGACAGTGGGATGGAGAATTTCACAGAAGACAGGTCAGCTGAGAGGCCTGTACACAGGGTGTTGAGGAACCACATGTGGGAGCCGAGAGGCCTGCCTTGTGCCTGGCCCAGGCTTACCCCACCTCTGGCCTCACCTCCTCCAGGAAGCCTTCCCAGCTACCCAAAGCTCAGTCTGGTGGCCTTGCAGGTCCCCATAGTACCCTGAGCCTGCACCTTGGTGGCACTTCCTACGCTGTCCTTTGCTAGCTGTTTGCGCCTCTGTCTCACTGTTAGATTCTGAGCTCCCACAGGCGGAGACCCACTTATTCCTGTGTGTCCCCAGCCCAGTCCCTGTCACATTTGTTAAATAAAAGAACAGCAAATCCCAGCATAACATCAGTCCATAGAACTGGCCACAGCTGCAGTGGTGGCCACAGACTTGGTTGTGAACTTCCTGGCACCAGAGTTCCCCTAGTCAGTTACAGCAAAATCCACTGTGTGTGGAAGGCAGAAGCCAGCGGCTGTATCCCAAGTGTCTTTTGTATTTCTCTTTACGCTTTGCTGCATTCTCTGAAGTACTGTTACTGTATGGGGTTTTTTTTTGTTTGTTTTATATGAGAAATCCTCTACCACATGGTCATGAAGACATTCTTCTCCACTTTCTTTCAATAATGTATAATTTTACTCTTAAACATTTAAATCTTTTTTTTTTTTTTGAGACGGAGTTTCGCTCTTGTTACCCAGGCTGGAGTGCAATGGCACGATCTCGGCTCACCGCAACCTCCGCCTCCTGGGTTCAGGCAATTCTCCTGCCTCAGCCTCCTGAGTAGCTGGGATTATAGGCATGAGCCACCATGCCCAGCTAATTTTTTGTATTTTTAGTAGAGATGGGGTTTCACCATGTTAACCAGGATGGTCTCGATCTCCTGACCTTGTGATCCACCCGCCTCGGCCTCCCAAAGTGCTGGGATTACAGGCTTGAGCCACCGCGCCCGGCCCTAAATCTTTTTAAAGATCTTTTTAAAATCTTTAAAAAAATCTTTCTAAGACACAACTGTCTTTATGTTGTGGGAAAGACAGTTTATTCCCCTTCATAAGGAATGAATTTTTTCTAATGCTATTTATGAAATGATTCATCTTTTACACATTGATTTTGATGTGACTTAATCTAGACACTAATATTAATGTTATCCATACTCCTTAATTTGCTCTGCTGATTCATTTACAATTTCCCCTAAGGATTTAACTGTAATGATTTTGAAGTATCTCAGCATCTGATTGTTGAAGTCAATTCCCATACCCTCACTTTTGGCATTTCTCTTTCTGAATTGCCTTCATCCTTTTTAATTCTATCTTATATGTTTTAGAAGAAGAAACTAAACTAAACTCTTTGTTTCTATTTGCATATGGATTTGGGTAGAATTAATATCTCAATATGTTTATTCCATTATTTTTTTGGTTCAGTCTTCCTTGTGTTCTTCAATAGTGTTAACATGTTAGACCTAAAGTTATTTTACATTTCACTAGGGTTAAATTCTAGCTACCTTATAAATTTCTTGTGATCATAGACGTCATTTTTGTCATCCATAGATTATTGTGGGTAACATATAGAAATATTGCCAAAATCTCTAGTTAGACTTCCCGTTCTCTCTGATTATTATAATTTAATTTTGTTGAGTTTTCTAGGTACACAGGTATTTTATTTGGATATGTATTTTTTTCTTTCTTTGTAACCATTACATTTTTTATTTTGTTTGCATGTCCTAAATGTTGGACAGGATCTATACTGAAGAGTGGCATTGATAGCAGGTGTCCCATGTTAATGCAATTTTTAAAATAATCACATTTTTTAGATGTCTTCATCAATTCTATTTGGGTAAGTTTATCTTAGATATTTTACTAATATTGAGGAGATTTTATTCTACTCCTTTTAAACATCACAAGTGATGTTAGAATCTATCATATGCTTTTTTGTGCCAGATAACAAGATCGTTTTTTTCCCTCCTCTATGAGCCTTTGTATTTCTGGGATATCCCTTATTTTATTTTTTAGAATAACGTACCAATATTAAGTATTTTTATGGAACTTGGTTACTTAACATTTTATTTAGAAATTTATATCTATATACATAAGTAAAAAAAATCTGATCATGTTTTATTATTCTATCTTTGGCCCTTTCTTTGAATCAATGTTAAATTGGATGCCTCCCACTCCAAAAAATGTGTATGAAATGGACTATTTGTTCTTGAAGGTTTGGTAAGTCTTACCTTTAAGACAAATATTTCTAACACCTTTTAGGTGAGGTAATTTTTTTCTTACCCTTTCAATTTCTTTTAAACAAGAATTGGTCTCATTAAATGTTCTCGCTCTTGAGAAAATTATGACAGCATATATTTTTCAGAAACTGATTAATATTTTCTGGGATATTACCTTTATAGGAATATGGTTTATTCTTCAGCCATTCTAAGAAGAAATTCAATCTCCCGCCCTCTTTAATACAATCTCTCAGTTTACTTTAGCTAACACAGATATTTCTCCTTCTCTCCCACCCCTAATATTTCTAAATATCATAGAGACTGTGTGGCATAATTTATCATTTCACTTTATGCTAAATATGATTTTAAAAATAGATCAATTAGTGGAAGATTGCATCTACTGCAGCTAGACCCCTAAAAAGCAATTTCACATTTTCTCCTGCCTTAAAACTATGATTTCAAGGATCTACATGTAACTTAGCTACCTTAATTATTGATACTTACTTATCTCAGTGTTTCTATATGCATCTTCGTCTTACAGTTTCCTCGACTTTTCTCATTTGGTATGTTTTTTGTTGTTATTTGTTTGCTTGCTTTTCTCTACTCTTGCTTAAAAACCTCTTAACAAAAACTTTCGATATCTCCCATATTCTTCTGGTTTCACCATCTCTGTGCTTCTGGCAGGCTGCAAATTGCCTGGCTATTTCTGAAGCTTTTTGTCTGGAACTCTGAGAGGCAACTTGTGTCCAGCCAGAAGTGGCCAGAAATTAATCTCACCAGCAACCTTCTACCAATGATTTGTTGTAGTAGGTGTGAACATAACCTAGCTCCATTGTATTTTGGATGAGACAATGTTGGAACATATTTTCCTGAATTTCCCACCAGAATTATGATATACTCGCTTCCTGAATTTACTAACTTTTTTTCCCCATGTATCATTTCCCACTCCTGCACCTTCCAAATAAACTTTGCGTACTTGAATTCTTATTCAGGGTTCATTTCTGGAAAAATTCAACCTAATACAAAGATGAACTTACTACATCTAAACGCCCAAGATCAGTATGGCTTTTAGAGTCTAAATAAAAACACATATTATTCCTCAAGCTTTTCTACTGTCATCGAAATAACTTTAGAATCGACTTTCAGATTCCCTAAAGTACAGCTTGCTTTTACTGAATAATTTATTATATCATCATAATAATACTGATTTGAATTGTATAATGCTATATGTTTTGTCAGAGTGCTTTGAGCTATGGAATCTATTAACCCATATATTTTGATTTATTATTTTTTCAGTATATAGGCTCTATTTATCCACTGATATTTTAAGGTCCTTGATAGCAAGCAAATGTAGAAAGAACTGTGTTATACCTTGATGGCTGACCACTGAATATGTAAATATCTCAATTCAAATAGAATTAAACTGTATTTGTTACACAATAACAATTAAGAAACACGATTTTATTATAAAATTCCTATAAGAAAGTTGCATACCATTACTCTTTTCAATTCCAGAGCATATTTTTTCCCCCCACATAATGTTTCCCTTTGCCAGAATTTGTTATATTTTCAGTTTTTGCACATATTTTTACAGACAAAAAGAAATAGAAATATCAAGGATAAAAGGTGGTTCTTATATGTGGCTTTTTTGAGGAGGACTTAATATCCTCTGTGTCTCATTTAATATTCAGTTCTGTAAATGTTTTCTTTCTGCCCAAAGTCTTACCTTTGTGACTTCAAAATTCCTTGACTCCTAGTAATGTTATTTTAAACCATCTAATTAGCTAACACCTGTGTGTGGCAGAAAATAGGAAATTTGGTAAGTCAAGGAATAATTGCTAATGACATAGAGGGAGAGGTTAATAATAAAGGGAGCATAGAGTCATAGTATGGCAAAGAACTGAGTTACTAGATGGTAAAATTGGAAATAACATCTAATGTATTTTATATATCTTACTGTCTTTCTTGTCAACAGGTGAGAAACTGGACATGAACATCTGTATTTATCTGTTCCCATGCTGCTAATAAAGACATACCAGAGACTAGGTAATTTATAAAGAAAAGAGGCTTAATGGCTCTTAAAGCCAAATGGCTGGGAAGGCCTCACAATCATAGTGGGACGTGAAGGAGGAACAAAGTCACATCTTACATGGCAGCAGGCAAGAAATCATGTGCAGGGGAACTCTCCTTTATAAAACCATAAGAACTTATGAGACTCATTCACTGTGATAAGAACAGCATGGGAAAAACCCACCCCCGTGATTCAATTACCTCCCATGGAGTCCTTCCTACAACACATGGGAATTTTCACAATTCAGAGTGAGATTTGGGTGAGGATACAGAACCAAACCATATCAACATCTGTGTCTCAGTATGAGAATGAATTTCAAGTTAGTAAAGATTAAGCACTTAAATTACAAGTGTTTCTTTCATACAGAATTAAAAAGACATAGAATACAATTAGTAAAATCAACTATTTTTACAGGTGGAAATCTTGAAATTATTAACTCTAGGTAAGAACTACCTCTCTTTGCAAATTACTCTTTTCCCATCAAGTAAACCTGATGGCTACTGTTGCAACATTGTGAATCATGTGTGAGGATAGTATTGATGGTAGCAAAATAGCATTGGACATAAGGTAATATAACAATGTTGGATATGATACATGTAGAACCAAGAGACTCTGGATCCGGTTTCCAATAACCAGTCCCATGAGACATCCAATCCTGCAGTTGAACCAGTTAAAATAAAGTTGAAGAACGTCAACAGTAGTAATATTGAGATGCATTAACTGTAAGATGTTCTTGTGAACATAATGACAGTCATAGCACTAATAACACTTTGCAATTAAATAGCACTTATGTTCCTAGGAGTTCAAAGAGCTTCCCAATACAGTATTGTGCAATCTTGTGATGTGAAGAGAGGAAAAGCTTCCTCAAAAATCATGGAAAAAGAAAAGCATTTTATGCCACTCGATATGGCTTCCTATCAAAAATGACAAGAAATTGCACACTGATCAGACTCATGGCCCATATACTAAAGATTTGCCTCTAAAAGAGACAGTAGGGAGTAAAATGCAAAGATATTTGGTTGTCCCTACTTATCTTAGCTTCAAAGCTTCCAGCAAGCTATTGCTGGAACTGCACTAAGTTCCTAAGTAATCAAGTCTGCTTTTCTGTCATTGTTTTTTATCTTTAAATTAAAGATATCACACACTATGTATGTGTGCAGGTACCAAGGTTCAGTTAAAGAGTTCATTTGTTTCGGTTTTAAACTGGCATGTCATTCCTCTTTGAGGACATTTATGCATATAGGGTATATGTTATTCACAAGGCTTTCAATTTTACAAAATAATGTCACTTAGCTAGTGCTCTTGCCAGAACTCTACAAATCTCTGCCTTGCCAACCTCACTAGGGTGTTTCATCAAATACCACTTATGATTGAAAGAACTTTGAAAAATTTAGAGCATTAGATAAATGAGAGTTATTGTTATTAACTTAATTCCTCTTTATCGCCCATTATAGAGTCATCATCAATGAATTTATTGTATAGATGGGATAATAAACCAGGGATTGGTGGCACTGGAAAAAGAAAAAAAATTTCCAAAATGAAAGCCTCCTATAAATGGATTCCTCTCTGAAATATGTCTACTTCTCTTGAAAAATCTCTCCTAGCTCACTTTGAGTGAACTTTTTGCTATGTAAATTCACACCCAGTTGAGGCTTTCATGCTCGCTAATGGGGATGAAGAGGACACAACTCTGGTGGAAGATAATTTGCCTCACCAGTGTCAAAATGAATAATTCTAATTTAAATCTTGCATTAATAATTCTGATTTCTACTCTGGCTGTATCAGTACCTAACCATGTGGTTCCAGCAAGTCATTAAACCTTTCAGGTAATTTGATGACCTCTTCCAGAAAATAGAATTATTAATACCATAAAAGGCTGCTATGATAATCAAGTAAATAACAAATGAAAATAGTTGACTTAATAGAAATAATTAAGGACAATACTTGATGGTTCTCTTGACTTTCAGATTGTTTGCTAACCAACACTTGTCTAGATGGGCTATGCTGAAACCAAACAACTAGTTGACTTAATTATATCTAGGTCTAATACAGGCATGGCTAGAGGTAAGTGGACAATTTCAAAAGCAATCCTAGGTAGCATTTTAGAAAAGTATGCTGTGGTTTAAGTACTCATTATCCCTGAGTGTTTGCCTGAATTTATGCAAGGCAAATATTTCCTAGCAGTAGAAAATATATATGGAAGAATTGTGAAACTAATTTTAATCTGTATGGGAGTTGGTCTGGATAAGTTATTTT